>NC_026155.1:12058029-12065765 GCF_000512975.1 Sesamum indicum | reverse complement strand
AACACTAAATCTACTTCATTCTGGCTGTAAACATGTTTCCTGCTAAGGACTATAACAGCAGGAAACTAGTTAAACAGGCAGACAATGCAAAATATGACAACCAAATTGCAGTATTACTATTAGTAATGATTTTTCTTAGTAATTCTTAGTACCTCTCCATGTTAGATTAGGGACAAGAAATCAAGGATTAAAGTCGAGTAATACACTCATATTAATTCCACTCAGCTAGTAATAATAAGCACAACTATTTGCAGCAGACAACTTTCTACTAATCTTCACATATTTCAGCGCTCTTCTGAGTCTCCATTTTCTTGTAAAAAAGACAATCAATCTTGGAATAGTAGCTCCAACTCCATTGCATCCTACATTTGTGCGGGTGGAAGAGCTGGGATTCCAATAGATACATGAATGAAGAAGTATGCTGGGCCATATGTCAAAATCCCACTCGTGGTGTAGGGTGGATTTGACCAGAGCAGGGATAGCAGAACGTCCAAAATGATCTTTCACATAAGAAGGGACATCCTTAGAAATAGTGAGCCCATCAAGAAATTTGAGCAACTCACCGTTTAGAAAACGATCGACTTTAAGAGATGGGCAACATAATTAACCTAATTACAAGGACAATAAAGACACTGTTATTAGTCAAGCTTCAATAATTCATCAAACCTAAACCCCACTAATTTCTCTCAATTAAACTTAATTAAGCTTTGATTCTTCTCATTAGTATTAATCCATAATTATTGTGAAACACAGGTTTTACATTAAATTCGTCTTGACAACTTCAATTGTATATTTTGTTTTAATTACCGTAAAGAGATTAACTGATGTCTTTTTCAATTAGTGAAATAATTATAATAAATTACAACAAGTTATCCTAAAATTTATTATTATTATAATTATTTTTATGAAGGCATATTTATTAGAGAGCCATTAATTCAGAAATATTTGTAAATTTTTAAATAATCAAAACATATTCATAACGAGGACAAATCTTAAAAAAAAGCATTGTTAATGGGCAACCAATTGCACTATTAATATTAAATTCTGAAATTTATAAGCAGATATCTCTCTAGGACCGCTTACGGACATGAAATCCAGTATAAGGTCGAATTACACACACATTAATTCCACTCATTCTGTAAAAGTAAGCACACCTATTAGCAGCAGAACTGCTTTCTACTCATCATCAGATGTTTCAGCGCTCTTCTCAGTCTCCCCTTTCTTGTCAAAATGACTAACAATCTTGGCATAGTAGCTCCAATCAGGATGTGATGGTGTGATCGCAGGCTGTCCAATCCGATGATCTTTCACATAGGAAGGAACATCCTTAGCATCAGCAAGCCCATCAAGAAATTTGCGCAACTCACCATTTGGACCTGGAGTAACGTCAAGTTAAATCAACGAACCATGCGGAAACAATTGTGTTGAACAGAATCGAGTTTAGTTTACCCAAAAACGAATCATTGCGGTCGTGCTTCTTGTAAGGTTGTGGAAAGATTGCTGTGTTAGGCTGCAAAGGTAGGTAGAATACAAGAATTAAACATTCGAAACCCTGATGGAAGATGAGAGACAGCAATGGTAAAATTTTCAGGGTTTAAGGTACCGGATTGACGAGACATGTGTGTGGCTCATCGTCAATCAACAAAGTGTTTGAAGCAGAATACTTTTCTTTGTTATATTTCTTTTCCCACAGGTCTTTCAGTTCTTTCAGAAACAAGGGCTTCTGCTCCTTGCGAAGGCACCCAAATCCAGAATCAGTGCACTCATCTTGACCCTATGAAATCACATCACCCACGATGAGGAAATCATCAGAATTATTCTAACAATTTTGTAAAAGTAACCAATCACGTTACATATTACAATATGTTGTAATATGACTGATTGGATGTAATCAAACCTGATTTGAACAACAACTTTAGTTGGCTCAAGAAAGAATAGGTGTGGTGGTCGATAGCATGTGTTAGAAATATACTAACCCACACAAACAAAAACTTGCTTCCCGTTCCACCAGTTATCTCGCGCAGGACAGCGTCAATGTTGTGACTAAAAGATTCAGAAGCAACAACCACATCACGTACTAAAACAACACGAAAACAACGTGGAAACAGAGGATTGTCTCACTCACTCTCTGGCGGAGGACCAAAGACCAACTTCAAACCGTTCGAAGCAGAACTTCAGAAACTCAGTGCAGAATGGCCTCTTAAAAACTATTACAATCAAACAAGAAAACATTAGCACAACCAAACAAACAGACAACACCCAATTTCAGGATCAGAATTATACCAAAAAATTTTCCATGGACAATATCAGGGCGCAATCCTCGTATGCTCGCCTTGTCCCTGACGTGCACCCTGTGGACCAGCAGCCCACCCAGGCACAGCACAAGGAGTTTCTTTTGAGGGCCAAGATTGAGTTTGTCCAAGGGAAGATCAAGATCGGTTGCGGGTTGCCTCTCATCATCACTACTTTCATCAGAAATCACATTCTTTAATTTTGATTTCTCCGCCATTGCTGTGTGATGGGGGTGTAGTGGGAGTGGAGTTATATAGAGTGGGAGTGGAATTCGTAGGGACGGCTGTGTTTCGTCGCTTTTGCTTTTACGATGTGAGAAGAGAGAAATCTATTGGCATTCCAATTCATGGTACGTACTATAAAGATTAAGAAAGGAATATCTTTATGACCAAGACCTAGACTTGTGTTTTTCTTCTTCCACAAGTCTTTGGAGATGATTCGTCTCATAAATTTTTCTTATGTTTGAATTTGTGTTTTGAAGATAGAGATAAAAAAAATAGAGATAAGTAAGTGTATTTTTTAAGATAGATGATATGTTTGAATTTTATTTTAAGGTAATTTAAAATATTTTAAAATAAGTGGTATAAGTTTGATGTTGGGATTTGGGAGACAAAAATCATTATTTATTGTCAAATCATATATTATATATATGTATATAAATATGTATATATTTATATTTAATGTTGTATTTTTTAGAGTCAAAAATCACTGTTTATTGTCAAATTATGTGTGTTTTATATTATATATATATATATATATATAGAAAGTTGAAAAATAAAAAAAACATACAGATAAGGTGTAAAAACACAAAAACAAACATTGAGTGTGATTATAAATACTTATGCATTATTTAATACATTATCAATATCTTAATTTAGTGCTGGTCTAACAACTAACTCATTCTATTAGTTTTGTTTTTAAAAAACTTCTAAATTATTTTTACATGCTTTTTCAAAAACAATTATCCACCGCATCCGACTTTTTACATTTTTAAAGCAACGGCAATCTGGAGAATTTTATACTTCTGTTCAATAATTAAATAATTTAATTAATATTTGATTAATAATTTTTCAAACAATAAAAAAGTATTCATAATTACATCAAATTTTATACCTTCTCTTTTATCCGATAAGGGAAATGTTTTGCAAACATAGTGCTTTAACTTTTGTTTAAAAACGTTGGATTTAGACAACATCATGATAGAAATTTAGATGATTGTTTAAATACAATATTGTATTTTCACTTTTTAATAAAAAAAATATTTAATTTTCTTTTATCTGTCGGAGTTTATTTTTGTTTTACCAAGAAAAAAAAAATTGAAGACGGGCTTCTAATTAAATGAGAACAACATTCATCGCAAAAAATTAGATCATAACTGTTATAAATGTTTGATATTAATTATTATGATTAATCAAATTATAATATAATTATAACTAATTTACTTTTTAAAAAAAGTATCAAATTAGATATATATTTAAAGAAAATAATAATTATATGATTATAATTCTAGTACTGCTCGAATAATATAAGTAGCATGTGGGGCTTGGATAGGACAATAATGGCATAATAATACTCATTTCTTCTTTGCATAAAGTATGGTCAACGTCAATCTTCTATTTACTTTACTAATTACTCACTTCATAATATTTTATAAATTTAAATATATCTAAAATATACTTATAATTTATAATATACTAGCAATCGTGACACGTGGTTCCGCACATATAAATCTTACTGAATACATCAAAGACACTGTTATTAGTCAAGCTTCAATGATTAATCAAACCTAAACCCCACTAATTTCTCTCAATTAAACTTAATTAAGCTTTGATTCTTCTCATAATTATTAATCCACTTATACAAATATTCATAATTATTGTGAAACATAGGTTTTAAATTAAATTCGACTTGACAACTTCAATTGTAAATTTTGTTTTAATTATCGTAAAGAGATTAAATGATGTCTTTTCATAATCTTATTTGTCAATTAATCGCCATCCCACTTATTTTACTATTTATATTTTTATTTTTATTTTATATTGTCTGGATCAGTAGTCATTTGGATCAATACTCCATTCCATTTAGTGAAATAATTATAATAAATTACAATAAACTTTTTAAAATTTATCATAATTATAATTATTTTCTCATTGTTTGAAAAATTACAAATAACTCTATAAAATATGTAGTCGTCTAACAAATAATCCCCTGTAATGAACTATCATAAAGACGTATTTGTTAGACAGCCATTATTTAAAAATATTTATAAATAATAAAAAATTATTTGTAATTATAATAAATTTTAAAAAAGTTCGTTTTAATTTTTAGAAAAAAAAAAATCGTTCGATTTACATAAAGAAGACAATAATTTATATTGCCCACTATGGTCTGAACTCAAATGAAAATCATTTGGACCAATTACGTGGGCCGAGCAAGAATGGATGAGGCTTTTAAAAGTAGGCATTTGCAGATTCATTAATATTATTTTTTGATATATATTATTATAAATTTATTGTATTTAACATATATATCTCTATATATTATGGACGTAAGAAATTATGTTATTTATTTTAATTAATAAAAAAATTCATAATATGTTGTGAATATACTTACTACAATAAGAAAAGAAGATAATTTATAAAGAAAATTCAATGTACGTTTTGCAAGTCCAGAGCTGAATCCTAATCACTTTTGGCTACGACACTTAGTTTAATTGATTATATTGAGGCATTACGAATTAAAAATTACGAGTTCGAATCTCATCAATTTATTATTATTTTAAAAACTAATCTCTTGTATAGATGAATTTTAGGGACGGAACATCTAGCGCTTACTAGAGAAAATTATTCGTCGCAAATGGCGATGACCCTATCCGGCAGAACTTTCTAGCACAGGTTTGCCTACACTTTTCCAGCACCTTCCAATTTCTCAAGACTGAAATTATAAATACACGGAACATTTGTCCATCTTCAGCCCCGTCATCTGAAGTCGTACTCACGCGAAAGCAATTCCCGAAGCAAGAATTCGTCTCTATTTTTCGTCGATATTCAAGAAAATGAAGGCAGTGGTACTGGATGAGAAGAAAGATAAAGTGACGATCAGGGCGGAGTGCCGAGCAGACGAAGGCAGAAAGCACGTGGAGAAGGTGGAGCTCAAGACCCACGACGTCGAGACGGTAAAGTACGTGGAGAGAAAGCTCGTGGACAAAGGCGTGGGCAGATTGGAGCGACACCCGGCGGATGGGCTTCCGCTGAAGCATGACCCCAAGAAGGGACACGGTGGAAAGTATACTTGGGAAGGGCCGGAGAAGGAGTTCGAGGCTGAGCTGGAGGCGGAGCCGGCTATAGACGAGAAGGATCCGAACTATGTGGAGGAAGAAGTGGGGGAGGAAGGGACTGATGAGTTGGTGGTGGGAGAGGTGGAGGTGGCCAAGGCGGCGGAGGAAGGGGTGGCCCGGATTGAGGTGGATCCGCACTTGAAAGTCAATTAAGTGATAAATGAGTAGTAGTGTGAGTAATGCATGTTGTATGTTTGTGTGAGATGGATGGAAAGATCGAAAGAGCATGTAGTTTGTGTTTTGGATGATTAATTAAAAAGAATAGTTGTGGTTTCCAAATAATGTAGGACTTTGAATGTTTGCAGATTAATTAGATGTTTATTTTCCTTCTTTCCATGCAAAAAGTAGGAAGATGATTTTCTTACAAAACTTTTGGACCATGAAACCGAACCTTCCTAGCAGTACGTATGAGGATGTGAGTAATCATGACCCACGATAAAGATGACAATCTTACATTGTTTATTGGACTTTCAATTAGTAGTTTCACATGTTTGTTGTTTGCTGTTGTTTCCAGTCTCCGTGGGAAGTCTCCACAAACAGGGGATGTAGCTCAGATGGTAGAGCGCTCGCTTAGCATGCGAGAGGTACGGGGATCGATACCCCGCATCTCCACATTTTCTTTACCCATTGCTTTTTGTGCTTCCGGCCCATATTTGATGGTCTTGAAAAGGAAAGATTTAAATCGGCCCACTTTCAATCTCATATCCATTGGGCTAAAAGCGAATTCAGCAGTGTGGGCTGGCCCAAAATGATGCCAAGCCCAAGAACAAATTCAATACACCAACTCAAAACATACCTGCTGGCATCTTTTTCTTCTCATATAAATTAATTCTAAAACATCATCAATTACAATAACTAATATTTCACACCCTACTTATATAAAAAAAACATAATATCGACACTGCATAAAAGTCCACCTACAAACACTCCAACAATAAATAAATAAACGGCTAAAGTTCAAAGTTCACCACTTAAAATTAGACAATACTTCAAATCTTGGTCCGGATTTCAATTCAAAGTTCCAAAGGGCATAAACATCCACATAAGATGATTTATCAGAGGGATATATGCTCAGTATTTTTGTGCCTTTTTCTTTCTTCCCCTGCTTTTCCATAAACAACACATTTGTTTTTTTAGTCTTTCTCCCCACAATATAAATGCTTTTGGTGGGCAGCTAAAAATATTGAATCCTTTTTGTCTCATTTCCTATAAAGTATTAAGCAACTTATAAAAGAGAACCAACCAAATTCAAATAGGTAGCCCACTAAGAACCATCTGTTGCATGATTTTGTAGTGTGTTTTCTTACTCTCACACCAATTATTGCTACTTTTTTTTCCCAACACTAAATTGAATGCAATTATATTATAAATTTTAATTATTAACAATTGATATATTCTAATTATTGATATCAAATATGTGTAATTAGACGAATAACTACTATTAAAGTAGATTAATTTTCTCACATTTATGAGACTCGAACCCATGACTCGTAATACAGTTAAACTTAAATAATTTGGTGACCGAATCATAATACCTAATCAAAACGGGACTGTGAATCTATTTTTCTAGCACGTTGACGGAACTACAGAAATAAAAGAACAAATTTAATTCAATATAATTTATTTTTATATGGGGAGAAAAAAGAGTTTGATCCAATATGCAACAGAATCATAAATGGTAGTGTCTGTGAAATGATGGACATATGGAGCAGTGATGAGTTTTTGGTGTTTGCTGTGCTCTGGGACCAAACTAAATCAAACAAAGATTTTAACATAAAAACATACATCCGAATTGCCAAGAATAACTGACCTCTACCCAATTATTTTGTGTCCAAGGATCCCATAATTGCTTCTACTATTTCTGACCCAAATAATACTTCCTCTAGGGCAATCAAAGTTCCAATTTCACCCTAAGGGTAGTTTCGTAATTTATGCAATGGTTTGGGGGGGGGGGCAATTATGTAATTACACTTAGATCAACGAGTTTGTAAATCTTGGGTCTTAATTAAATAAAACGACTCAAGTTTTTTTTTTTTTTTTGAAGTGGTAATTGCGCAATTTGTTATGTATAATAAAATACAAGTATAGAGGCTATTAATGCAGCGTC
>NC_026155.1:11995330-12057844 GCF_000512975.1 Sesamum indicum | reverse complement strand
ATTTGTTTAAGTTTTATTTTATCACGTAATAAAATTATTTTTATTTACATTTAGAAGTACGTATTGTTTATCTTTATTCAAAAGAATTACTAGAATTTTTTAATAAATTAATTAGTCATATAGTTTGAATCTTATTTTGATGTCTAATGACTAATAATACTTAGAAAAATGATTTTCTATTTTCTATTTAAATTTAGATGAGTATACTTTTGATTATCTTTATCCAATATATTCACTCATTTTTCTGGACAAACTTAGCAAATAAAGTTATGGAGATTGAGTTTTATATTCAATATAATTTTGTGCTTCACACTAATAATTAATTACTTTAAATTAAAACCTTAGATTTTGTATAATTTATTTATTTTATATTTTAAAATTTAAAATGAGATGATTCATCCTTTTATTTATTTATCTTTAGATATACATTGCTCCTATATTTCAATAACTTGAGCAGTAACTCGCGATAAATACATTAATATTTGATTAAAAAATAATGAAATAAATTGGAATAGACTCATATAAAATGAGATAATTATATACACATTTGATAAGATTCGAACCCGTAATCTCAAACTTGTTTACAAAAACTTAATTTTAAAAAGTGTTTGAAAACTATTTAAACTCTTGAGATATAAATTAAAACATCAAATAAAAGTA
Source organism: Sesamum indicum (assembly GCF_000512975.1). Lineage (NCBI taxonomy): Eukaryota > Viridiplantae > Streptophyta > Magnoliopsida > Lamiales > Pedaliaceae > Sesamum > Sesamum indicum. The sequence goes on along the minus strand of NC_026155.1, from coordinate 12,057,184 downwards.
GGGAATTGTAATTTAGATTTTGAAAAAGGAAAAAAAAATACAAGCAACCCTCTTGTGATATTGCAAATGAGTAAATTATCTCCCTATAAAAAATAAAAATAACAATTTACCTCTTTTTATTTTTTAAAATGTAGCATTTACCCCATGTATTTTAAACAACTTTATTTTAAAAATACGATCGATAAATTATTATTTTTTTATCATAAAAAATAATTTAATTATTTATAATATCACTCTTATAAAAAGCGACGGAATGTGGTTGCTGTATCCATCGCAATCATCAAAGGACTGGGGACCTATAATAATTATCAAGTGTTGGAACGAAACATTGGATGGATGGGATGCGAAGTGGTACATCTTCACGTGCTGCAGATGCCGTTGATCTTTCACCCCACCCTACCCCTACCCCTACCCCCACGCACACCATATTATTATTGATTCATCGTCAAGAGATGTCGTAATTTCGAGAGTGGACTTGAGCAATCACCACACTCCTTTTCATGTTCCAGAAATTACGTTTTTATTACACAAAATTATTCTGATGTTGGAGTGTTATTAATTACTACATTTGTTTTTTTTTCCTAATGGTTAATAGTCGAGAGGTTACGTGAATTTGGGCAAACATGTAATCAAAGTCTTGAGTAGGTAGAGCACGTGGAGTTTTGTCCTCTCGAATGTTTTGCTTCATTCCTAATTCTACTACATATCTATACATCAGCGATGCTAAATTCTGTTGGAAAGGGTTGTCTTAATTTGGACATGATCGCATGATCGGAGTTCTCATGTTTATCTTTCCTAATTAATGGTTGGTTGGCAAACACACCCTAATCCGGGATAAGGTGTCATTTATTTTTCAAAAACTGAGGTTAATTAACATCAACATGGTCCAGAGACAAATTAGTTTTAACAGAAATCTTGATCTATTATGCCTTTGGGGTTATGTTGTGAATTTGAGTCCGACATATGTAAATATTTAATTTATTTATTGTTTCTTTGTTTCCTTTAAATTTATTGATTATATAAAAATATTAATATATAACATACTAAATGTTGAACCCTTCAAAAGTATGGATGATGTAGTTAATTAAGACAACATGAGACGTATGTAGGTAGATGAGTATGTGGAAAACTTAAAGGTTGGAGCAGCTGCTATCTATCTTTGTCGGATGGATGAAGGATGTCGCGTCGTGCTGTTGATAATCTGTTTGCTAAAAACTCCTCTCCACCAATAAAACGCTTATTACTTCTGTTTTGTGAAGCAATTCTATTTTATTTAATAAGGATTGCTCCATCCATCTACAAAGCTTTAAATAAAATTTAAAAAGTTATATATAAGATGAATTAATGATTAATGAAATTTACAAACTAACCCTGATTTGAATTTATAATCATAGTCGCACTTTTGTGGTTCTGTGATTTAATAATTGTCTCGATAGGATCAGATTTCTGAATTCCATGTATCGATTGTGATTATTATAAAATTTAACGTGTCCAATACTTTTGCATAATATAGCGCGTAATGTAAAATGAGTTGATCAGTCGACTCCACGAAAACTTTTCTGGATTTTGAAAAATTCAAATTTGATCTATTTAATTGGGCGAGTCAGACTTGAAATGTCGTTGTTAAAGTAAAAAACTCATAAAAGCGTTCGCTAAATAAAATACGATTATTATTCGATTTAACGTTTTGGATAAAAAAGAAAAGGAGATGATAAAATTATTAGACATAATATTTGAAGTAATAATTGGGTAATAAATGCAGAGATCAACTTTTCAGTACCAAATACTGAGCATCATTTCACGTCATTATAACCATATGCACACATTACAAAAGTTAATTATCAGTAGGTTAATTAATTAAATAGCTCTATCATAACATTGATTTTGTCTACAGCACCACGAATTATGACCACAAAACCACACTACATACCTGAATTTTAAATTAATTACATAATCAACATATTAACTTATTGTATAATTAGGTAATTACACTTACATCCCTTTCATAAATTCACTGTTCATACTTGATCCTTTTTCGTTAGGATTTGGACGAAAAATGCTGACGCTAGCGAAAATATTACATAAATTTTTTTAATTTCACCTTCATTCTTAATATTTTCATGTAATAATTTTGCATTTATAAGGAGAAAATTATAATGATGTCAACCTCATTCTACACACACACACATACATATATATATATATATTATATTTATCTCTTTATAAGTAAAAAAAATATACATAGAAATATTAAATGAGGGGCAAACTAAAAAAATTAATTTAATTTTTTTAATTCGTATTAGCATTTTTGGTCCAAATTCTAACGAAATGGTGTCAGGTGTAAAGGAATTTTTTTTTTTTTTTGAAAAAAAATGTAGTTTTAGATTTTTAGAGACGGTCTAGGTGTAGTTAATCTTATATAATTCATATATATTTTTTTTAAAAAAACACATGAATAAATCGTGCAATAACATATATAATATAGTTAATTTAACACGATCAAATATAAATAAATAATAAAAAGTTTTCTTCCGTTGCAGTATTTCCACAAAAAAACAGTCGCTGACCAAAAATTTTGCTATCGTCTTTTTTTCATAGAAATGCAGAGGAAAATATATAAAAAATAATCCAACCATAGGGTTGTGAGTTCGAATGTTAATAGGACATCTTTCTTGTTCCGATAACAATTTCTTTCTTTCTTTCTTTTTTTTTTTTCTAGATCTAAAATCAATTTTATTATGATAAAAACAGTGGTAATATTCAAATTTATCACTGACTTAACATCTCAACGGTATGCGCAAACTCTGGACTTAACCATTTTAGGAGAGCCGTCCATTATATCATTAGCTGTAAAGACCAAAATGAAAAGACAGCTTCTTCCATGAACAACATTAATCCATTGTCCATACCTCTACTTAGAGTTCATTTTTATGTACTAAGTAAGATAACTATGAGTTTGTTATGAAATTGCTCTAGAGGTAAATTTTTTCTTTAAGGCGATGGATTATTATTTCTTATCAAATATTTATATCTAACAACAATCAATAACTATAATAATTATATACTAATTATCGAGATATCCAATAATTAAATCTAATAAACAACTACTATATTGGTGGAGTTCGAATTCATAACCTTAAAGTCATGGGGTTTTAGTTTCACCAATTGAGTTACGCCTCATTGGTGCTATATAGGTAATTAATTATTCTGATGTTGTTAAGAATAAAATATCTAATCATTTAGACATGTTTATTTCACTAATGATGCTTAATAATTTAGTTTAGTTTAGTATAATCAGTTTTTCGATTGTACCGACAATGTTTTTAGCCAATTAGTTGCAAATAATGATGGCTTCTACGTTATTCTATTTTTCTAGTACCATACAAAGGAGGGATTAAATACAATTTATTCCATGTGATATGTGAAACGAGCAAAAAGTTTTTTATAAAAAAAATTAGCAAATTACCCCTATCAATAGTTTAGATGGGGGAAGGGGATAAATTGTTTTATTTTTCACAGAAATTCTTTTGCTCATTCTTCGTATCCTCAGGAGGTAAATTACATTATTTTACAAAAAGATTATGTGCTCATGTCTCAGTTATATTTGTCTACTTTTATAATAATTCAACAATTTATAGAAAAATAATAATAAGCAAAAAATCCTCTTAAAAAAATAATAAAACAACAGCACCACCTTGATGTGAGAAGTAATGCACTTTGTTTGTTTGTCGTTTTTTCTTGTTAGTGGTGTTGTACTTATTAATGTTAGGAGTGATATCTCATTCATACACATTTTTCTCTTTATTTTCGGACTTTTAAATGGCCTACCCACGCTGTTCCACAATCTCAAATTTTAGATAGTTCTCTCATCTAATTAATTTTTCCAAAAATTTTATTTTCATATCCTATATTTATACTAATTCTTTTTTTTTTAATTATTAGTATTATTAAAAGAAAATATTTTCTGAAACTAATTCGTATTTCTAAAATCATAATTTTCTACATGAAACATAATACGATCGTCCTTCTGCATCTTTTTTATTTTAGAATGTTCACTCTGCCTTTTTTTAATAAAATTTTCTACATAAAATATTAAGTGTAATGCATTTATTGTATGATTAAAATACAATTAGAAAAAGTAACTAATCGCACGGTAAATGTATCTCACTTATTATTTGATTTATCGAACTTTTGGATAATTTCTCCAAATGAGAATTATCCTCGAGAAAGAGAATATACCTTTTAGGGAATAAATTATGCCATAATTACAAATCATTAGTTGTATATATGGTATCACAATTAATTACCGAGCTGTCTTTTATTATTTTTCACATCCCTGTTTTTCAATTTAGTATTTGTGAATTGACTGTCATACCCCTCATACCTAATCGCGCAGAATCTGCCTTCCAATTCCTTGGTCTTTTGCTAACATGTGTGTTCCATTCTGAAACACGACATGAATACCTTTTCTTCAGCACTAGTAAACAATGCTAAGTTAGATTCTAACATTTGCTGTTTAACCTTCAATTAATATAATACTATGCTTCAGGAGAGTTGACAAAACACCAGACAAGGGCATATACGTCAATTAACACCCCGTTCTAACTTTAATTAATTATTTCGTCTCGTAAATAAATTCCCACTCATTCTTTCAAATGAAGTTTAAATATTATTAACGTTAAACGACCGTTGTAATGTTTCTGTTTACAGTTGACAACTACACAGAAATAGCCTTCTGGCTCTGACTAATTACTTTACCTTATTAAACTGAAAAACGTACAAGTAAATTGTGTATTGCAAGAACATGGTCATCGCCGGAATCCCGGCAGCCGCGACCGCCACGCCGCCGGAAGTTCCGACGCTGGGGAAGTTGTTTTCAGGGTTGTGTACGTAGTTAAAGGAGTAGGAGCAGGAAAAAAAGAATTATCTAAGAAAAGATTTACGGAAAAAAATACAACCGACCTAACATCATCCCCAAAATAGAGCTTCTATAAAGAGAGATTCTCACTCTTTCTCTCTCTCTTACCCTCACCACTCTCTCTCTCTCTCTCTCTCTCTCTCTCTCTCTCTCTCTATCTCTTCATTCTGCTTCTTTCTTTCTCCATTACTTTCCCTTGTATCAAACCTGCATTGTTTCTGTTTCTGATGAAAAGGGAATTGACGAACGTGTGGTGTTTTCATTGTTGAGCTTCGTGGTGATGTATAAAAGGGTTGTGTTATCCTGAAATCTTTTGGGTGAAGGGAGTTTTTGTTGATGAAAACAGAGTGGGAGGTTTGAGCAAAGTGTGTTTCTCTGACATTCCAGCTCTGCTTTTGCTTCCGAGGGAAGCAAAAATTAAAAGAGATATTCTTGTGCTTTTCGCAAAGGAGGAAAAGAAAAAGCCTATATATACCCCTCAACAGATCTTCATTTTTCTCTCAAAATCTTTCCCCTGTTTTTGCTTTTGTTTAACACTGAAATGGAGCAGTTCTCATCGAGTACGCTGTTGCCCGACACGTTTGCGGGCGGTAGAGGTGATATGACTGAGCAATTCTTGGTAATATGGAGCCAGATCAGGGCGCCGTTGATCGTCCCTTTGCTTAGAGTTGCTGTGTTTTTGTGCTTGGCAATGTCGGCCATGTTGTTCGTTGAGAGGGTGTACATGGCAGTTGTCATTACTCTGGTGAAGCTCTTTGGTCGGAAGCCCGACAAACGCTACAAATGGGAGCCATTGAAGGACGATTTGGAGCTCGGGAACTCGGCTTACCCCATGGTTCTTGTTCAAATTCCAATGTACAATGAGAAGGAGGTCTGTTTTCTGTTTTTCTTGATTCCAGCTTTCGTTGCTATTCAAGAGCGCATTTCTCGTTATTCAACTTTTCCCGATTCTTTTGCCACTTCCTGATCAAGAAGAGTCGCGTTTTACACAGGTGTATCAGCTCTCAATCGGAGCTGCATGTGGGCTTTCTTGGCCATCTGATCGGATTATCATTCAAGTTCTCGATGATTCAACTGACCCCATCATCAAGGTAATACCGGAAACCCCGACTTTCATGCAAGCTTTCTTTGCTTCATCATCTTCCAGACAACATGAAAAATCCTGCATTATTTTTGTCCAAACATAATTTTCAAATAACTTTATTTCAATACTATGTTTCGTTTTTCGGCACTGGAACTGCACAGAATTTGGTGGAAATGGAGTGCCAGAGATGGGCAAGCAAGGGAATAAACATCAAGTACGAAATTCGGGACAACAGGAATGGTTACAAAGCCGGGGCATTGAAGGAAGGCCTGAAGCACTCGTACGTGAAGCAATGTGACTACGTTGCCATTTTCGACGCGGATTTCCAACCTGAACCTGATTTCCTTTGGCGAACCATACCCTTTCTAGTTCACAACTCCCAACTCGCCCTCGTTCAAGCCCGCTGGAAATTCGGTATTCATTCTCTATCGCGATATACATGAATTTAATTATTACATCACGATCATGCACCGATCCATTTCAACCCGTTCGAATTGTTTTTAACAAATCGTTATGGCACGGGACATCACATATTCTTTTCCTTAAATATACATACACACGAACCATGACTAATTTGTAATAGAATATCCGAACCGAGTTCCAAATACTTAACGTGTCATGTATACTCTGCTAATTGCACTAACGTTTGCTTTCTCCTACGTATAAAGTTTGTCATTATGTGAAGATGGTTAATAGTCACATGTTAATTGTCTATAAGCATAACTTGGTATTAGAAACTGTCGGTGAGGAGGATTGGGGTGTTGTATCCACCGGTCCAATCACTGCTCCAACCTACATCTGTGGTTGGCCACTGTGAACCGGACAGGTGTAGGTGTGATTGTTATATCTCATTATGAAGACCCAACTTTTAATCACACACAGTGGATGTTGAATTTTCAATGAATTCAAGACCACTGGATACGACCAGTAGGACTACACTCAAAAAGTCTGAATTTTCCAGGTTTATTTGCTCTCATACGAGAAAAGTTGTTTTGTCTATTGCAACCAAAAAAGTTATTTCCTCTTTTTTTTTTTTTTTTTCCTTTTTCCTCTTGAAAAAGTGAGAAAAATAATTTTTTATAAAAAAAAATAATTTTGGAGGTCAATAAAAAATTAAACTATCTTTATACAACGACCACAAGTCAAAAATAGTTTTCTTTATAATTTCATCTTAACTTTATATATATTGCATATTATTCCCTACAAGTACATATATACTACTAGGGGTATTTTTATCAATAATTATACTGTAAAATGAAGGATAAATTAAAAATTTATGTAATATATTTGACGGCGTCAGTATTTTTCATTCAAATTTTAATGAAAGGATGCAATTGTAAATGAAGAATTTTCAAATGGATGTAAGTGTAATTTTAATAATTTTTTGAGAAGAAAATATAATTTTATATTTTTAAAAAATGATAAACCCTTTTTTTAAAGGTTAAATAAGCGCATATTATAGTTTAAAAGAAATCTGGAACGAAAAGAGTTTGGTATTCTTCACGGGCACTTCATGAATGTTGCATGGACTTTATCATCCTTTTAGCCCTCTTGTGGGGAAAAAAGCTGCAAACATCCCTTGGAGTGGTATAAATAGGAACTGTGCTAGATATAGGGGGCCATAGTTGCCAGAAAATCTCTGATTCTCTTCATAATTTATTTTTATTGTATTTGATTAAATTTTATGCAAAATATTTTTTATATCGGTCTCGTCAGAGATTTATTGAGACTTGGGTTGGGGGGTATTTTTGTAATTTCATCTCTACGTTTCCGAAGCCAGCAATTGCATGTGGGGGGTGGACCTCATGAGCCCTTCCCTTTAGTGTACCGACGGTCTACCATAATTTATTTCTGTGGTCTCCAAATATTTACTTAAAATATTAATGTGGCTAATAATAAAATATTTTTAATTACATTATTGGTAATCATAAAAGACGATGATAATGATGATGAGACGTTGTTTTCTTGACAGTAAATGCTGATGAATGCTTGATGACAAGATTGCAAGAAATGTCACTGGACTATCATTTCACTGTGGAGCAAGAAGTTGGTTCCTCCACATATGCTTTCTTTGGCTTCAATGGTAATCACCTACCCCCCCACCTACTAATTCATTTTCTTACACCCTATTCTTAAATCTTTTGCAATTACTCATACATTTTAGGACAACATTAATTGTCCTTGCAATCTGAACAAATGAAATTTTGGCCCATGTACATAAATTAGCGCTACTATTTGACTCAGCTAGTAAGTTGTGTTTAGTGGTTAAGATCCTTATTATTGGTCAAGATCGTAGAATTTACTGCTTTATACGGATGTACTATGAGCTGGTCGTAATGTTTCTTTCGATGAAAATCGGGCTTTCGGGATGCGGTCACAAGTCTGACTTGAAAAAAATGTGTGTCTGTAAAAATACAAGGAACTGCTGGTGTGTGGAGAATTGCAGCAATTAATGAGGCCGGAGGATGGAAGGATCGGACGACGGTTGAGGATATGGACTTGGCTGTCCGGGCTAGTCTCAAAGGATGGAAATTCTTGTATCTTGGTTCTCTCAAGGTAAATTTCATACTTTTTTGAGATGCAGTAATAGCAAGGCTAAAAACAATGACACATTGATCATTTTAAGAAGTTATTTAGGAGGGATGCGATTAAATTATGGTAATCATGTTGCTACTTTGTTCAGGTGAAAAACGAATTGCCAAGCACGTTCAAGGCGTACCGCTACCAACAGCACCGTTGGTCGTGTGGCCCTGCCAATCTGTTCAGAAAAATGCTTGTCGAGATTATAAGGAACACGGTTAGTTCCATCTGCAACTAATAAAACAACACTGCACTTGCTTTTCTATTGGATTGTAATTCATTTTGTAATCTGATTATTTGCAGAAAGTATCATTGTGGAAGAAGGTTCATGTGATATACAGTTTCTTCTTCATAAGAAAGATTGTAGCCCATATAGTCACATTCGTGTTCTATTGCGTTGTACTGCCTGCTACTGTGTTAGTACCTGAAGTCCAGATTCCCAAGTGGGGAGCCGTTTACGTACCTTCAATCATCACCCTTCTCAATGCAGTTGGAACTCCAAGGTTCTGTCCCCACACCCCTTTTCCCTCTACTTATGAAATTCAGAATTAACGATCTTGTTTTCACTGTATAGATCACTCCATTTGCTCGTTTTTTGGATCCTTTTCGAGAACGTAATGTCTCTGCACCGCACAAAAGCTACCTTCATTGGCTTGCTGGAGGCCGGGAGAGTGAATGAGTGGATCGTCACTGAGAAACTCGGTGATGCTCATAAACTGAAATCAGCACTCAAAGCTTTCAGACGACCTCGCTTCCGACTTGGAGAAAGGTAACAAAACAAAGTATAAGACAAATTTCGACGCTCATATGTGAGCAACATAGTCTAATTGTGATTGATTGTTAGCAGAATCCATTTGTTAGAGCTTGCAACTGGCGGATACCTCTTCTTCTGCGGTTGCTACGACATCGTGTTCGGGAAGAATCACTATTTCATCTACCTCTTCCTTCAGGCAACCGCCTTCTTCATCATGGGATTTGGCTATATTGGCACTTTTGTCCCCTCTTAGGACAAACGTTACACGAGGAATCGCTCGTTATTTTGTTTTTCTGTTTATTAATAGCTGTGGATGTGCGTCGTCCGTTGCTGGATCAGCACAGCGACGTGGAAGCAGCAAAGCGTCTGCATGGGAGTTCTTGCTTCCATTTGGTTTTGTTACATTTTATACTGTTTCTTTGTAGAAAGAATGGTATTCTTTTAGGTTTGAGCATAAGAGTTCGAGCTGAGGACTTGAATGGAATATGTCTTTCTTGTGTATATTTCTCAAAGTGAAAAATTTACTTGGAATGAATTATTACACATGAAAAATGAGAAACAAAGCTGTCATGAGCCCACATGGTCTTTGTTCCTATTTCCAAAACTAAGCACTGCAACAATGATAATAAGTGTGCAAGAAATTATTTGACTAGCTTTTTAGACAGATTTCCGTCTCTGGTTGATTTCGTAGCAAATGTGTTGGACGAATTGTCACACCACTCGCATATCCTGTCTGTCTTCGTCCTTTCAGTGCCTTTTGGCTGTCTGAAAGAGACGGCCAACAAGAAATGAAACAGTGCAACACTCAACTACCGACAGATGGAGCAATGAGCTCATAGTAGTGCACTGTGTCCTGGAAAGCTATAATTATGCTGCTTTTGAACGGATCAAGGAATTCAATATTAGGAAAATTTTTATATTTGTTTGAATTTAATTAATTACATTGTAATTATAATATATTTGTTAATTTTTTTAACTGTACACAATTAATGTATTATTGCTTTGTCATATGAGTAAGCATTTTAATGTCTTTCTTGCCACGTGAATTTGAAATTTATTACAATGATTAAAAAAAATAACTGAAACAGACGAGGATTAGTTCGGAATTCATTGTCTAAATAAGATCTTATTCAAATAATAATATTGATATACAAAGGTTGTTTTATCTGTTTGTTTGAAATTATTATTGTATTTAATATTTGAATATAAGCTGATTTTTATCATTAAAAAAACATGAAATTGGTTGCAACACTTGACATCATCATCAAACAACCCCAACTTATTTGTTATACAGATCTTAATTTTTATTTTTAATAATAATACATTAAATAAGAGTTATTTATTGGTTCCACCAACTAGGGAGAAAGGAACTTGCCATTTATTTCAGTGGACTAACCCAACCGCACATTGAGTAATTAGGAACAGAGAAAAAGACACCTAACAACAAGTTTTTGAATGCGCAGAATTCAATGCAATTCAGGAGAACAAAGATGACTTTATGTTATGATAATTTACAATTTCCTCTCCTAATATTTTATATAATTATAAATATTTTCTCGTTAGTTGAACAAATTATTAATATTATTTGATTTTAATATCCATCTAATAATTAATTCATTCCGTTAGTCACTTTTATTTATTTTTTGTGGTAAATTAACCGGAATGTTCTTATAGAATATCAAATGATTTTACTTATTCCTTTTTGTATTTTTTAAAGAAAATTTATGGACTGACCAAAATGACCAAGAAAATTTCACCTCAAGCTTTAACCTTTTTTACATTTTTTTAAAAAATATGTGTATAGCAAGAGCAAAGTGGGTAATTCTAGGCTTCCATCCAAGGATTGTATAATTTCATCAAATATTAAAAAATATTTGATAATCTTTTAAATAATAAAAAGGGTACTTATAATTATATCAAATTTGAAGAAAATTTGTTGTAATTTATTTTATGTATATTTTTTTTAATGTTATAATGCAGGACTGTAAATGCTGCACACAGTCACTCAAGCACTAAGACAAAAATTCTATGTTTTGATCATCAACCACAAGATTGTTAAAGCTATATAAGTCTGCTGTTTTCCACTCTAACCAACACAACAATGCTTGCAGTCAGGACTATTAATTATAGAAAGAGAAGCATAATAATTAGTTAATGCTGTCTCCATCCTAATTGCTATACACATCTTCAAATTCCCTAACTTAATTACATTTAACTCATGTAATGAGGTAGTGAGCTGAAAATAGAGGGAACTGATTCAATTTTAAGGAGGCGGCAATAACTATAACTGCTCAATACAATCACTTATTCTGTCAAGTATTCAAGAATTGTCTGCAATAACACGGCTATCATGAATTTATTATAATTATAAATAAATTTCATTATTTAAAAAATTATAAATATTCTTTTGAAATTAACAATCGTCTAACATGTTTTGAAGGGTACTTGTTAGGTGATTACTAATATAAGGGGTAATTACAAATTTTTAAATAATGAAAAACATAACTGTAATTATGGCAAATAGCATAGGGTGCCCGTTGTAATTTTACCCTTAATTGTATGTGTAAGTGTGACTAAATGGACGTTGTGCAAGTACTTAAATGGGCTATAGATCCAAGCCCTTTTCCACTTCTCCCCGGGACTTAATTGGGCTTATCGAGGTAGGCACTGAAATGGGCTACATCAAAGCCCATTTTGTTTCTCAGGGGTTATTTGGGCCGGTCCGTGATGAATATTTGTGCAAGGCAAGAGATCAGTATATATAGGCGGAAGGAACATACAAAGGAGTTCAAACATTCAAACTAAATACATATGGCGAGACACTGCCACCGTCTCCTTCCCTCAAAATTCCGCTCTACTCCTTCCCCGAAATCCTTCTGCGCCTCCTCGGCTCCGGACCCGACAACTCAAGTTCAGCTCCTGGAAGAGCTCCGGAAGATCAGGGTCCTCATCCAGCAGAACCGGAGTGAAACGGCAAAAAGACACATCCGAACCCTCATTTCTCTGCACTCCGTATCGCAACTCTACACTGTTTTCTCGCAGTCCTCGCCCCCGCCTAACACGAAGCCAGTTTTTACAGACACGCTTTTAACAGTTTACGCGGAGTCCAAGCTCCCAAATGAGGCTGCGGAATTGTACAGTTTGGTGAGGAGTGACGGTAATTTCCCTTCGCTCCCGGCTTTTAATCTGTTCTTGGAAGCTTTGGTGACGTCTAGCCAATTTGATAAGACCCTGAAGATATTTTCGGATGCTGTGGATTCTGGTGTTTGGGTGGATAAGTTCAGTTATGGGAAAGCAATACAATCCGCGGTGAAGCTGGGGGATCTGAAAAAAGGTTTGGACTTGATGACTCAGATGAAGAAATGCGGGGCGAGGCCAAACGGGTTCGTTTACAATGTTTTAATCGGTGGTTTGTGTAAGGAGAGGAGAGTGGATGATGCCAAGAAGTTGTTTGATGAAATGCTCAAGAGGAACGTGGCCCCGAATAGAGTCACATACAATAGTCTGATTGACGGGTGTTGTAAAGCGGGAGACTTAGAGGGGGCATTTAATTTAAGAGAAAAGATGAAAACTGACAGTGTGGAGCCAAATATTGTGACGTATAACACATTGCTTGGTGGGCTTTGTAAGATGGGGAGAATGGAAGAGGCTGACAAGATTTTGGAGGAAATGGGTGCGTATGGGTTTGTGCCTGATGGATTTACTTACAGTATTCTTCTTGATGGGCATTCAAGGCGTGGGAATGTGGAGGCTTCAATGGCACTATATGATGATGCAGTGAAGAAAGGGGTGACTATGAATGAGTATACTTGCAGTATTTTGATGAATGGATTATGTAAGTTAGGGAAAATGGATAGAGCCGAGGAATTCTTGATGAAGTTAAAGGAACATGGGGTTGGCTTGACAGAGGTGATTTTGAATACTATGGTGAACGGTTATTTCAAAGTGGGATATGTTGACAAAGCACTTCTGGCCATTGAAAAAATGGAAAATGAGGGGGTGAAACCCAGCTGCATCACATATAATACGGTGATCAGCAATTTCTGTGACTTGGGTCGGATGGACGATGCAAATGAGTGGGTAAGGAAGATGAATGTGAAGGGACTTTGCCCGAATATACAGACTTATAATATCTTAGTAGATGGCTATGGCCACAGTTGCCAGTTTGAAAAGTGTTTACAGATTCTTGAGGAAATGGAAAATAATGGGTTAAAGCCCAATGTTGTCACTTATGGATCTCTAATAAATAGTTTTTGCAAGAAGGGCCGACTTCCTGAAGCTGTAGTCATTTTCAAAGATATGCTGAACAGAAGCGTTTTGCCTAATGTCCAGGTATACAATATGCTTATAGATGGATTTTGCATGAGAGGAAACATTGATGATGCTTTTAAAGTTCTGGATGAGATGTTAAGAAGTGATATCTCTCCAACCATTGTGACATACAATGCACTTGTAAACGGGCTCAGCAAAAAAGGTAGGGTGGCAGAAGCCGAAGAATTAGCCTTTAGTATTACAGATAAAGGTCTAAATCCTGATGTCATCACATACAATTCCTTAATCTGTGGGTTCTCAGATGCTGGTAACCTGGAGAAGTGTTTGGAATTGTATGAGAAGATGAAAACGTCGGGCATCAAGCCTACCTTAAGTACTTACCATCCTCTAATAAGCGTGTGCAAAAAGGATGGACTGGATCTTCTAGAGAAAATTGTTGCGGAAATGTCTCATTGGAACCTGAGCCCTGATCGAATTGTATATAATGAGCTTATTTATTGCTATGTAAAGCAAGGAAACATTCAGAAGGCAACTGTGCTGTGCACTGAGATGTTAACTCTGGGAATTTCTCCTGACAAGATGACATATCATAGCTTGATTATGGGGCGCTTGAAAGAGGGCAATGTACAGGGAGCAAGGGATCTTTTTGATGACATGATGGCCAAAGGGGTGGCCCCAAATGATGGAATTTTTAACACACTAATTGAAGGACATTGCAAACTGAAGGATTTTGACGGGGCTTACATGTGGTACAAAGAAATGTTGAAGATCGGTTTTCTTCCATGCATTTCTGTTTGTAATGAGCTTCTTTTTGGCCTTAGGGCGGAAGGAAGATTCAAGGAGGCTGAGATAATCTGCTCTGAAATGAGTATTAAAGGAGTTGATGAGTTGAGATTGCAGGACGATCTTTCAGCTGCCCCTGCAATGTAGTGCGGAGTTGTTTGTCGTCTCAAAGCTCCTCAGTTTCTCACCCCCTAGACTCAAGCGACCCTTCTCCCTCCTTTCCCCACACAATAAACCCACCTCCCTCTTTTCCTTCCTTCTCACCCCTGTTCCTCTCCGGTTCTCCACCACACCAACAAAATTTCATTAACCATCTCCGCAGGCGACATGCGCCCTGGCGCTACAATTTGAGTCCTCCTTTGAGCTCCAAAATATATCCATCTCCAACCTCACGTTCAACAAGAAAAGTATTCTTTTTGTGGTTCCCGATGCCTTCAACCCCAGCTGCTCGCCAAAACATCTACCAGTTCTCGTCGAAAAGCCGCTGAATTTAAGGCCAAGGGATTGGACTTCATTGCTTGTATTTCTGTCAACAGTGCATTTGTGATGAAGGCTTGAAAGGAGATTTTAAAGGTAGGGGATGATGTTTTCTTGTGAGTGATAGCAATGCTGGTGATTAATAGAAGTGAGGTCGAGGTGGTATGCTATGTATGGGGAAGATGGGGTTGAAATCTTGAATTTTGAGGAGGGCAGTGATATCCATGTTAGCAGTACAGAGGACATGCTCAAGGCCATCTGACAGCATTGTTCTCTACTTTAAGCTTTTGCAATGGAGGAATGTGCTGATTGTGGCTCAGATGTTCTCTTGTTTCTACCTAATGTTGCATAATTGGGATTATGATAAGACTGGATAATGGAGTTCCATTATTAATTATTGAATGTTGAGAAGATTGAAACTGAATGTTTGTGTTTGGTAAGATGCAAGCCTACTCCAGTGGTGCATATTGGTTAAGTTTTCGAGTGTGATTATTCTGAACAATGTCTTGGAACTTATTTCGGGCTCTATCGGAATGCTTGTAAAGCACTTCAAATATGCAAGAAGTTGTTGTCCCAGCAGGCGGTTGCAGGGCTAATAGCAATATTTCACTCCTCAAAGAAAACCATCACATGTTTCTTCAGTTTCCCCTCAAGAAATGGAAGAAAAAACTCTTAACCCCCCCTCAGAAGGTCTTATTTGATTGCACTTGGTTAAAAGACGGTGAATGAATGTCTTGTGACATTTGGTATTGCTTGAATCTGAGACCTAGCAGTGCTTTCTCAAAATTGAATGTTGTTTTTTGTTGTTGTTATTTCTGAAACTAGCGCTTTTTTCAGTGTTTGGCGATCCACGAATTAGACTTAGATCTCCCTACTACGCCATTGTCTAATAAGTAGTAGTGAATTCAAACACACATCATAAACCTCGTATCGTTCTGTCAGTGTCAGAACAATGCCGTAGCTTTTGCTTATTGTTTGCTGTTGTGTTTTGTTCTGCTTTCCACATGCCCGTCTTGCTTTTCTCCCCGTGTCTATAATATTGTTTTGACATATAAGTGGACAACAGCAACAACTTGATATAAAATCTCATTGTTGACCTTTTACTTGTTTGTTGTCTCATTGTATGACATACAACACCACGCTCACAGTCAGTTATGCATCATAAGTAATCAAATGGCCCATATCTTGAATATATAATTTGAATTGAGTATGGCTCTTGCAACCGCGGTGGGTTCTGAAATCATAAACCACTTATAAACTTATTTACATTTTACTTATCAATATTCATATAAAATTTGAATACAGGAATGGTTCGTCCTTATTTCTCTGTTTGGGTTATTTTAACTACTGAGAGTAGGTGGATGCCAATGTCATAATCCAAGCTCAATTGGAATTTATCGAATATGCTTTTTTCTAAACTATTGGAATATTCTTGAGAACAATTTTTCAGACTATCCCAATTTTGTTAACCTTCATTAGACGGTAAACCGATTTTTGTTGGATGAGAATATTTTCTCCACGAGTCTTTTTTTTGTTTTATTTGCTCTGTTAGTTGAATGATATTAAAAGTACATATTATTATTTTATTATATGAATATATAAAGTAATTAGTATAAAAAATTGAAAGCTCAATATAAAGTTGTTTTAAAGCACCCACCAATTTGCCAAAATGTGGTTGCTGGTTTTGTGTTATCGACACCTGGGATTTGAAGACCCTGCCTGTCCCGCCCCGTTCAAGAGAATATCGTCATGTTGTAAAAGACTTCAATTTCAAGAACCCACACATTTGATTTGAATGCTTTCACCCTTTAACATAATACCACAATCCCTAGTTCTTATGTAAAATTAAAAAAAAAAATTATATCTTATAAAAGATGGATTTCAATTTTTTTAATATAGGATTATTTTGATTTCTTTTAAAATTTAAATTCATCAATTCAAATATAATTTATTGTATTTTAATATATTCAATTAATATAATTACACTATAATATAAAAAAGAAATGATTAAAATTACTTAGATAGCCCTCGCAACAATTTCCACTTTCCACCTTCCACTTTCCGATGCAGTCGATGGCAAACGCTTTGTAGCACACAGAAATGGAATCAGATATGAGTAACTATTTTCTTGCACAACAATTAATCTTAATCCCAACAAAATCAACGGCTGTAATTAGCCTAACCCCTTCTACAAATAAGCGCCACCCCCCCCCCACCCCTCCCTACCCCCTAATTTCCACTTTCCACCTTCCACTTTCCGATGCAGTCGATGGCAAACGCTTTGTAGCACACAGAAATGGAATCAGATATGAGTAACTATTTTCTTGCACAACAATTAATCTTAATCCCAACAAAATCAACGGCTGTAATTAGCCTAACCCCTTCTACAAATAAGCGCCCCCCCCCCCCCCACCCTTCCTATCCCGTTCGAAAACACCTAATCCCTTTTCTCACTGCTCATTTCTCTCTCTCTCTCTCACTCTACTCTCTTCTCTCTAGATCTATTACACCTCTCTCTCTGTAATGGCCACCATCAAGTCCGTCAAGGCCCGTCAGATCTTCGACAGCCGTGGCAATCCTACCGTCGAGGTTCCTCCTTCTCCCATCCGTCTTCATCTTCTCTCGATCTGTTTGTATTTCATCTTACTGTAATTATAGTTAGATTCAGATTCGTTTAAGGTTTGGTCAAGTATGAGAGCGTTGACGTTGAAGTAGTTTGGTTTTTTGGACGTATCTGTGTGCCGGCTAATCGACGGATAACGTTAACTTTTCTTGCATGAATTGCCGCTATTATGTTGTAATAGTGTTTGCTGGTTTAAATTTCTCTAGGTTGATGTGCATCTATCCAATGGAACCTTTGCTAGAGCTGCTGTTCCTAGTGGTGCATCCACTGGTAAGATTTGTTAACCTGCGCATTTTTCATTATATACTTTCGCATTTATTTTCACCGGATTCAAAAGTTTATATTCATAATTATTTATTAATATGACAACCATCTTTTAGGGGCATTGAAACGTTTGATTTTATTTCATTATTCGTACGGTATAATAATTGATAGTTCAGCCTACTACGGCGATATGTTAGGCTTTTATGAACTTGGAGACATAGGTTTTTCTTTGGAGCCGTTTTTTGGTAGTTTGAATAAACATTCTCAGGCTTTGTGATAAAATCGAGGTTATTGCCTTGTGGTACAATTATCTCATGAACGTATGTCTGTCTTGACTTGTTATGCGTTTTGTTTTTCTTATTTTTTCTATTATATTTATTATTATTTTAGGAATTTATGAGGCTCTCGAACTGAGAGATGGTGGATCAGACTACCTTGGCAAGGGTGTATCAAAGGTTAGTGTTTGTTGTGGATAATCAAGTACTTGTCTGTGTTGAATTCAGTTGCAAGTGACTGATCTTATAATGTTTTGGTATGTTTGAGTAGGCCGTTAACAATGTCAACAGTATAATTGGACCTGCCCTCGTTGGAAAGGTTTGTTGCTGACAACTATCTCTTATGTCCTGTTGATAAAATTGTACAATATTTGTTCTGTAGATATGTGGTCACAGTGGAGAATAATATGAAAATGTCCATTGAATTTTATTGATACAACATTAGCCCAACTGAGCCAGTTATGATTTTTTTGTTTTCTCTTTTCTTTGTTTCCACAGGACCCAACTGATCAGACCGGTATTGATAATTTCATGGTTCAGCAACTCGATGGAACTCAGAACGAGTGGGGTTGGTGCAAACAAAAGGTATCTTAGTACATCAATTGATACATTTGTGCAAGCTTCCTCTTTAAAGCTTGGATGTGTAACCCGGATGTGTAAATGTGTTTTTAAAGCTTGGAGCAAACGCCATTCTGGCTGTGTCTCTTGCGGTGTGCAAAGCTGGAGCTGCTGTCCTCAACATCCCATTGTACAAGGTACACTGAAGCTCATGTACCGTCATTGTGCATTTTAATTAATTTTTTTAATGATAATATTTATACTGGTTTGTATGCTTTTTTTAACTCAATGCTTTATGAGGAAATTTTTGCATCTTCGTCCTTTGAAATTCATTCTGACAATAATAACCTTGTTTTTGCTTTATGAAATGTTATTTTAGAAATGTTATGCTTATTTTTCCATGTTATTGCTGATGTGGTTTCTCTTTCTGCTTTCAGCACATTGCCAACCTAGCTGGCAACAAGAAGTTGGTGCTCCCAGTTCCTGCTTTCAATGTCATCAATGGTGGATCACACGCAGGAAACAAACTTGCCATGCAGGCACGTTCCTTCGCCTAGGTGCATTGGCAGTTATCTTACTGTCTTAACTAACCCAAAATTTGTTGTTGCAGGAGTTCATGATTCTTCCTGTTGGAGCTTCTTCTTTTAAGGAAGCAATGAAGATGGGTGTAGAAGTATATCACCATTTGAAGGCAAGTCATAAATCTTTTTGTTCTGTCCCTTTTATGACCATCTTGATCAATTTCTCATGTGCTATTTCGTCATCCAAGGTTGAAAGAAAAGTTCAATTATCTCTTTAATTGTTTTAGAAACTTCTAGTACAAGACAGCAGTTATTATAATTTGTTCTACTTTGCATTGTGTGCCTCCATGTTACGAAGAAGTTATAAATGTTTGTGGCTTTACATCCCTGTTGGAATTTCTTATGGATGTTAATGAAATTGCAATTTTCCAATGAACTAGAGTTAAGAACTTCTTTTAATGTAAAATTTCCTGATACAGGCTGTTATTAAGAAGAAATATGGCCAAGATGCCACCAATGTTGGAGATGAGGGTGGCTTTGCTCCCAATATCCAGGTAACATATAGTTTTTATGGTATTGACACTTCTCTGTTCTGTTCTAGAATAATCACAGTTCTAGTTGATTGCTTCTTCAGGAGAACAAGGAAGGTCTTGAACTGCTTAAGACAGCCATTGCTAAAGCAGGTTATACTGGAAAAGTGAGTTCTTATCCCTGTCCTAGTTTTGCTTCTTTTATATGCTTGTCACCAGTTAACATGGTACTGCGGGAAACTGATGCTGCTTTCTGCCCAGGTTGTCATTGGGATGGATGTTGCTGCATCTGAATTTTATGGATCAGACAAGACTTATGATTTGAACTTCAAGGAAGAGGCAAGTGACTACCGAATGTGTACACCAGCACATATTACTTATCACCTGATGTTCATGACAGCGTCAAATAGTTGCTAATATTGTTTCTGATTATACTACTTTGTTGGTTTGTCTTGGCAGAACAACAATGGGTCACAAAAGATCTCAGGTGACCAGCTCAAAGATCTTTACAAGTCATTCGTGTCTGAGTACCCTATTGTATCAATTGAAGATCCATTCGACCAGGATGACTGGGAGCACTACGCAAAGCTTACCAGTGAAATCGGTGCTCAAGTGCAGATTGTGGGAGATGATCTCCTTGTCACCAACCCCAAGGTAAATCGACTCTCTTAGTGAGATTTGCTTAGTGTGTACTTAAGAGAATGAGCGTTGTTTCCTTACGTTCATGGTTATTGCTTTGTTCAGAGAGTTGAGAAGGCAATCAAGGAGAAGACCTGCAATGCTCTTCTTCTCAAGGTATCATTGTATTGTTTGATTTCATCCAAGCACTGGAACTGTTATTCCCAACCTTTTGTAAACCCTCAGCGGTACAATGATGTCTTTTTCTTTACTACCAGGTTAACCAAATTGGATCCGTGACTGAGAGTATTGAAGCCGTAAAAATGTCTAAGCATGCTGGTTGGGGTGTAATGGCCAGTCACCGCAGGTATGAAACTTGGGACTTTTATATTAAGCTTGAAGTTTAGTTGAATTTTGCCTATCCACAATGTAGATTGCTCAATCAAAGTTTTATTGCTGGATATTCAATTTTTTCTTTCTTAATGCAGTGGAGAGACAGAGGACACTTTCATTGCTGATCTCTCTGTTGGATTAGCTACGGTACCTTTCATTTCTTGTATTTGCTTCATTTGGGTCTCTGTAATAACTCCAGCTAATACTTATTGCTCGGCTAAATTTATCAGGGCCAAATTAAGACCGGAGCTCCTTGCAGATCAGAGCGTCTCGCAAAATACAACCAGGTAGAAC
Source organism: Sesamum indicum (assembly GCF_000512975.1). Lineage (NCBI taxonomy): Eukaryota > Viridiplantae > Streptophyta > Magnoliopsida > Lamiales > Pedaliaceae > Sesamum > Sesamum indicum. The sequence continues at coordinate 12,036,240 of NC_026155.1, read as the reverse complement.
ATACTTTCACATTGATCTTTTCTTGACAAAATTAAGAAAAGCTTGTCTTGGATGACAATCACTCGTCATCTTTCTAATACGACATCTTGGATGCAGCTTTTGAGGATCGAAGAGGAACTCGGTTCAGAAGCAGTATATGCAGGAGCCAGCTTCCGTGCACCTGTTGAGCCCTACTAAACCTGCATGAGTTCTGCTGGCAATGATGTGCTTGAGGGATGGAGCCCCACTGTGGCTTAATAATGTCTTGCGTAAAACGGGTTGTGTTTGGACAATCGGGACCTGTTTGTAATAATCAAAAAATTTTGTTTTGACCTTTGGTGAGTCATAAACTTGGATGTCTTTAAGGCTGAGGATGTTAAAATCTCTTTTCTTCTAGAATTTGGTAATGCAACTTTCTGTCTTACGAATCTGTTGCCTTGCAAATTGTCACTTGTTGGGGATCATCGGTTGCCAACTCTTTATCTATTCTGAATTATAACTTGAGATACGACAGCAGCTCGTTCAAACGTAGTATGGGCTCATCCAGTCCTCAATTCTTTGATCGAACTAGTGCAATAGAACGAAACAGAGGTTTTTACATGGTTCCTTGCAAGTTATTCTAAGTATATCAGTTACAGTTATATCATGAATTTTAATTATTGGTAATTAATAATTAATATACTAATTATCTAGAATTAATCAATACTTATTAGTACAATACATTAATAATTGTCATCAAAATAGGTAAATGTTTACATATTGGTTGGATTTAAATATATAATGTTAAATAGAGTCTCAAGTCTCAACTTTGCCAATTATAATACATCTTATTGTCAAGTTAGTTCCTTGCATGTTATTCATAGCATCTTGCTACAAATTGGAGAATAAAGTGATACTTTTTTCATTAATTAACGGCAATTTTTGTCAATTCTCTAAAAGGAAATAAGTTTATTTGTGTGAAGTGCAGGTATTTACATTACGAATGTTTGTCCATCAAGTACAAGAAGAAATCATCTCTTTTATGTATTATTTTTGCAAGAAAAAAAATATACTATTTATATTTTTGAATTGCCAAATAAAAAATTCGAGAACTATTTAAATGGACTTGTATTGTATGGTGTTCGAACAATGTGATTTTTTTTATAATATCATTATGTACATTATTTAGTGATTGATAGTCTTAAGAGTGGTTGATTCAAAATTTCCCATAAGAATCAATTATGATAAAACAAATATAAACGATATATGATGGGGTTAATTTGATGAGCTCAAATTTTTAATTTGTATACTTCTCTTTTCCCCGAAATGTTATATAAAAGGCTAAATAATAACTAAGTAACAAGTCCTAAAAATACAATTAATAATTTTAATTGTTTTGTTGTTGAAAATGGTTGGAATGCTGGCTATGGGGTTCGAACCCATGCGCACTTATGTGCAGAAGATCTTAAGTCTTCCCCCTTAACCTCTCGGGCAAACCAGCTTGGTTGGTCATCCTTTCCCTAAAATACTACCTTATCTATCTGTGCTCTAAGTTCCCAAACCCTATACCTCTCCCCTGTTTCTCTTCGAATTGATTTTGTTTGACGGAACCCAACCTCGACAAGCATCTCTTTCTACAGAGGGAGTTTCAAGGAAGAAGATGGCGGAGCACTTGGCGTCGATATTCGGGACAGAGAAGGATAGGGTGAACTGCCCGTTTTACTTCAAGATCGGGGCTTGCAGGCATGGCGACCGGTGCTCGCGTCTTCATACGAAGCCCAGCATCAGCCCCACACTGCTGCTATCCAATATGTACCAGCGCCCCGATATGATTACTCCTGGTGTCGACCCTCAGGGCCAACCTCTCGACCCCAAGAAGATCCAATCTCATTTCGAGGTTTTTACTTTAATTTGAATTTCACCTTTCAAGTTTTCAATTTACATATGTATTCGGTTATTACAATGGAATGTGCATTTTTGAACGCTTTCGCTTCATTTGGATGTTGTGTGGGATTAGTTTGAGAGACTGGAAACCTTCTTGTTTATTCGCCTCTGGTTTCCTTGTTATTTGTTTAAGCATCGTCATTAGAGAGATATATGATTAGCTTTTGCATGTGTCGAATTTTTTTTAATCTTTCCCAGTTCCCTGACCAAGCTTGATTCTGAATATATGAAGGCAATTAGCTTTATTTTATTTGAAAAATGGGAGTTCCTGTAATTAAGGTTTAACCGACTAAGGATTAACAAGTTGAAATTTGGATTTCAATCGCAGGAAAAAATAATTCGAATAGCACTAGATCGTCATTTGTGCTTCAAATTTTACGAGAACTGAGTATTTTCTTGGCTCTGATTCAACAGGATTTCTACGAAGATTTGTTTCAGGAGCTGAGCAAGTATGGGGATATCCAGAGCCTTAATATATGTGATAACTTGGCTGATCACATGGTGGGTAATGTCTACGTCCAATTTAGGGAGGAAGACCAAGCACAAAATGCACTTCAGAATCTCATGGGGAGGTCTTATGAAGGTTACCTCATCTCTTTGTTTATTTCGGCTTTTTAAATCTTAAAAAAGAGATATCTTGGTTGCTGCAATAACTAAGATGTTTTACTTCCACCTGAATCTGGCATTAGCTCTGACTTTACTTGCTAGTAGTTACCTTGATTCCATTCTGACTGAAGAGAGTCACCACTGGAATGATCTTAGGGCGGCCTATAATCGCTGACTTCTCCCCTGTGACGGATTTCCGTGAGGCAACATGTAGGCAATATGAAGAAAATGTATGCAATCGAGGTGGATACTGTAACTTCATGCATCTGAAAAAGATAAGCAGGTCTGCTTTGAGTAGAATTTTTTTGTATTTATTTTGTCTCTGAACCTTGCTGATCGTTGTCATTGATGCGTTCAATTTTGCCTGAAGAGAGCTGAGACAGCAATTGTTTCGGAGAAGTAGAAGGAGGCATGATCGCAGTAGAAGCAGAAGCCATAGTCCTCATCATCACAACTATGAGGAGCGTCATGGTTCAGGGAGAAGGGGTGATCACCGCCACCATGACAGAGGCAGAAGGCCTCGAAGCAGAAGTCCTGGTCGTAGGAGGGGACGAAGCAGAAGTCCTGGTGGTAGGAGAAATAGGAGTCCAGTCAGGGAAAGCAGTGCCGAGAGAAGGGCAAAAATTGAGCAATGGAATAAGGAAAGAGAAGAGGCAGAATCTGCTAGAGATTATAGCAGCAAAAGTGATGATAATAGCCATGGTCTCAAACATAATGGTGGTGAATCCAGTGACAATAATCTGCATCCATCTGATCAAGGAAATGGAAGCTATGACTTCTAAAACCCAGGTGGTTTTCATGGTAGGTCTCGTTTCTTAATTCAATCATTCCCCTATGATGTTGTTCTGGGTTATTTGTTAGCCTTTTTCCTCACTAAATCTGTGCTGTTAGAAAAGGCTTACTCCCCATTTTCCACTGTGCAGGTGGGGAGGATTCACCACTTTCTCCTTTTCATCCTTCCAAGAAATAGCTCATGTTTGTGATATCACAATGACACAGGCACATGATTGAAAATCTTTTTCTAAAAGACTAACCATGGACAGAAAAATAACTGATGAACTATAGGAAAAAAAACCATGAAATACAGATTCTGATTGGTGAATCCCATGGAAGTCTTAGGAAAAGGAAGTCGTTGTGAAATTGCCTCGCCTAGGTCATACATAATGTCTTCAGATTTGTTTTATGGTCAGAGAGCTCTGCGCGACTTCCTTGTTCATCCTCCTATTGCACGTAGGAGCATTCTCATCTCTCTTTGGGGATTGCTTTCAGTTTCTTGTTCTTTTGTGTTTCCCCTAGAAGCATTCACATTCTTTCTAATATTCAGGCCAAGTTGCCTTGACCAGAAAAACTCTGTTACCATTTGATTGCTGCCATATTCTCACATTAGAAACTCAATTCAAGGCATTTCAAAAGTAATTCAAACAGGTAAGCCTCCTCAGCCCCGGAACCTACAACATGAAAGAACATCGTATCAAGTACAACCATTACAATTTTTATGTAATTTAATCCACTCCTCTAAGTTTTGCAGGGTCGGCTACTCCTGCTGGGGATGCTCTTTATTCTAGCAGCTTATATTGATATTTGGGTACAGGTAATCCGGTTTTGTCTGCAGAGAAAGATCTCAAAATTACAGCATATGTAGTGGCTAGTTTGCATCTTGCAACATACAGTTCAACGGAAAAGTTGCTACATTAACAGTGACCTCCAGTGATGACCATGGTTAGTTCGAAGTGTGCCTGTCAGCAGATGATAAGTGTTCTTTTTCTCCTCCTCTTCCTAAAGATGTGTATCATGGAAGTATTTTCGTTTTCTTTCTTGTCTGTTGTTAGGTTAATGTTATTTACCTATTAACTAAAAATGTTTGGGGTTTAGTGTGTTATCATTACTACTAGTGGACAGCAAAATTAGAGCTACTGTAATTTTCTGCGAGTCTAAATCAATCGTGCTAACCACAAGTACAACAAAGATATCCTGTTAAATCAGTTTTAGAAACACCGTTCCCCAGCTATATTGAAAAGGGACAACGGGATTTACTAGAAATGGGGAACCAACTCGCCAACAAAGTATTGGACCTGGGATCCTACTCGAACTTGGGTCCTCGAGAGTTGGATGTAGCGGACTGCGTAGATTCAATTTAATATTTTTCAAACTATTAGAAAATATATTATTTTGAAATTAAGGCTACCATAATTTAATAAACATGAGACCGTATTATTGTTGAAAGATTAATTAGTTTTTATAAATTTGTGTTCATGTTTTATTTATATTATTAATTTATTTTATCAACATATTCATTTTATGTACTATATGTAAGTATAAGTGAAATGTATGCATGCTTTTCTGTGTAGATATACTCTAGAAGTATATAAAAAAAAAAAAAAAAGAATTAAAGCAATTGGGTCTGATTCGTGTGAAAGACGCCGAAATCCGTAATCTAATTATGCCTTCCTAGCCATCCCAAACGGGATGGGTGTTAGCCCAGACCTAGATCCGATTCAAACTCATCTAGCTTTCTTTCCGTTTTCTGGCTATCTTCAAAATGAATTAAAATACATTCAATGTTTACACTCATACAAAAACACGTGATTTTGAATGTTTTTACCGGTTTTGACATAAATCTATGTATATATACACATATATATATATATAAATATATATAAGAGATATGATTTGATGATAAACAGTAACTTTTATCCCTCAAAATACAATATCAACATATACTTATTTATCTTTTTATCTCCACGAGACACAATAAAACATTCAAAATATGAATCTACTTATTATGCATCCCTGGTTCCTTATAGGAGTTATAGCCAAATTCCGGCAGAGAGCTGCTTTGACTACGTTTCTCAACTGGAATGTGCTCTGTGAAATCTACGACCTAGATATATATGTTGTATAAACAGCTCGAGGTAGGATCTACGACCTAGATATATTATGTTGTATAAACGGCTCGAAGTAGGATTATGACGCGCAGACATGCTATAAAAAGTTTGCTCATGAAACGAATAAAACGTTTGGCTCCAAGCTATAGCGCAATTATTGCTGTTTAAAGGGTAACACTCTGACTGAATAAGTAATACACCAAAATCAATCCCGTAGAGAGATAGCCCAATGGATACCTCATGTTCAAACTTGAATATGTGCATGTATTAATAAATGTTGAAAAAAAAGAAAGAGAGAGAGTAATACACCAGAATAATTTGATGACATCTTAGACGATACGCTGAACAAATGATTCCAGAAAAGGTGTTTCAGACAGTAACGCTCGAGCACTGTACTTGCGACTTTTTCTTAATTTAATTTTACTGCATACAACGCTCCAGTAATAACAAAATGATGCATCAAGTAATAACAGGATTCTGATGTTCAAAAGGCATCAATAAAATACAGTACAATATTACAGCAAAGTCCGCAGATTTATCTTGTCCCATCTGTTACGTACAGATTTCTATCTAGAATAAACACATGCGAGAACAAGTCCAAGAGGAGATTTACGTGACTTACCCACCTTGATCACAGAAAGCAGAGAAAGGGCATCTACCTGCTTCTATGATAGGATCAAGCAATGTGTAAAAGAGACCAATATCAAATGATAAAAATTCCATATAATAATCCAAATTCATCAACAGAGCAAATAACCTCTTCCGACTAGATTGATCCTTGTAAACAAAATCCTCCACTAGACTCATAACCTACCCCAGCCTTTACACATTGAAACACAAAACATCTCTCAGTAATGCAAAAAACGCAGAAAAAACCAATTCCAGATTTACTTTCCACCAGCATGTTTGGCTTTAGAGTGGGATTCCAGGGCTTTCTCAGAAGCAAATGTCCTGCAGGCCAATACCAAATTTGTCAGCTTAGGATATTTTGGTTCTGCAATCATTTATATCACATGAAGATGTACCTGTTGCAGCTCTTGCAGGAATGTGATCCTCCTCCTGATTTTGGTGTCTGCTGATTTGGCTTGTTGGCAGGTGTCTTTCCAGCCTGCTTCGCTGGGTGAGGCGTGGCCACATGACCACCAGCTTTCTTACCATCTGAACAAGCAAAAGAAATTTTACCTATACATAGTCGCAACATAAATGCATCTAACATTAACTAGAAGCTAATAAGCCATGAAAAATCACCAGTTTTCTGCGGTGTCACTTTCGCCTTTTTGCCCTGAACTGGTGTTTTTGTTGCAGATCCTGCAGGGCGTTTCTTGCTTGCTTGGGCCTTCAAGGGAAAAGGTAATGTCAACATCCAAATGTATAAAACAATATCTCTGGCCCACATAACAGTATATCATAGTGCATGCTACCTTCTTTGGTGTCTCTTCATCACTCTCACCAGACTCATCATCGGAGTCATCCTCATCATCGTTGTCCTGCAATTTTGCAAAACTTCAGTTTAACCATATTTCAACAACAAATAACACCTGCCTTTATGGATATGAGAGAGCTGAGCTCAAGGAAGTTACCAGATCCATTTACACATCAAACTCTGATGATAGTTATTCTCATCCTTACCACAGCACAACACAAAAATCATGAAAACAGAACCCAGTACATTACTATACTACCATCATGATTTCATCAACTGAAAACTTTTGAGAGAGGAAGAACATGACGAGGGGGAAAAGGGGTTTAAAAAAAGAGTGGGTGTCAACATTCTACAGAATACAGAGACCCTGCCTTTATGGATATGAGAGAGCTGAGCTCAAGGAAGTTACAAGATCCATTTACACATCAAACTCTGATGATAGTTATTCTCATCCTTACCACAGCACAACACAAAAATCATGAAAACAGAACCCAGCACATTACTATACTACCATCATGATTTCATCAACTGAAAACTTTTGAGAGAGGAAGAACATGACGAGGGGGAAAAGGGGTTTAAAAAAAGAGTGGGTGTCAACATTCTACAGAATACAGAGACCCTGACTGTTTCCCCATTCACTTTGACTATTATTCATGCCAATACGAACTCAACACTTTGACTATTATTCAATCCAATACAAACTCAACTGAAGAATTGAATCAAAAAGGGTTACTGCAGTATGTCGCATAAACTTCAAACTGAAGTACCCATTAGAACTCCTCATTGAATAAGAGCATAGTTGTTAAAGGCGCACGGCGCACCACGATGCAGAGGTGCCTTGTAGCCATGGCGCGGCGTGCAGATTTTTAAAGTATGGCGCAAATTTGCATAAATAAATGTGTAAAACAACTCGTACGGGTTTTTCTCTTCTTTTTTGTTTTTTTATTTTTCTTTTACATTATTCTGTAACTTTAAAAAAAAAAAGTTAAAAGCTTTAGAGAAACCCTTTTTTTTAGTACTTCTTTTAAACATTTATTCCCTTTTCTTTTCTTTTCTCCTTGTGTGAAACCCTAGTTTTGCACAGCAACAGCTGCGCCACAGTCCCAGATCAGTGTCGGAACCCTAGCGGGGCGCAGCCTTAGCGAGCGCACCCCACCCCTGTAGTCGCCCTCTGCCACTACAGAGTCTCAGAAAAAAACTGGCCTTTTCCAGACGCTTGCAAAAGGCACGCCTTAGCATGCCGTGCCTTTCTGCCGCATGACAAACCCAGCGCCATTTTCTGAAAATGGCACTGGGCTTGCGCCATGGCACGCCATTAATAACTATGAACAAGAGACAAAGAGGAATGTTTCAATGGGGCAGCAATCCTCAACGGCTCAACCAAAAAAAGAACCAATATTGACACAGGTTTATTCATAATAAATGAACAAAAGCTACAGTTGAAGCTGAAAATTATCAAATAAAGCATTTATTATGCCTTAAAATGGATAATGTACCTCAGAGTCGTCGTCGTCATCATCATCCTCAGACATTAAGTCGTCATCACTGCTCTCCTCATCCTCTTCAGGTTTCACATCTTTGTTTGGCTCCACTATCTTCACCTTCTGCTTACCAGCATCAGACTCCTTATCTTTGGCAGCATTTGCCTTCTCAGCTTCCACAGGTTTCTCTGGCTTAGCCTTTGACTCAGGATTCCCTACATTGTTACATGCCATATAAAAATTTTACAAAGTCCAGCAGAGGCATTTGATATTAAGCCAACACCAAAAACCACAAATGCAGTACCATTATTTGCAATAGCAAGTGGGATCTCCTCCTCAGAGTCAGATTCATCTGAAATTTTTGATAAATATAAGTGAGCAGACAACAGAAAATAAAGGAATAAACATCAAAGATGCACAGGAAAAGGGGCACAAAGAAGTCACAGATAAAAGATATGATAGCGTGAATGGAATATTACCAGATTCTCCTTCTGGCAACTCAGTGGCAATGAAAGAAAGCATAGAGTCAAGGAATAAAAATTCAATAATAATTATCTGATAAAGTGTCAAAGACAAAGATTAAATCTTTAAAATTGGAAAATTGCAATCAAAGGATATTCTTCTTCAAAAGGGTTACTTGCCCTGTACCCATAGAAATACACACTTCCACTTTTCCAGTTGTGTGATAGCTCAAAATCTCTGTCAAATACTAAGTCAAACTGCTGCTGAGGCAACTTTTCACTAAAGAGTGTCCCAAGTACAAGCTTCTTTCCATTAACATTTACAAACATGCAGACGGATTCATTTCCTTTCTCCTTTTTCAGCTCGCCAAGACAAGCCTGCAGATCCATGGTGCTTTACAATACCAAAATATTATGAAATGAAAAACCATTTATCAAACAGACATGCATTATACCTGAGAAAGATGCAAAACCATGCCATCACCAGGCGTAACCTTTAGAGGCTCTCCACTTTTCACCTCAACACCTGGGATACACAGATCAGTGCTAGTAATTTATTAAATGCCTAATAGCATTTAATATAATCACAAACTTTCATATAAATGGTGATGTAGGCCACTGAAACATAGTAACAACAGCAGTGCTACCACAGGAGGCTGTAATCCCGTGGAAAGCATCTATAGTTGCTAAAACATCCAGTACCAGAAAAAGGTTGCCAATATCAGCATTTGAGGATAGAATATGAACCCTCTCGTGGTTCACAGGATGAGACCGACCCCAAATTTCGCGGCGCATGCATATAATCACTACAACTAGGCAATGGCCAGATGTAAATGGAAATACGAGATGGTAGCATATCCCTTACCCTCCGTCTCTTTATAACGAATCAGCATAATTGCATTTAATTTCAAAAATAACGAATAAATCTAACGAAAAGAAACTAATACGTAATAAGAAATGGCAACCACTCGAAATAACAGTTCAAATTTTTCTAGAGAAAAAGAAATGATAAACCCTGAAAAGCAAAAAGAAAACTGAAATCAAAACCGCGTAACCGGAGTTGCGGATAATCACAGTACATATACGAAAACAGGAAAAAGAGCGAGACACATACCCCAAAACTCCATTGCTGAAGAATACGAGAGACTGTAAGAGAGTGTGGGCGGGGTTTTAGAACGAGGGCTTTTAGGGTTTTCCAGAAGATGGAGCAACCCGGCTTACCAAAATGAAAATTATACTAATAGCTAGGGTTGAAAAACTAATTTATATAGGGGACTGAGTACTAATACCCTGTAGCGCGGACTAACATAAAAATCAAAATGGATGGATCTTTCTGGAAAGCGGGGATTGATGGATGGATGGGCAGTGGGCTTAGATGTGGCCCATCTCCATTACACTATCAGTAAACTCAAATATATATTTTTATTGGGCCCAGTCTCTCAACGAAAATAGCTCATTTTTGGTTAATTGCAATTTACTCCCTCGTATATACATTTGTTGTTACTTTGTCCATCTAATTATATAAAAAATGTGCAGTTTGCCCTCCTGACTAAGAAAATGTCATTCATTTCAAAATGTTTCCTCTCTTTCAATATATTTGAAAAAAACTTTGAGCAACTAATGTAAGCTATGAAAGTATTACTATATGAAAATTTAATTTTATTTAATAACTATTTTTCATAATCAATATTAAAATTAAATTATTAATAGTCACCCCATGTTTTTCAAAATTTCTATTAAAACTCCCACGGGATGATTTTTTCTTGAGAGGTTCGAAGTTTGAATTGTGATATGATAACTGTTTAAGAAAATTATAATTTTGGTCCAAAAATATAGGAGAAATTGTAATATTAATCTCATATTCTTTGAAATAACCAACAGTAGTCCCATGCTTTATGAAAAATATGTAAAATTGGTCCTACACTTTAGTCAAATATTGCAAAGTTATTCCCAAATATTGTAAACTTTTATAGTGGGACTAACTTTGCAATATTTTCATAAAGTGTGAAACTAATATTTGATTATTTCAACAAAGTATGAGAGTAATATTGCTAACAGTTCTATAACTAAAATTATAATTTTCTTCAATTTTTTATATGCCATTATTTTTTTTCTTGATTAAAAATTACGTGGATTGATTACTTACATAATATTTTAGCCGCATTCATTTATTTCACAAATTGATTGCTATTAATTGTGTTGACTTAAGGTTTTCTTATGAAGAAAAAAATAAAATACATATTATAATAATTAATTGTATTTACGATTATAAAGTTATATTACAAGATGTCCAACTCTTTTTGAGATATATAATATATATAGAGAGAGAGAGAAAATCTTCATAAATGATAAACCATTGTATTTAAGTATCGAGCATTCAATAATTATTTATGAAGATTATGAATTAGTTTGATTTTATCATATAGATCTAAGTCATTTATTTATAGACCATTGATATATACATATATATTAAAAAAATCTAATTATTCATATTTAGGAGTATAAAGTTAGGGGCACATGATGCGCACTACATAGCTTAATAGAATATTCTATTTTTTTTTTTAAATTCAACAAGGTAAATTATTATTATTTTTCACATGCTTTCCCCGTTTGGGAATAATAGATGGGAGTAGATTGCATTTTATGCTATGGTTAAGTACAAACCAAGTTTTACAAGAGAGGGAAACAATTAAAAAGTAAAAATAGATTTGGTTATGTAGAAGGGGTAAATGTACATTTTCAGAACCTGAGGGGTAAAAAGTGATATTAATTGAGGACTGGAGTGGTAAACTCTTTTCACATTTGTTGATTAAAAATGGGTTCAGCTGTCGTATATTATAGTCGTGTCATCAACTCGTGAGCATAGAGTAGAGTAGCCGGGCACTTGACAGCAAAGTCGTAAGGAAGCAGCAGAGATTCTGATTGAATCTGATATTGGTTGGCCATGGATCTCAACGCTCTTCTTCAAGCATTCACTCCTTCATGGACTTCGGTCAGCCCGCTTTCTCTCTCTCTCTCTCTCGCCACATCGATGTATGTGTATCCCCATCTGATTGTAACGACTAGTTCCTGTGTCAATTATGCAATAGGTAGTCATGCTAGTGGTGTTTTTCACTTATCTGGCAATCGCTGGATCTATTTTGCCGGGAAGAGTTGTTCCCGGAGCCACTTTAGCAGATGGAACTCGGCTCCATTACCGTTGCAACGGTCAGGATTCTAACCTTCCTCTTTTCTACAGTTTTTAGTTTGAACGATGGTGTTTGAGATTTTCCCCCCCTTTTTGGTTTAAATCCAGGATTACTATCGCTTCTCTTGTTGGTTTGCCTACTTGGAATCAGCGGTTGGATGAATCTTGTATCACCCACTGTGAGAATTGACATCATTCATAGTTTTAAATTGTTGCTCATATTGAAAAGTGTCTGTTTTTATATAATGTGGGAAATTGCATTGTATGCAAAGATTTGGGAAACCCGTCAGGAGTTTTCTGTGCACGGTAAGTGACAGATAATCTGGCGCTAACACCTATTTGGGTGCAGAACTTGTGGTCTTGGTAAATGTGTTAAAGCAAAACTTTTGGTGATTTTGGGCACAATTTTGATCTAAGTTGCATTTATTTCTTCGTATTTGCTGCAGGCAATTGCTGATAGAGGTCTTGAGCTTTTATCCACAACACTTATATTCAGTGCACTTGTAAGTTTCAGGGTTAACTGCTTGTTTCATTTTCTTCATGTGAATGATTCGAATTAAGATGTCGCAGTGATAAAGAATGAAACTTAACCAATGTAAAATTTCAAAAAGTTTTTAGAATAAGGATGACATTGTTAGGGCCCCTTGAATTTGCCCCCATCTTTCTTCAATGTCACATTAAACGAGTACAGCACAGACTGCAGCCGCTGTGCACCAGTTCTGGATGCTGAAACCATCATTGCATAACCATTTATACTTACCTGAACTATTGCTGCACTGTACTGTTTTCTTTCTAAAACCTGTGTGTCCGTTCCAGGTGACATTTCTTCTTTACATGGCTGGCTGCAGATCCCGTGATCAAAGTTCTTCTTTAAAGCCTCACATTAGTGGAAACTTAATCCATGACTGGTAATTAATCTAGGATCTTATCAGGAATACTTTAATTGGTAACTTTAAGGAACTTCTTTTCCATTTTCTTCCAGCATTTCATTTGAGGTTTATGGTGAATTTTGGGCATATTTTGAATGTCGAAGTCCTAACTGCAAACATATTTGTTGGTTTAGTGAATAACGTTTTTGCTAGTCATTACTTGTCCAAGTTTTTAAGAGCCTAAACTATGGCCTCTCTTGTAACCAGAAAAGAACATGTTATCTTGTGAAACTTTGGAATTTGGGCTCTTTTTGGAACTTCCTAGATTTGCTGAGAAATCAGTTCCACTTGAGGAGTTCCGATTTTCCTTCAAAAAGAGTGGACTCCAACGCAGACTAGAGTAATATATCTGTTTCTTGTGTCTGCCTCTGGCATTCATGAAGCCATCAACTCAGTTATGTATTTTTCCATGGGATGAACCATTTAGTAAGTGTTTAATGGATTTCATGATCTGTATACTTCTATCTATGTGCCATTACAGAATATCTCCAAGATAGTATGTAAATGCGTAAAGTGATTAATTTATTGTCTTTCTCCCACTCAGATGACAATGTATATATCTTCTTAGTGGCCTGTCTAAATGCATAATGGTTGAGATAATTGTTGGTGTTGAACTGTGAACAATTTTTAATATGCCCCATGGCTAAAGAAATGTTCATGAAGAAAATCTAGCAAAAGGAGAAAAGAGAATATGTAACTTAGCTCTGGAATAATTTGCATGCAGTATAGATTATTACTATGGTTGTCTAATATTCAAATTATATTTCCAACTTTTGAAGATGATCAATCATCAAGCTGCTATTTTGATGCGGGTGTTGTACTATGTCATCTAATTCAGGTGGTTCGGGATACAGCTGAATCCTCAGTTCATAGGAATTGACCTCAAGTACGTTTCCGAACTGAGATCCTGGGATGCCTTGACATTATGAATGTCTCCATATTATCACTCATTACATGATGCCATTTGCACTCGTTCAATTTATGGACTATTCCAGGAAATGTTCACCGGGCTGAATACTGAAATATCATAATCAAGCTATCACATTTCTTACTCTTAATGCAATCTCTTTTCGTAGGTTCTACTTTGTTAGAGCTGGTATGATGGGATGGCTTCTTATAAATCTTTCTGTTCTTGCAAAATGCATTCTAGAAACCAACTTAAGCAGATCGATGATTCTTTACCAGCTATTTTGTGTTGTAAGTTGATAGTATTCAACTTTATGTTCCTAGAGGCCAGTCCTTTTTTTTTTTTTTTTACTGTTTTTTTAAGAATTTCATTTTTTCTTTCCTACTGCAGCTATACATTCTGGACTACTTTTTCTATGAAGAGTACATGACCTCCACGTAAGTACAAGACTTTCTTCTTGCTAGTCTTTAGTTATGCCAACTAATCTGGTATATTGAGTTGTAGTCATTGTGCTTATCATTATTGACTTACAGCCTCCCATATTGCTGGTCTTGTATGCCTTATATTTGGACTAGAAGTAATTGTCTTCCATCTCTAAATAAGAGCTTATCTCCCCCTCCAATACTGTCTTCATTTGAGTTTGATGCAGTTGTTAGCATTTCATTCAGATGTCATGAGTTCGTAACTCTAACCACAATTAATGTGGCATCTTCTTAGATGGGACATAATTGCTGAGAGATTGGGGTTCATGCTGGTGTTTGGAGATCTAGTCTGGATCCCATTCACATTTAGTATCCAGGTACACAAAAATGGCGTTTTGCATACAAATATATATATATATATATATGTGCGTGTGTGTTGTGAGTATGTGTTTGTGTATGCGCTAATTCCTTTGAATCGTTTGAAAAATCTAAACAAAACTTCTCTATTCAACTTTTACTTCTAAATTTCAGAGTCTGGACAATTCGTCTTTCTCAAGAAAAATATTGGACCAAAGACATTATAACTCGTGGCTAATATATGTCCCTTACTTATGTTACAATTTGTTTAAATTCCACTGTTCAAACCTCTCTCTGTCTGACCTCAATTTTCTGATATGTGTATCTTATGCTTGCCTTCAGGCAACAAGATATTCATTACCAATGCGCAGTGGTGCCATTGAGCATATTTTATAGCTATTCAGTGTCTTTAGTGTTAATGAAAATGCTAACCAATAACTGAGCATCTCAGTGAAACATCTGGGTCTCAAGGTTTCTTTAGATTTTCTATAATTTGCTCTTATACAATCGAATAGAGATGTAGTGAAGGGGTATTTTCTGTAATCTTGACTCTATTCTATCTGCCACTTTTTAGTGCATTCTTTCAAAGGTGATCCTCTTCGCCATTTGCTTTATGTTGGTTCACTATCCGATTAGCATTTCTATGATTAACATTTTCTGGTGTACTTCAGTCATGATTATACATAGTTCTTGTAACTCTAGTTCAAGGCATTTGAATATGTTATATACATTCTATTGACAAATTATGCTTCTTGTTGCATTTATTCGGTTATTAATTTCTTTCTCTATGTTTGAAAGGGTTGGTGGCTTCTAAATAATGAAGTGCAGCTAACAACTGCTGCTATTATTGCAAACTGTCTCGTCTTCCTGATTGGGTAATATACGCATTTCAGATATTACTTTTGTTCTACCAGTATTGCAGGAATATTGTTCCTTTTCTCCTGTGTGCAATTTTATGATCTTGTCCATCGGTCATGTCAATTGCCCACTGACATTACTTATTCTGTGATTGGAAAGCTATCTTGTCTTTAGAGGAGCTAACAAGCAGAAGCATGTGTTCAAAAAGAATCCCAAAGCACTAATTTGGGGTAGACCTCCGAAGGTCATTGGGGGAAAGTTGCTTGCTTCTGGCTATTGGTAAGTTGTTATGTGGTATTTTAGAACCTTTTGTATGTCCACAACTTCAATGAAACCATATGGATATACAGTACGGCAACATAGCATTTCTGTTAGTAGAGTTAGAATGGCTTTAAAACTTTGCAAAGGGCTCTTCTCTGTACTAGTTAACTCACCATTATATCTGTTACGTACTAGTATCTAAAAGCACAGTAGCATATGCTGAGTATTTGGCTTAGCAAATTAGAAGCAAATGATGTTAAACCTGCTAGCTTTTAGAAGATCAGGTCATGTAAATGACTGCTACTTGGAATCAAGTCATGCCACAGCCACTGGAAG
Organism: Sesamum indicum; assembly: GCF_000512975.1. NCBI lineage: Eukaryota > Viridiplantae > Streptophyta > Magnoliopsida > Lamiales > Pedaliaceae > Sesamum > Sesamum indicum. The sequence continues at coordinate 12,020,225 of NC_026155.1, read as the reverse complement.
CATCTTACATAGCATTTCAACCCTGTAAATAAAGCAGAAATTTCAAATGAAAATAATCTCCACCCATCTATGATACAATGTTCATTCGTGATATTACTTACTAATACTCAATGCTTATTTCCTTTCAGGGGCATTGCAAGGCATAGTAACTATCTTGGAGACTTGTTGCTGGCTCTGTCCTTCAGTTTACCTTGTGGGATAAGGCAATAAATCTGTGTTCTACTTTGTGCTCTAATAGGGATATTAAAGTAACTCAGTTCTAATATTAATATAACGTGTTATGCAGTTCTCCAGTTCCATATTTCTATCCTATATACCTCTTCATTCTACTAATATGGAGAGAGAGAAGAGATGAAGCCCGGTGTGCACAGAAGTACAAAGAAATTTGGGCAGAATACAAGAAAGAGGTTCCTTGGAGGATACTTCCATATGTTTATTAGCAGCAAGGTCCTCAGTCTTGCATTCAATGGTTGATTGCCATTTCTTCTCTGAGTGGAGTGTAACATATGGATAGATAAAGTCTTGCTAGGCAACTGTTAGTCTAATCCACAACCTACCATTTTTTCTTAATTTTTTGTTTCATTATCTTTAGATTTTCCTTCATTTGCATGCTGCAGTTCTAATGATTAGCTTACGGAATCTAATTCTTTTTATTCTTCCAAAAAATTTCAGATAAATATTTTTGAATAATTTGTAGTTTTGAGCTTGTGTAAGCAAGTGGTGGATGAATGTGTGAGCAAAGGTTCGTTGAGTAACGGAATTTAGTTCAAAAATTGTAAATGTAATTATTTTAAGGAAAAACTTTCTCGTCATGCCATTGCAATATATAATGCGATCGAGATCTCATATTTGAGGTTTGGATTCGAATATCAGGTGTCTGCGTGAGTGCGATGGATGCACGTGTTAAAAAAAATTGTAATTGATATATGAGTAGCAATTGAAAAGTAAGATAAACACAGTCCAGTTATTCTAATCAGCTTTTTCGCCAGTAATGCTTTAGAGATGTTGGCATGCAAAGATATTTGCAGTGTTTCAATTTAGAGGTAGGAATAGGTGGAGTGGAACTGGCAGGACAGTGTAAGTGCTGGGTAATGGTCCTGACACTGTTATTCAATCTCTCTAATCAATGTCTTTGCCTTCTTGTGCCCATCTTTGTCCCTACTAGCACCACAATGAGCAAAGTACAGTATATTTTCTTTTAAAGTTGTCAATTTCAGATAGGAAAATCAATGCGCTTTTCTCCTCCTCTACGTTTGTTTGCTCTTCTCTTCTCTTCTCTTCTATGTTCGTGTTTCAGGCAAGAATAACTACATTCCACTTAATTAGTACAACGATAACCTCCCAATGTGAGAGATCTACCACATTAATCAGAAGAAAAATTCTAATTTCAATCGAGTTTGATCACATTAGAATCAAATATATAATAAGTTTTTGGTTACTTTTGGTACTAATTAAGACTATATACAAACTTAATTTAATCACAGAAGTGGTGTTTTTAGAGGTGATGAATGGTTACATTATGAATCCCATGAGTGGTATGTGCTGGTTTGTTGAGCATGCCACAGGTGTCTCTATGCATGCCTCCATCTAACTTCTACCATCGCCATTAATACAATCATCACCCTATTTTAGTATTGTTTTCTCAACAAGCTCATGTATTCAGTCCCATTATGAGATTATTTGCTGATCATGGCTTCTATATTTACACTATTAAAAATTAAGTAGGAGGAGTTTATAACAAATGCTCTTATTCTCCTTTTCTCAAATATACCCTGTAAGTTTGCAAGTGCAATTTCATTTAAAAGATAATAATCGTCGACATAAATTTTTCTTACATATAAAATTGTTATATTTAATGCAATTTTTTCCAGAAAAGACATAAATGTTGCTCTTTTCTTAATTTTACACACGAGTGTGCTGGAATGCTAGTTTTATATAAACTTCAGGTGGGGCCTCTTTCTCACATTCATTCTCTTATTATTGTATCGATTATATTATATTTTATCATCTGAACTATGGTTGTTTTATAATTGATTATCTAATTATTTTTGTTAAATTTATATGATAAATTTTGAATGTGGAAAAAACAAAACAGATGAAGTAGAACATAAACTTTTGTGGTTGTTGGGTGGTGGGGTGGGGATCCATTATTATATGGTTGAGCGTTTGTCCTAGGTTCTATGTATGGAATAAATAAAAATTACAAGTTCACATGCACTTCTTTTTCACTGCCATTTCCAAGACTGGGCCTCCTATTCCTATTAGATGCTCATCTTCTGTCCCAAGTAAAAAATAAAAATATTTACTTTGATTGGTCCCCTTTGGAAAAAGACAGGAAAGCTATGCACCACTACTCCCTACCTACTACTACTAGGCAGTAGCTAGTAGGTGAAAGATTAAAGCAAATCACTCTCATCATTGCTTTTTCAAGAGTTAGCCCAAATTTATTAAACATGCTAATTCATTTCTAATTACCACTAAATTAACCCATCTAAGTAAATTAAAACTGCAGATGGTAATAAGTGATCTTCAATAATATTAGCAACTGCAAACTTAGAGTAGAGTTCATCAAGGTTTGAGGTGGAGACCATCTTGTCTGGATTATATCTTTTCATACAAATTAAAATTGCAGCTTTTGGGTGGAGTTTTTCATTTTTGTCAGCTTGTTTCTATCTTTTTTTGTATATTCAGGTTTGAACTCAAGGCTTCTGGTACAAACATTTGAGTTTTAAGTTTTCTTTGTTAGTTGTGTATATTTTGATCTTGTAATCAATTGGGTTATTATAAATTATCATTATTATTATTATTTGTTTTTTATGCTTTCAATACAAAGAAAATAATTAAAAATATCGTGACTTTACTACTATCAGTAAGACATGTCACAATAATACTCTATGGTCCCGTTTGGTTTGTGTGATTAGGTATGATAAATTATATATCATAACTAATCACACATTTGATTAATATTATTAGAGATCGGTATTAATATCGGGCTCAATCTTATTAATCATAATATATGGTATAATGAATCACGCCTATTTAGCTGATATAAGCAATCCCCCAAATTAATATTATTATTTTTTTTCTAATTTACTTTTGAACTCTCTCCTCGACTCCACTCTGTACCCTCTTTCTCCCATTTTCTCTTTCTTCTCTCACAACTTAACAGACATTTATTCCTCCTATTTTCTGTGATCATTATAGTTTACAATGTCAAGATTTGCACGGTAAAAAATTCATATTACCTATCAAATTATTTTAATAATGACGATATTTAGGTGTGAAAAATATATGAAAATTACTTAAATACATGTTAAAATAAAAAAGACTTTTGAGTTTTTCCCGTTTGCCTTTTTTTTGTTATTTGTGAAGCTTGTGCATGATTTAAAAAATGCATTTTAAATATAATAATTAATAATAAAATATAGTAAAAATATTACTTCTTTCTGTTCTGGATGTTTAAAAAATATTTGAATTTTTTTATCATTAATTACTTAATTGAATACGTATTTTCAACTTTGACTTTATATAAATATAGAAAAAAAAAATTCACAAAGCTCTCGTTCGGAAACCATCCTAAACTCCCCCTATAAAGCCTTCCCCTTGTTTAAAGAAAGCCCTCTCTTTGAGCTAGACAGCGAGTCATCATTCGTCCAACTATTTAAGTCCATAATCTTTCGCCCTGGTCTGAGGACGAGAGGATTCCTTTTCACCGACACCTGATCCAAGGGGATCAGCCAACCACAGGATGGAAGAAAGGTTTTTCAATTTTATTTTAAGCAATTATATTTCAATACATAATTTAGTATTTTTTTTTAAATAATTCACAAGCTACAATATAAAAATATAATACCTTTAAAATGGACACCCTTTATAATTTTTATACATTTAATCAATACGTTATAATCTTTCAACCAAACACCATATTATATTATCAAATGAGATGTCTCACATGCAATACCTCAAACGAAACATCATATAATGCTAGATAGGATTAATTATCATTTCTATCACGCCTAATCATATCACACCCACCAAATGAGCCCTATGAAAGTCTGATCATGTCCTATATTATCCGTCAATTATTTAATTGAGCGAAAATTTTAATTCAAATCACGTTTGGTCGAATACCGTAATTATGTTTTAAATATGATATGTTTGTAAAGTAATTAATTATTTTTTTAAAATTACACATTAATAACAAGTATATATCACTTATTATATAATTAATTAAAATCTATCGAACCTAATTTGACCTAGAAAATTTTCAACTGAGACACTATAGCTCCCTAACATAAGTTCGAATTTTCACTATTAAATGATATAAAATCTCTCTTGTGATAACGACAAATGATAGTTACTCCTAACACATGCACTTATGGTAGAGAGTTAAAATAACACATTAAAATTACTTAAAAGAAAAAAAAGCATGATATGGGAGAAAGAAAATTAAATTAATGAGTTGATTACGAAAATGGACCTATTTATAGTAGAGAGCTATGTATAAAATAATAATAATAATAATAAGCAGGGTCGTTTATGGATAAAAGGATCAATTTGACCATTTTGTAACACAAATAAGGATAATAAAAAAAATTAGTGTTTTTTTCTACAAAAGGTTACAATCTGGTGGACCAATTCGGCCCAAGTCAGGCAGGAGTGTGCATGAGATTTTTTTTTTTTCTTTTTTTCCCAAAATCCACCCATCCACGCTTGTGATTGCAAGATTATAAGAGATTTTAATATAAATACATTAGTCATTGAGGCAAGTTGTTTTTATGTGCATATAATAAATAATTTTTTATATTTTAAAATATATTAAAAATAAAAATAAAATATATAAATAAGTTCATTACATTAAAAGAGAAAAAAATTAATTTATCAGTTAATAATGAATTTAAAAAATTGAATAAGTTAAGTGTATTTTTTGAATTCACAAAAATTTGGTGTACTAAATTATTAATTGTCTTTTGTGAGTGTGAAATTTTTTTATTTAATATTAGTATGGATAAAGATTTGATTGGTTAAAGTGGGTTGGGGGGGGGGGGGGGGAGAAAAAACTAATAGGGGGAAAACGGGTTTTAGGCTCCTACATCGTTACCATCTATAAAATTGGCAAAATAGGATAACTCATTCCTTTCCTCCGTCAAACGTGTCAAGCATGAAGAAGGTAGGACGAAAATTCCAGTGCTACCTCTGGTGATCGGATCACCTTCAACAACAATAAAAAGATTCTTCAAAATATCTCGAGTCACGAGGGTTAGGGAGGGGTGACCGACAGCCATCCCACAGACGGGTGAGCATAGCAAGGTGGGACGATCGAGAGGCTGGACTCTCTCTCTCTCATGTGACTTCGCTGACCATGTAAGCATTTTTTATTTGCTGGAGATTCGATACTGTGAAGCAGTGATTTAAGGTAGCAAATCCATAGAATCAGATGGAGTTGGTTGACCCTGTTTTTTGATTATCATAATCATCATATCTTGTTTTCAGTTAATGATTTGGATTTTCTCCGTTCCCAGATTTTAGGAGTGTTTGTAATAACTTTTACTTTACGATAAAAATTAATTATAAATTAAATATTAATAAAAATTGGGAGTATTTAAAAATAAAAATTAAAAAAAAATTAAAGATTGAGTGCTTGAAAAAATAACTTAATATTTTTAAGTTTCCTAACTGCAAAAGTTGGTTGAGAATTACTTATAGTTTTTGAGTTTTGATATAAATCAACTTAACTTAAGCAGTATAAAAATAAACGTTGCAAAATAAAAATATATTATTTTTAATTTATTTCAATAATGAGCTAATAGACGTTTATTTCAAACATACATATATCCCTTTATCTCTGTAGCTTCATCCTCCGCCCCCATCTTCTTCCCCTCATTTTGCGCCATTCTTAAAATATACTGATATTTAAAGATAAATTCCAAGCTCTCTTGAGATTTTAGTAAAATTCATTTTAATTTTATCTTTTCAACTCACTTCAAATTAATCTCCTACTATAAGTGATTTTTCATATACCTCTTATAAAACATTTCTTTCTTTATAAAAAAATTATCTTAGTTCTTCACTTTTTATTTCAATTTATTCAAATGTTTTTTTATATTTGGAAAATGCAAGAGTTGGTGATATTCACAAAAATTATGTTTATATGTTATTCATCAAATTATTACAATTATCCAACTATTAATACTTTCAAATAAAAATAGTTATATTTTTCAAAATTTATATGCAAATTACCAAATTTATATAATCTTTGGACAAAGGGATAAAAACATTCACTTTGTCCTTACTATTTTTTTTTAAAAAAAAGAATTAAAAGATTGTTTAAGAAAAGCTAATTATGTGAAATTTTCTTTTAGTCCACTTTTTTTTTTAGAAAATTAAAAAAAATAATTATAATTTATAATCTATTGATATTTTGATTAGTTCACTACAAATAATAGGGAATGATACGTTAGATAATTTTTTTCTTAAGAGAAAAAACTGATCAAAAAAGGAAGAGACACCAAAGAGGTACTCCTCTTTAATATATAATATATATTTATAGTATAAATGAGTAACGCATAGCTATGGGCAATTTTTCAATGCTTAATCTCACTAGAAGAGTTTTAGTTCTGGAGTCCAATATTAACATGAAGTATCCTAATAGAATTTTTTTTTAAAGTAGTAACTCATGCAATATGCGACTAAAATTACAATTTTCCTAATAATGCTTATTTGTTACAATATTTCATAAAAAATATCAATTTTTAATTGAATTTGGCTAGACAATCGAATACTTAATTCTAAAAAACAAGTTCCATTTAATTTATTCAGTAATAATTAATTTCCTGAAAAATAGCCAATTCTACAATGGTGAAAATAAATGAACAATTTGAAAACTATTCTGCCTACATTCTCAAACTGTTTGAAAATCATAATTGACCAAATGTGATTTTTCAATCAAAATATCAAACACCCTTATAATTTTAATATAATCTAAGAAGTGAATTCAATTATTGAGTCAAACTCACTTTTATACGTGGAAAATCGATGCAATATCACAATTGAACAACCGTGCATTACAAGAAACGGCGCAAACCATTCCAATAAAAGGATATCAAAGTAGATTCATAAATTTATTTTTTTAATAATAATTTTTGAATAAAAAATTCACGTAACCAACAAAACCACACACATGCAAAAGGTAGACTGGCACCACACGATCGTTTTGCATCATAAAAGAAATAGGCCACCACCGCTTGATTAGAATCATAAATTGCACCAAACGTATTAAACGGAATTTTGTACCAAACCCAGGTTAGAAAAGCGTGCACCTTTGTTCCACTGAAAAGGGGACCACCAACGGCGTCAACGGCACCGTCTAAGCTCGGAAATCAAGGGAGAATGAAAACAAACAGTACGTAAGGCCGGGAAGGCATGGCCCACCGGTGATATCACCCCTTTCACGGCACACTAACGCCGTCAAATCTTTAGCGGAATCTCACACCAGACTATTCACACTTTTCTCACGAACTGAGATGCCCATATGGCGTGCGGTTCACTCACGTGTTGAAGCCTTGTTAGGCCGCTTCAAACGCCTGTTTTATTGTTTGACTTCCAAGTACGTTTTTGCCCCCAAATTGGTCCAACAAAAACCCCAGCATCTTATCTACTACATCTAATTATACTCAGTAATATTCATTTAAATCGTATAAATCTTCTTCAAAATTAATAATAAAAGACCCCAATCTCATTACGTATTTCAAATGTTGGATTCCAACAAGACAAGTGAAATTATTATAACCAAATATAACTTACCTATAAACGTTAATATGGATTCAACCTTTCTTATAATTAATTATATTTTTATATAATATTTTATTATCGCTTTCGTTCAATCACATATTGATTCTCCCGCGCATTGTCATTGACACAACAACAAACACTCGCATAAAACATTGCAATATAGAATTGATATTTTAATGGATTACCTTATGTGGGTTTACCGGGAAAAAAGATTTATCAGTTCAGGGGTTCTCTCTTTTCTTGAATAAAAGCCCTGGTCTTTCTATTTGTTTGTTTTTCCTACTTTCTCTCTCCCCTCTATGAGAAATGCTCTGTTTTGAGTTTCTTCTCTTTGCCGTCCACCGCTTCACGAGATCTTGACCAAGAATCAACAATTAGGTGAGTTCTATCCCAAGGCTTGCCAATTTGACTAAAATTGTGATTTTCTTGTGCTCTCACGCTTTGTCTAAAGAAACAGAGTCGATAAGAATGGCATTCATGAATTTTGTGACAGATTAGAGCTAGGATAACGCTTCTTTTTTCTGTTTTTCTACGCAATCTTGCATCCTGTAAAGGCCTAGCTGTGTTTCTGTGAAATTAATGAAGAATGAATAGTTTCTCTCTCTTCTACACCCAGTTTTTACTGTCGTTACCATACAGAAACTATATATTTCCTGGTTCCTTGAGAGATCTGTCAGCTGGAATTGCTTGGCGTGATTTTCAAGGATAAGGGAAACACTGTTTTGGCTGCTTTTCTCCAAATTTATCTTCTCAGTTCCTCACTCTAATGTTTTTAGTAAATTTTTGGTCATTTTTATCTAGCGGGAAGGTGTGATGAAATGCAGTTGACGCTAAAGAAGAATCAACTAAGTTTATGCCGGAAAAGAGAAAGTGACTGCCTTTCAGGAGTTTGCCTTAAAATTTCAGAAAATTGCAGTTGAAGAAGCAAGGATAAGATATTTACCGTTTTTGCCCCAGCGGGATGGCAGTCAGAAGAGAAGACACTGCTCCAGACTTGAAAGACTTCCAGATTGGTTGTTCTTGGATTCCTACAACCCCCGCAAAGCCCAATTCGACAAAACAGCAACTGATCTGCACAAACTCACAAGAAAATCACTGGGTTCAAACCAATTGGCTGGAATCAGAAAGGCGCACTCCAGATAACGTGGTCGCCCAAGCAAATTTATCTGAATCAGGAAGATTACCAGGAGATATTCTGCAAGAGACACAATGGCAGATGGCACCTGCATGTTATAGTTCAACAAATCTATATAGTGTAATCCGAGGCTCCAACAATTGGCTAGCAGGGGAGGCGACCAATTCCCATGGTTGCGGAGACAATTTATCCAATTTTGACACTTGGCGCGAAGCTGAGGCCGCCAATTCCCATGTTTGTGTAGACGATTTACACACAAACGACAAGTTGTTCGTACAAGACATGGACAAATGGACCAATATGTCTTTTGGAAATCTCTTGGCTTTAGCACATGTGGTGGGCAACAAAGCAGCAGTGGAGAAAGCACTTACAAATACAGATTCTGTTGCTACAAGCAGCATTTCTGCCCCCTATTTTCACCCCCAAACTGAAGGTTGTCAATTGGAAAATGCACTTACACATACAGATTTTGTTGCTACAAGCAGCACTTGGTCAGTTTACTCTGAGTTTCGGGAATTCTTCACTGCAAGATCTGGACAGTTTGCTTGGAGCAAATTTTGAGGCCGAACTAAACATACCTAATGTTCCCAAGGGTCAGTATAATACCTGTTTCTATTATAGGTCAATTCTTGTGTGGCCATGTGTTAATAAATGATCATTGCAAAAGGACATAACTAGTATATAGTTTTGCAAGTTGAGAACCTAGAGGCAGGAAACTTACATAAAAACTTTAGACATGAATTACTTGAAAGCTCCGTTGCAAGTGTCTTCAGGAAGTCCAAAGAAATTCCTGTATGATCCTGACAGAGTCTAAGGATGAGAAGGAACATGCTACTTTACACCATCTGAACAGACACAAGACATTGTGACAGGATTAGTTATGCAAGCTTATATTGATATAAAACAGCAGTAATGAGTAGCATTCTTGCATTTCCAAACAATGTGTCAAAGTGGAGGACATGCTACCAATTACATATTAAACAATAATAACCGCAAAGAGAAAAATAGTTGAGCATAGATAAACGGAGCTCTGCATCTAGAACATCTTTTTACTTTTCGTTGCCGATTTATTGAACAGATACAGGTAGCATACTGGTTTTCTTGCAAATATATACATATACATGTGATTTTGTTTTCCTTCTCTAAAATCAATCTGTGCTTATATCTGACAGATGGAAGTTCAATCCCTTCTAGGCAATTTTTTGATCTTAATTCACCACCCAGAACAGTTAGAGATGCATTCTTGAGTAAGAATACATCATCCCACTTTGAACCCATAACACCAGAGAAGACCACCAGAGCTGAGCACAGGCAGGAGTCCTCTATACAGGATTTAAGCATAGATGAACTACCTGCAGGGAAAGATGCACAGGAGAATAAAATCACCAGGGATGGAGTTATGGAACATAACAAAAAGTTTCAGCTGGTCAATGATCAATTGTGTGCAGCCACATCCACACAATTGCAGGAGAATCACAAGCCTGACAAGGGAGGCACAGAGGAAACTGGTCTGAGCAAGACCACTCAGCAGAAGCCAAGGAGGAAAAAGCACAGGCCCAAAGTCATAATTGAAGGTCAACATAAAAGTACTCCTAAATCAACTAAAGCAAAACCTACTGTGACCCCCGAAACCCCAAGGGTCAAGAGGAAGTATGTTCGAAGAAAAGGAGTCAACAATCCCTTAGAAGGGGAAACCAATGGAACAATGGATTCAATCAAAATGGCCCCTAGTTCTACAGATAATCCAGTAGGCAAGAGGAAGTATGTAAGAAGAAAAGGAATCAACAAACCTGAAGATAACATGGATAAGGAAACTCCTGAAGCCACGGATGTAAAGCCGCGCCGGTATACCAGAAGTTCCTGCAAAAGATCTCTGAATTTTAACTCAGAGGACCAAGTGAGAGATGAAAGTTCCTTGTACTGTGAACCTCCAAATTGCAACAGGGAGTGGCAAGCAGAGAACTTCAATGCGGAAAATCAACCAAGGACAACTGTGCCGTACCAACAGCGGATGGAAATAATGATGGAGAGAAATGACATGGGAGTTTCTCATGAACTTTCACACTCTATGAATCAAGTAAGGGAAGATAACCTGCCAAGGCCTGAAAAACATTCGCCAAGCCCCTCACCTTCTACAAATATGGATCAATTGAAGGACAACGACGTGCTCAGAGATCAAATTGTATCTACCCGAGGAAAGTGCCAAATAGTATTCTCAGATGTAACACATGATAAAGAGGCAAATATTGTTCAGATGCGGATGAACCTGGACGGCCAGACGATACCAAAAAGTCCTAGTGATTCCATCTGCAGCAGCACATGCCTGACACCAGAAAGACAAGTGAGAGGCTTGAAAAGACAAAACACGGATACAACTGTTGAAGCAGAACTCTGCAACAAAAATGGAACATTTTACAATTCCTTGCAGGCATACCTTCCAATATTTTCACAAGATGCAGATAAGAATGATAGTACTCCTGGGTTGCAATTTCCAGCAAGCTGTAAGAGAAAGAGGACTGAAAAGGGACATAACATGGCAACATCCAGCTCGCAGTATACAGCATCTACCTTGGACAATCATGTGAAACTTGAAAGATGCTCTCTCAGAGATTCTTGCATAAAGCTGTTCGCATCAACAACAGATCAAGGATCTTCTGGTGTTCAGTTTCAAGTTAATAATCTGCTATCAATTGATCATGTAACTGATGGTATGCAGAAAGGAAAGCAAGTTTACAACGATCTGTTGGCTTTGGGACCAACAGAGAGGATTAGAAAAAGAAGATCAAAAGGCCCCATTCGAGTACGGAATTTAGCTTCTCTGCAAGGAATCTGTAAAGGACTTCCAGCATCTCCAGGCAGAGCAGCAACAACATCGAGAGTTAAACAAGATATTGAAATTCTACATGAACCAAATACATGCATGGATGCCCTTGTAGCTGACACCCATTCAACAGTGACAACAAAGAAGCGGTCAAAGAGAAGCCTGCTTATAAATTCAACAATGCAGAATTTCTACAATCACCAAAAGTCTGCCACTATATCAATGGGTACTGAAACTTTGAAGATGCTACTATCAACAAGAACCTTGACAACGTGTCCTTTCTGATTTATTTACAATGTTTAATGCAGGACCACCACTGGCTCTAACATGGAAATGCATGGCTTCAGTTGACTCAATCATTGAGCAACTTAACCAACTAGATTTAAATGCAGAGAGTGGCCCAGCATCAGCTCAGATGCAGAATGTGTTCTTGGCATACCACACACATTATGATGACCAACATGCCCTTGTTCCATTTCAAACATATGGAGCTGTTGTCCCTTTTGATAGTTCATTTGATCAAGTCAGAAGAAGGAGACCAAGGCCTAAAGTCGACCTTGATGATGAGACAACTAGAGTTTGGAAACTTTTGCTAGAAAATATAAATAGTGAAGGCATTGATGGAACAGATGAAGAAAAGACAAAATGGTGGGAAGAAGAACGAAGAGTATTCAATGGAAGAGCAGACTCATTCATCGCACGCATGCATCTTGTACAAGGTATATATCTGCAGTTATCAAGTTGTGCCACAATGTCTGACTAAACTGAGTTGACTCTGCGTGATTCATAAAACGTAGATAATTGCACATAATAGCTAAGATAAAATTGGGTAGAAGTAGAAATATCAGTCATTCATTGCACGCATGAATCTTGTACAAGGTATATATCTGCAGTTATCCAGTTGTGCCACAATGTCTAATTAAACTGAGCTGGCACTGCGTGATTCGTCAAACATAGATAATTGCACATAATAGCTAAGATAAAATTGGGCAGAAGTAGAAATATAAGTTTTGTTGTTATACCATTACTTAATCCAGGAATAGCCTCTCCAATTCTGAAGTTATGATTAACAAACACAAAAATGTATGAATACTCATGCCTTGGTACATGACTGAATAAGGAGGCAAGTAGAGACAAATCACACACGCAGCCATAAACATCAGACTGTCTCTATGCATTTCAATAATAGTATACCCAGAAGTTAGGCTGGATAAAATTAAGGTATAACTTAATCCAGAATGTTGTTCCTTGTAATCTATTCCTGTTATCCAAAGCAATCTCTTTTCATCTTAGTTGGCTTTTAAGATCTCAGAGAAAGATAATTCAAGATGCAAAATATAGGAACAAGCAAGTAGAGCACCAAAGAGGTTGAAAGAAACAGAACCTGACGCTCTCGATCTTGCACTCTGCATTTCAACTAGTAGCAGAAAGACATTCAAGTAAATAATGGCAGAACATACAAGTTCCAATATTGAAGGGAATTGAATCAAATCTGAAAATCAAGTAACTTTTTATGCAATTAAAAAAAATTCTTTAAAAATACTAGTCTTCCTTTCCCACTGTGCTTATCCAACAAAGAGGTGAACAAGACACTAACATGGCATATAATTCAAATGTTCTAACTTAAGTATGCTGTAATTTTCTTCACAGGAGACAGACGCTTTTCTCCATGGAAAGGATCAGTTATTGACTCTGTAGTTGGTGTTTTCCTTACTCAGAATGTTTCAGATCATCTTTCCAGGTTGGTTGAACTTCTTGTTTTAAGTTAGTTATACGTTTACGATTTCTTAGCTTTGGAGGGTCAAGAAAAATAAATTCATTTTACTTATCGACTCTTGCAGCTCAGCCTTCATGGCACTTGCTGCACGATTTCCCCTTGTGTCAAAGAGCCAACATATGGAATTACATGAAGAGACACTAGTTACCAAAATGAAAGAACCTGAAGTATGTGAGCTGGATCCTGAGGAGACATTTGGACTAAACAAGGAGATCTTGAATCAGTTGGTATGTGGAGAGGATACTAAAATAGTTCAGGAATTTGAAGATGATGGTATTAGAGAAGTGAACAGCGTGAAATCCTCTGGAAGCAATTTTGATGCATTTATCCCAAAAGACAACTTAAGAGGCCAATCACCTGATACCTCTAAAGATGATCTGGTTATATCACGTGAAACAATCACAAACAAGTCAATAAGTTTGACTGAGGATGGAAGAGACACAGAAGACACACTTTCTTCTCATACTGCAGAGATTTCTTCTCAGAACTCTGCAGATTCCCCAATTGCACAAACCATTGAAAGAAGTGATTCTTGCTTACTGAGCACCTCAGAAGAAGAACCACCAGCTGGGGATAAAAGAAATCCGTTCACCAGCTCTACTTCTTTTGTAAAGCTTCTGCAGATGGCTGGCACTGTACTACATGGTGTTTATGAAAAAGGTACTGAAGAAAACATGTCTTATAAAAATGCACAAGTGCAATCAGAAAGGTTGGCCCTTAACTTGCAGAATGAGGGCCACCTGGAGAAGCCTACATTCCCTGCTAAACCTGTGGCCTCATGCAGCAAGTCTATTTTCTGTCATGTACCCAGCTCAGGAGCACAAACACCAGATTTTGAGTTGTCTCAAAAACACAGCAAGGGCATCAATAGCTCTAATGACAAGGAACTTTGTGCAGCTGAATTAAGCGGGTTGTCTTCAGAATCTGCCTCACAGACCACAGATCAGAAGATCACAGCTTTTAGTTTTGAAGAGGGGGCAAAATTTTCCAGTTTAAATGCTCACTCGAGTAACAACTATCAAATTGAGATAAATCAAGAGAGAGTTGGAAAGCGGACAGGCCAAGTACCAACACAGAGTTTAGTTCAAGAGAACAATTATAAAATGCAGGAGGTTTCAAAAGTTCCCATCTACCCACAAAATTTGATAGATGTTACCGGTAGTAGTAGCAACATTGATAATTCAAAAAATTCCGAGCACAAAGAAGTTAACTCAAATAAGGACCCTGATTACCGTCCTGGCAAGACGGTTGAAGGACCGAAAGCAAAAGGAGGAAGAAACAGAAAAGAGAAAGAGAACCAAGTTGATTGGGATCAATTGAGAAAACAGGCACAAGCAGGTGGCAGAGAAAGAGTGAGAACAGCCAATACATTGGACTCAGTGGACTGGGATGCTGTAAGATGTGCAGATGTTAATGAGATTGCACATACAATAAAAGAAAGGGGAATGAACAATATGCTAGCGGAGAGAATCAAGGTTTCTATTAGATATTTGAAGCAAAGAATTTAGAGTCTTTATATTTAATTTCTTTACTGAGCAACAATAAATTGTTCAGAAACCTACAAAGCTCTCATCACCAACTGATTATCAATTAAACACTTGTGCAGGACTTCCTCAACCGCGTTGTTAGAGACCATGGAAGCATTGATCTGGAATGGCTTAGGGATATTCCACCAGACAAAGCAAAGTAACTTTTACAGCTGTCGAGTATTATCTGTAGATTCAGAACAATAAAGCATTTATATGTTCCTTATTTTCCAGGGAGTATCTGCTGAGTATTAGAGGTTTGGGATTGAAGAGTGTGGAGTGTGTGCGGCTATTGACCCTTCATCACCTTGCCTTTCCAGTAAGTTTAAGCTAGCTTGTAATGCCTTACTTAAAATGGAAAAGAAGTTTACTGACAAAGTTGTATCTGCAACACCAATAAGGTCGACACCAATGTTGGCCGTATAGCAGTGCGATTGGGCTGGGTACCTCTGCAGCCATTGCCTGAGTCACTTCAGCTGCATCTGCTAGAACTGTGAGTGTTTCAATACCTATCATACTTCCCATAGCAATGACAAACTGACACAAAATGACTTCGGCTGCTACTACCTTGTGTAGGTACCCTGTATTGGAGTCCATTCAGAAATATCTGTGGCCTAGGCTCTGCAAGCTTGATCAGAAAACACTGTAAATATTTTTTTCCGACACAAAACATATAAAATTTTATAATGAATGTAAACTATAAGTCAAGAGTGCCCTTCAATGATTTATGATGCTCTCTCATTACAGATATGAGCTGCATTATCAAATGATCACTTTTGGAAAGGTATGTTACAATTGTAAAAAGTATATTGGATATCCCAAGACAACCAGTGAATTTTGTGAAATATAAGACAAAAGCGAGATATTTTGCTGTCAGGTATTTTGCACAAAGAGCAAACCGAATTGCAATGCATGTCCAATGAGGGGAGAGTGCAGACATTTCGCAAGTGCATTTGCAAGGTTTGTACTTCAACACTCCTAGTTATTGAACCACTAGATTTCATTATTGCTTTAATATTTGTCCACAATATATTATAGTGCTAGCAGAGCATGGAACATCTTTTTGCTGTAATATTTCAGAGAATATCAAATATCTACCCTGAGGCCCAACTACTAGGAGGACAAAGATAAATCTGGAAATACCAAAATTATAGAGTTTGATCTACCCTTGACAAATAAGAAAATGGAAGCAACATTAAAATCACATCAACTGATCAAATTTAGAAAAATTTTAGATCCCTAGCATGTGACTTACAATCTGCTTAACATGAGTATCAACATTGTTAAATAATTTGATTCTGATTAATGGGTGTACAGCGCAAGACTTGCTCTCCCAGCACCAGAAGACAAAAGCATTGTGAGTGCAACAGAAAACAGAACAGCTGATCAAAATCCAATGAGAAGTATGAATACCTTGCAGTTGCCTGCACCTCAAGCTAACCAAATGGATGCTAAATCTAGAGTTAGCAACTCTCAACCCATCATTGAAGAGCCAGCAACGCCAGAGCCTATTATCGAAGTGCCAGCCACACCAGAGCCAACTATAGAAGTGCCAGCCACACCAGAACCAAACTATACACAAGCCCCAGAATGCGATATTGAGAGTGCTTTCAATGAAGACCCTGATGAGATCCCCACGATCAAACTCAATATGGAAGAGTTCACTCATAATTTGCAGAAGATCATGCAGCAAAATACGGAATTACAGGAGGGCGATATGTCAAAGGCCTTAGTAGCTTTAACTTCACAAGCTGCTTCAATCCCAGTGCCTAAACTTAAGAATGTGAGCCGACTCAGAACAGAGCATCAAGTGTAAGTAATAGTCCTAATTCATAAAAATTGGCGAGTCACACTCCAGAACCACTACATATGTTTTATAGCAAAGGCATATTATGAGCATACTCAATAAACAGTAATCTTTGAAGCTACATGTAGTATTCCATGAAACTCTAAAATTATATTGCAAGTTAAGTATTCTGGAGGATAATACTAACATCTTATAATCGTTTTCTCTTTGTCCAGCTATGAGCTTCCAGATTCACACCCTCTACTAGAAGGGGTCAGTACTATCTCTCAGAAAACACTTGTTCAAGCTTCCTGCCAGACTAACTATAACTTTTCATTTCACAGATGGACAAACGAGAACCTGATGATCCTTGCCCTTACCTACTTGCTATATGGACCCCAGGTAAGAGAAAGCCTAGGGATAGCCAAATACTTGTCGAAACCTGTCTGAAGTCTCAAAATATTGAATATATCAAATTTGTATGATAAGCAACTTAAAAGTAAAATTGGAGAACTATCTAACATAGCAGTTACTTGAAATGACAAATTCTGCCAAATGCTGCACAGGCGAAACTGCAAATTCTATTGAACCGCCAGAAAGACGGTGCAGCTCCCAAGAGCTTGAGAAGCTATGCAGTGATGAAACCTGTTCATCATGCAACAGCATACGAGAAGCAAACTCTCAAACTGTCAGGGGGACTCTTCTGGTATAAACACGATTATGATAGACATAACATCTGTTGTTAAAGGAAAAGGACAGATAAATGATTTTTTCTGAGCCAATTTACAGAACTGATAAACACAATGCAGCCAAGTTATCATATAATCTAACATAACGACTCGTAACAGATACCTTGCAGAACGGCCATGAGAGGAAGCTTTCCACTAAATGGCACTTACTTTCAAGTAAATGAGGTAAGAATAGGACCAAGTCTTTTATTCAGATAGATTATCATGCCCATTAAGAAGTTCAATTAAAATAGTTTGAATGTGAAATTTGTTTGTATGCAGGTATTTTCTGACCATGAAAGCAGCCTATCTCCAATGGCTGTTCCAAGAGAGTGGTTATGGAACTTGCCAAGGAGAACAGTGTACTTTGGGACATCAATACCAACTATATTCAAAGGTAATATGGGAAAGAAACACTGGAGTAACTAACTGTAGTAGTTCATTTTTCTGAAAGATTAACAAGACACCAATTCTTTCTGTTTATTAGGGCTGTCCACAGAAGGTATTCAATACTGCTTTTGGAGAGGTATGTCTGGATATTGGACTGTTATCATTTTAGCTGCTTCCAGTAGCACCTTATATGTCAAATGAGAAACCTTGAACCATAAGTGGCCAATTTACCATCTAAATAGGATGTAGTTTCTGAACTTTGCTACCAGTAGTCCTAGATATTGAAAGGCTATAAACAACAAGAGCAGAAAGAACACAGAGCTGAATCCCAACAACAAATCCCTCCCACAAAGCCTTCTTGCAAGAGATTCATAACAATCAATTAACATACTTCACAAGAATCTGTAATGTAGGAATAGAGGGGCAGAAAATGGGTAACAGCACCATTTTTTCTCCTAATTCCAACAGGTTAAGAAATTCACATACTTAATGGGATATTACTTTTGTATGATGGTTGAGGATCAAAGACTTCAACTAAGCATAGTAATGTAGAATTCAAAGGGGTTTGTTTTTCTCTTTTTTTCTTCTATTCATTCTCCTGTTTGCTTTTTTTTTCATTTTTGAGAAAAGATGTAGTTATTTATTTAATTCACCAACATTATTGGTCTAGAAATTATCATAATGTATAGGCACAAGCGTTCACCCATATACATATTTAAATTATACTTATTTTTTGTTTTCTCTTTATTTCAATAGACAAAGCATCAGTGTACCAGCAATGGCTATGGTTAAAAGGGTAAGCAGCTCTCAGAGTGGCCAGGAAACTAGTAATATTTCATTATTCTCTCAAAACAATGCCACCTCTCTTCCTTCTCAACGGATGGATGATCTAAGTTTTGGACATAGATGGCATTTGACAAATAGTACACAAGCAAACTCAAAAACAAGCAGAATTTATTGAAGCACAAAGGAAGTAGACGTGATAGTTTTACTTTACTCAAGAAGATTAGTAATATTCAAAATCGGACAAATACCCAATATCTTGACAAGCTAATAACAACCCTATGTGAAGGTCTTTTTTCGCATTACACCACTTCTAGTTTATAACGAGTAGATTATTTCAAGCATATACTGCATCTCAACACAACCTCGAAAAAGTTTGTTCAACCACTTTACCCTGTCTGTCTGTATCCTAATTAGCTGCCATTTTTTCAGGGTTTGTCTGTGTCAGAGGATTTGACAGGAAGACAAGAGCACCCCGTCCTCTCATCGCC
The DNA here is from genome assembly GCF_000512975.1 of Sesamum indicum. Taxonomy (NCBI): domain Eukaryota; kingdom Viridiplantae; phylum Streptophyta; class Magnoliopsida; order Lamiales; family Pedaliaceae; genus Sesamum; species Sesamum indicum. The sequence goes on along the minus strand of NC_026155.1, from coordinate 12,000,997 downwards.
AGATTGCACTTTCCAGCTAGCAAATTAGCCAAAGGAAAAGGAAAGGTAGATGAGAACTAAACATAGACTGCACTTAGTTTAACCATCTGTAGAACCCAATGTGGAAGCAGCAGGATAATGTGACAGTCCATTGGCTTGTATCATGTGAACCAGGACTGAGGCTGGATTAATTGGAAATGAATATATTTCATCAGCAAAGGTGAAATATTAATATCCTGCAGGGATTTAGGAATGATCTTTTCTTCTTATTTGTGGCCTGTTCTCATGAAATTAACTGTTTTCTCAATGGTAAATACGTGCATTCATGGTAGAACACTGATATGGGTGTAGGGTATATCAGTTTCATGGCTAAGGTAGAACATGTAGAACAGTGATAGGGGCCCATGGTATTGGCAGATCCGTGGTCAAAGCAAATCGTTAGGCAACTACAAAACATGCTGAGTAACGTAATACCCCAAAGGCATGTAAATGGTTTAATGCCAGGTAAATTGAATGGAGTCATGAATGAGTTCACTAACGTGAAAGGCACCTGTATAAAGTAAAAATGAAGTTATATAGATTTATATGAGAACAATCTACAGACCCTAAAGCTTTCACATGACTTACAGAAATGTCTTGCGAATGATCATTAACCAGCCATAGGTTTTTAAGTTTCATATGATTTAAGACTAAGAGCACCAGCTTACTATTCTAACTCAAGATCATCCAAGTAGCAGCTACCCTACAGCGGAAAAGCTGTCAAAAAAGCAAAAAAGAACGAAAAGGAAAATGTAAACTATATGCGTTTTTCATGTATCTAAGATTGGTCCAGGGGCATGAGATACAGAATTCAATTTATTCATGTCAAAGTTCCAAACCGGCTAGCTGAAGGCATGATACAATGGCCTTTTTCAGATCTAATCAGTGCAAATAAACCTTGGAACAAAAGAATGCTCAATAATGAAACAGAAGTACATAGGATTTGATTACCGCTAACATATCAAACTATAGCAAACATGAGCACTTCAACACGCAGATGCAAACATATAGTTTTTCGTCCACGACCAATCGTCTGACAGGAATTGTTGTCCATACTGTGTGGATGTCTAATTTCACCAACGTACATACTAATTTCAACAAATAGCTAAAGCAATAAAAGCAAGAGAACTAACACGGAAAATTAAAGCAGAAGCATATACAAACTCAAATCACATAACAACTGTGCTGAATCCAACTATACACAAAAAAATGCATCCTAATCTAAATGATCCATTAACGGTATTAAGATCATGCTACACGTAGAATCAGCAAACCAAACATTCATTTAACCCAATCACACAAAATGCAGATCATAAACGCATGAAAAATAAATTACAGAAAAAAAAAGAAAGAAAGAAAAGTCTTATACTCGTATCGATTCGTATACCTGCACACGTACCTTCTGAAAGCGCAGGGCTGAACCTGTGGCTTTCCGAGAGAGAAACCATGAACTTTACAATCCCAATTACCAGCGGCTTTCGTTGATAAACCATTCGGAGTACACTTCTCCTGTGGATGTATTTACGTTCGGAAGGGAAGAGAACGGAGGGCGGACGAATGGGAGATTCAGGAAAATTTTGCCGCCTTGCCGCTTATGGAGTTCCCTCCCTTTTGTTTCAGTGTTTAAAATGACGCGCGCTACACGGCGAGTGAGTGTAATTGGTTGAAGTTCAAACGCGGGTCGTTCATAAATTGTTGATGCGCTTCTCGGCTCTAGTTTTGGGCTGAACTTTGGAGGTCGTGTCATTTTAAGCCCGGTTTACAACTGTGGTACGAGATTTTGGGCCTTCTCGTGTGCCGATCCACATCATTGTTTCAATCCCTGTCCTCTCCCAATTCTCCGCCTTGTTTAACGAACATGAAAGAATAAACAATCATGGAGCCGAATCACAGCATGATTAAATCATTTTGCACCATATCGTGGTCAAAGCATTCAACTATACCAAAAAGCCGGCGGCACACCAAACTCTAGAGAGTGGGCCACTGTTACCCATTGCGAATCACGGGCTTAAATAATTTTACGATATCCTTTTCATTTTCTGTTTCAAGATATTGTTTTATCCAAACTTTGATGAAATTCCGAATTTCACCCACCCCACCAACAAAAAGTAGCAAACCAAAATTCCGCGTCACGCTCACTTATGATTCGCACGCCCATGTGACAGAATAACCACTTTCGTCAAATCTAAAATTACCCCTTGACCCTGGGGATCATCCTGCCACACTGACATATATCCTTTGCTTCTAATCGTGAATGGAAAATATTCTACTAATCAGGGCTCCTCAAGTCCACAAAAATCTTGTTGAGCCAGATAGGTCTTTGAACTAATGACAAAATTAAGAAAATGTTAAACTTGTAGGATTGTTTTTTAAACATAATTTTAAGGAATAATTACATTCCCTCGCCTAAAATTTGGTGTAATTATACATAAATTTTTTATGATTTGGAAAATTACATCTGGCACCTCTAAGATTTTTTTATTTATTTTTGTTAATATCATAAAATTCGGTAAATTTTAACTAATATGAGACTTATTTATTAGATGAAAGTAAACTTCAAATGTACTAAATGTAATTTTCTAAACTACAAAAAATTTACGTGTAATTATATCAAATTTAAAAAAATATATAATTATCCATAATTTTAATGATTTATATATTTAACATCAATTGATCCTGAAATAAGTTGATGGTGTATACTGCAATTCAATCGGCCCAATATATTTACAAATGAATTATTGTCTCGTTTTGATATTTTCATTATTCCAAATCAACCCAACTTGATATAAAACATACGCGTATTCTAATCTTATTTTGATATTTTACCATTCTATGAAGGGTTGTTTATGTCTTCCATTATTTTATCCCATCATCTATATGAATTCAAGGAGGTAATCTGCATTCAATTTAGCTAAAAGGAATATTGAGATTAAAATTACGCCATTCGGCAAAGACATCACTTCTTCCCCGCAGTCGGAGGAGAAAAGGAGAGAGAAGAAAACCCCAGGTGATGGCGGTGCTTCGGGTTTTATGAGGTTGCAGGTTCATCATTTGGCGTAAGAGTTAAATGGAAATGCCCGGTAGACGATCGAATTACAGTTTACTAAGCCAAAATCCCGACGAACCATTCTATCACCACCCACCGCCTCAGCAGGCAAAGTTCTCCGCCGGCGGAGGGGGACAATTGGCTCAGCAGCCTCTTTACTACGAGTCTAACTCAGGAGAGAAGAATAGGTTGAAGTACGAGAGAGCGCCCGCCTTCGATTGGGACGCGATTGATCAAAGATCGATTCTGGCGCAACCGCAGCAAAGCCGGATAGGAACGCCGGCGTTCCCGGGGTCTCTTGGACTGCAGACGCAATCGAGTGGGAGCAGCTTCGGTGAGAGCTCGATCTCGGGGGATTGTTATGTACCCTCGCTTACGAACCCCGAGGTGGCTTTTAGTCATTTGAGTGATGCGGGCGGCGAGTTCACGGTGAAGACAGCGGAGGTGTCTATTGGCGGCGGCGGCTCATCGTCTTCAAAGAGCTGGGCGCAGCAGACGGAGGAAAGTTATCAATTGCAGCTGGCTTTAGCTCTTCGTCTCTCCTCAGAAGCCACCTGCGCTGATGACCCTAATTTTTTGGATCCAGTGCCTGATGAATCTGGGTTGGCTGCTTCTTCATCACCTGCATCTGCAGAGGCCATTTCTCATCGTTTCTGGGTAACATAAACCAAGCTCTAGACAAGACATTTCTGTAGTTGCTTTTTCTCTTTGGGGTTGAATAAGGTTATTTGCTCGAAATCAATTATTAATTAGGGAGGAAATGCCATTGCTTGCTCGGCTGCCGGGCTAGGAAGGGGAGTTATTTATACTAATTCCGTTAATACCAAGTTATGGAAATTTTGTGTTTTCTCAGAAGACATATTATTGCAAATATCATGAAAAGTATGGCTTAAAGAATGGTGGATTCACCACGGATGTTATTGAGTCCATTTCTGCATGAGGGTTATGAGTGGAAAGTGGTCAACAATTGCAGGGTTGAGCAACACACGTGAAGAATAATCTTCCAATCGCTTAACTTTCATGGGTAAATTTAGATACTGAATCATCAGTCTGTTATCTAGTGGCTTTAGTTGTCAAGTGGGGAATCTTATTTCTATAAGGAACGGCGTCAATGCACTTCAGAGAATAATTTAGACACGTAGCTAATTTGAATAGGTGATGGATGACGGAATGAATCTAAGACTTCATAATGAGATGCGGAATTGATGCTCTTTGTATTGCAAAAGTGTTTTTTAGGCATAGTACAAATTTACTGCTCTAATCATGACTCATGAGTATAACTGTATAATTGGGTAAGTTCCAAAAATAAATTAATTGTGATAACTTATTTCCACCATATCAACAATTTATGCTCTTTGTATGCTGCATTGTGAGGTTCTTTATATTCTTTCTTCGGTAGAAAGAATTAGGACAGCACTAATTGTGTGTTCAGTGTTCATGAGAGAGAATATTGGTGAGGTTGGGTGTAGCATTAAGCTTCTGAAGATCAACTGTGCTTTTGTTTTTGGTTCCATTAAATTTGGTGTACAAGTGGTTTGGAATTCTAAACTTGGTGAGGAGAAATCTCCCTTTATCTATTTACTTTTTATTCTTTATGTAGGTGGCACCTCTTTGTCGTAGAGGCAACAGAACTCCTAAACAGAAAGACTTAGAGGAACATGTTAAATGAAAATCTAAACGCTGAAGCTTAAAAGCCTTCCTTGGAAGATTGACCAAACACCTTTCAGTTCGAGTATCCTTCCAGTTACGTATGAATTAGAAAGAAAATCCAATGGTATACCCAAGATTTCTAAGACTTGATTGCTTAAGATATAAGAAATATGGAGAAGCTTGCTTCTGATGTATAGCATTTGACTTGTGGCATTTGAATCATGGTCTCTTTGCATGAATCAAATTGAATTGCAAATCTCGTCAAGTTATGTTGGACTGATGATTTACCTTTTAGCTAGGAAAAATTCTTCTTTCTATAGAAGGCATGCATGGAGAATAGAAATGAATGTAAGATTATTACTAAATAACATAGTTAATTACCTAATATGGTACATAGAGGGCAAGTGAAGGATCATAAAGAATATCTCAAGAGAAATGATTTTTTGGCATTCTCCTATGTGTCTAAGTATCTATCAGTTTATGGTTTTTCAGTTTTTATAATTCCCTGACCTGAGATTTCCTGGTCTCTTAGACTATAAGTTTGTTTACATCAGGTAAATGGATGCTTATCGTACTTTGACAAAGTTCTAGATGGGTTTTACATGATTCATGGGATGGATCCATATGTTTGGGCTATGTGCTCTGATCATCAGGAAAATGGCCGTATTCCGTCCATTGAATCCTTGAAGACTATTGATCCTGCCCTTGTATCTTCAGTTGAAGTGATCTTAGTAGATCGACAAGGTGATCCCAGCTTGAAAGAATTGCAGAATCGGGTCCATACCTTGTCATCTAGTTGCACTACCACAAAGGAAGTAGTTGAGCAACTTGCTAAGCTAGTTTGCAATCATATGGGGTGAGTATTAGAAGCCTCTAGTTTATTTTTAAGCTAATTCTTTTATTTTATAATTTTGTTTTCTGTCTTCCCTAGGGGTGCAGCTTCCAGTGGGGAA
>NC_026155.1:11912202-11995216 GCF_000512975.1 Sesamum indicum | reverse complement strand
TGAGTTAAAAGATTGCTTGGGGTCCATTGTGCTGCCAATTGGCAGTCTGTCCATCGGACTATGCAGACACCGTTCTCTGCTGTTCAAAGTATGCTTTTGTTGCCACTTTTTGCAATTATTTGTTGGTTGCACTTGTGCTTGTGTCTTGTAAACCATAACAACCTGCAATTTGCCTAGAGCTGCCTCACATACCGAAGTTGTTCTGCTTTTTCTTGCCATAAAATAGGAACGTTTACAATTTTTCTCTTGCAGAACACACTAAGACATGTTTGGTTACCTCAATCTCGTCATTACTGAAAATAAATTATGGACCCTTTCTGAATTTAACTTTTTGAGAACTACATACACCATCATTAACTACACTCCTCCACGAAACAGCCAAGTTCCGGCTTCTACTTGCAGGGCCTTCTTTTTCATGGGATCTAGGTAACATTTCAGGTGTAATTGCAGTAATATAAATGGAAATAACAGAACCCAAATATACTTGAAGTGAAAAATAAAGAAAGTTAAGCTGCCTATCCCAATGTTCATAGGAGGTTGTTGGTCTCCATTGTACCTATATACTTTTCAGTTGAAATTTGGTCAAACAAAAGAAGAATGAACCATGTAAATAACAGAACTCAAATTTTCTGATGTAAAAAAGACAAAATGGAAATTAGCTGCTAATAAAACTGGAAGCTCCAGGACACCCACGCCCAAGCTTGACAGCCAGCATTGAATCATCACTGAAGCCACTCACTAGAATCGTCTCTAGTTTTGTACCTCTTCAACCCCTGGAAAATGAAAACATTCAACCTTTTCTGAAAGGCAAGCTTGTCGTAATCATATTATTTCTTATGGATCTGAATGCCTACGGTCCTAGCTTTGTTGTGGAGTGTCTTGGAGAACTTTTGGTGGATTGTGATAAGAATGGACAGTTCATGTTCTGAGAGGAGGAGGGGACGGAGAGAGAGAGCAGGGGTGGAGGTGAAGTGGGGGACAAATGGACAAAGTTCAGAAATCCTTTCACATCTTTGTAGTTGTTAGGGATCGAGGACTGAATCATTTATGAACACCTCCATTTGTCCTTGTAATGTTTCTAAACAATAGAAAATGCCTCTTTCTGCAGTTTCATATTTTGCTTATGTTTCTAAATATTTCAGAAAAAAGAATAATCCAGTGAACCAACAGATCCTCTTTTTTATATTTCCACTTTCCTCAGCTCGTAAGAAAAAGAAAAGAAAAAAGATCAGACCAACTTGGTCACTTTGGCCTATTTTTATTGCTTTTCTTGGGCTATGACACTCTTTTTTGTTGATATTTTGCTGCTCCCGCCATGAATAGTCTTCTCCTTAACTTCAAATTATTTGCATTGTATTCTGTTGTAATATAGTTCTCTCGTTTGCTATTAGATGCACTGTTGGAGAAGTTGTTTTTGTGTGCAATTTAACATTTTATTATTTGACAGGTTTTAGCTGATATTATTGGATTACCATGTCGAATTGCAAGAGGATGTAAGTTTTGCACTAGAAATGATGCTTCATCATGCCTTGTCAGATTTGGGCTTGACAGGTATGCATTTATTAGGATGCCTCCATCCATTTATTCACTGTAGGACGAAGTATAAAAATGTACTTCTGTGGTTGAAAGATTGACAGCCGGATTCTAATGGCATATTATCTTGAATTGTGAATTTTAATAAAAACTGTGATAAATTGTCAACTAACATTGGAAGGAAATAGCCTGCCACTTTTATCAGGAATGTTATCAAGATTTAAGTGGTCAAATTACTGTTGTGATCACCATTTCAGTACATTTGCCTTACCTGTTGTTATGTGCTGGAATGGAGGAAATAACATTTTGTACTGCCTAATTTTTGTTGTTATTTCAATTATCTGAGAGATTGATCGACACTGCTTAACTTTTATGGTCCCTGTTGTTGTGCATTGTTCTTGTGTGCTGCATTCATGCTTTTGTTAATAGTAGACATAAATGTGACAACTGCTAGACTAACTTATCCATTTTGATGTTGATGTCCCAGGGAGTATCTTGTTGATTTGGTCGAGAAACCAGGATACTTAGTTGAGCCTGATTCCCTGCTCAATGGTCCTTCTACGATCTCAATTTCTTCACCTTTACGCTTGCCACGATTTAGGCAGGTGGAACCCGCAATTGATTTCAGGTTGCTGGCCAAACAGTTTTTCTCAGATTTCCGATCTCTTGATCTCGTGTTTGATGATTCCTTAGCAGGTGAGTCTATACAACTGGTTTTCTTTCAGGTTTCACACATAGCTGCGACTGACTTTAGAACGTCTCTAACCTGCTTTGAGCTATGTGGGTGGCTGAATATAAAATGGACCCACTTGATTGGTTCGAATCAGATCCAATATTGTTGTAGCACCCTCTTTGCGAGGTTTTTCATGTCATTCAAATCTTCTCCTTTGACATGTTAAACCAAATTTTTTTCTTCCAAATTAATTTAGTATTTTGATAATGGGGAACAGGGAGGGACACAGAAACAATTAAAAGAATTTTAGCTCAGTACTTCACAAATGAGTGGAATTGCTTTTTATAGTTAAAATTTTTTCTGTATGCTGAATCCTGTTCTTCCCGCAATATGACAGCTCTGGGAACCAGAATCAATTCTTTGCATCTCTTTATGATAGACTGCAGAACTTTGAAGTTGATTGTCCTAGGAGTATATGCATTTTTAAATATCAGTCCCGTACTTATGGTGAACTTTATCATGGAAAGCTTTTGGTTGCATTGTGATAGTTATGTGCAATCTATTCGGTACGGAAAAGTCTTAGTATTTACCATGAAACGAGGTACAACCCTGAGTTTCATACAGGGTAAATGCCATGATTTAACAGTTGATGTTGTTGCAACTCGTATTGGAGTCAGCAAGAGCTGACATTGGGCTAAGTTTGGCCCAGGTTGATTATATTCACAATTCTCCAAGTTTGGTTATAGAATTGTTTCATTACCAATGTTTCCTGAATGTTGAGGTTTGCGCTAGGATTGCTTGCCTTTTGCTGAGCTAACATGGATGTAAATAGTCATGCCCCCTCGCTCATTGAATTTCATCCATTGATTCATCTTGTCTGCTCTGTGGCAATGCTCCTTTTACCATATTATTTGTTGTGGTTCCATATCTCAGATTGACAGATTAATTTTTGGTTTGGTTGGACTGAACTTTGAGTTAAAATATTGTTATTGTTTGTAACAGCTGGAACTGTAATTGGTGGAGATACTGGTGACTCCATGTATCCTAAACAAGCAGAAAGGAATAGTGCAGATAGAAACAGCTCCCCGCGCAGCTCAAGCAACCGAGAGGAAATATTTAACACGCCATTTCCCACAAATTCCTGGATAAAGGTTCGTGGCAAAGAGCAATTGCTTTCGAAACAATCGAACGCTCAGGATGTTCTAAGCTCCATGAATGTTGTTGAAGGCTCAATTCCTTTGAATCTTATTCCTCCATTTGGGCATAAAGATGTTCAGCCGCTTATTCCCCCACTGGATCCTAGAGTACATACAACTAAACATATGAGGTTTGGTGAAAGAGGTCGATTAGTTCCATCTAAAACAAGTGAATTTACCTTTGAAGTCGATGATCTAAACATTCCCTGGAGTGATCTTGTTTTAAAGGAGAGAATTGGGGCAGGTATCTACTTCTCCTCGGTCTCAGTTGTTGCTTAACACCAACTGTATTGTTATTGTATTATGTTGGAGAAAGTGCAATTTCCTAGTTTTCTTAACTGTGTGCATGACAATTCTCCTTCCTTATTCAGGTTCCTTTGGAACAGTTCATCGTGCTGAGTGGAATGGTTGTGTAAGATATCTTTCCTTTTTTTCTTCAGATATGTTGCACATACTTGTTTGGCTGTAGCCTTGAATTCTCTGCCCATTCTTTTTTATGTTTCTTTGTCAATTCTAGGTCCATTATTTTTTAGATGAGGCAATGTTCCATAATATGAATATTCGGTGATTCCCCTATTTCCTTATTGGGTTTTAATCACTTAAATCTTACAAGAGCTGATACCTTTCAGGATGTTGCAGTGAAGATTCTCATGGAACAAGATTTCCATGCAGAATTTTACGAGAGGTAGGCTCAGACACTCTCTGGTCAACCTTTGTTAACCTACTTTCTTGCTTTAGTGTAACTTTCTTGCTTGGTTTAGGTGGCAATTATGAAAAGATTGCGCCATCCAAATATTGTGCTCTTTATGGGTGCTGTAACAGAACCACCAAACTTGTCCATAGTAACAGAATATTTATCTAGGTATTTTGTTAAGCCTTAACTCCAAATCTTATTTGTCTTAGTTACTCTACTGTCGATAGCTCTATTCCAACTGTCTAGAGTTCACTTTTTCATTTCAGAGGTAGTTTGTATAGACTTTTGCACAAACCTGGTGCAAGAGAGGCAATGGATGAGAGACGTCGGCTGAGCATGGCTTATGATGTGGTATATATTCCAATCTTCTTGTTCTATTTTTTGGTCTAACTCTCTCTTACTTCGACATTCTAGTTTTTTAAGTTATACTTTTTGTACAGGCAAAGGGGATGAACTATCTGCATAAACGCAACCCTCCTATTGTTCATCGAGACTTGAAATCTCCTAATCTCTTAGTTGACAGAAAGTATACTGTGAAGGTAAGAAATATGACATCTTCGGCTTGCATACTGACTGATGATGTAGACATTCATTTTGTGAAGCTGTTCTATGGTAAAGGTTGTTCATACTGGTAGGCTGGATGAGTTTTATTACACAATATTACGTGAAGCTTTCAAGTTTCCATAGCATTATGTAGAGGAAATCTGTTTTTATTGGTAGGAGAGATCATTTCATGTAGCTGAGTTTATTATTGAGATGTACATATATTTTCTGAATAATCTGTAATATAGATAGAAGTTGTATTGGTCATCATTCATTATGGACAAAATAAGCATGTTCAATCTTGTTGCTTAGAATATTAATAGATTTCTCCTTCATCTCAAAAGTTGTGAGTTACTTTCATGAAAACTCTTGAAAATGATTGGAATTTATGTTCCACATCCTATGCTCCTCCCCTGTTGCTTCATCTATTTTGGATGAGCATCCGGATCTTAATCTTACCTATTCAACAAAGGCCAGATATGTAGTTCCACTCTGGTTGTTTGTGTCCTTGTTCGTAGTGAACTTTCTATATTTACTGGCCTTCTTTCTTTTCATCTGTTAGATCCTTACTATGTAATGTCTTCATCAGGTCTGTGATTTTGGTCTTTCCCGTTTAAAAGCAAATACGTTTCTTTCATCCAAGTCTGCTGCTGGAACTGTAAGTTTAATTTCCTATATGCAATGATTTCATGTGTTAATCTTTCGATGGACTCTTCAGTGTATAAGAAGAAACTGCTTTTCCTTCCTTTGTAGCCTGAGTGGATGGCACCTGAAGTGCTTCGTGATGAACCATCAAATGAAAAATCAGACGTGTACAGTTTTGGTGTGATTTTATGGGAGCTGGTGACATTGCGGCAACCCTGGGGTAACTTGAATCCTGCACAGGTTGGTGAAGTGGCTTTGATATTCAGTGATAGAACCTTTGAACACTAGTCTTTTATTTTTTTTTATTGTAATGGCACCATTAGAAAAAGTAAGTAAGAAAGAAAGAAGCGGACATCAAAGAAGAACACCATTTTGAAAAGAACGAAAAGAGGAAAAAATTGAACAGGCTGATCCCTGTCAGTTTCTCCTGGTAATCTTTTTCCCCTTTAGGATTGCTTTTTAATTAAATACGTCTTTTTGTTTAGCAATTGCTGCAACTGTTGTGTTGTTTACTGGTATTCTCCTTGAGCTTATTACATACAGAGATTTTCTTTCATTCTTTGACATTATAGGTGGTGGCGGCTGTTGGTTTTAAGGGAAAAAGGCTTGAAATTCCACGAGATGTGAATCCACAAGTCGCAGCACTTATTGAAGCATGCTGGGCCAAGTGAGTGGTTATCTGGTTAATAATCTAAAGTTGGTTTTAGCGGGTATAGGGTAGGACTTACATGAATTTTAGTGGATTGCATGCTAATCTGAGATAATTTCCGTATCCTTATTTTGATTAGTAAATTTTTCACATGCATTTTGGTCGGAAACGTCTTTATTATATAGTTTGGCATATGACTTATGGTCCTCTTCTGCTACTCGTACCTCTTCACACATGTTCACTTCTATTTACTTTTATGGACCATCTGTTGGCTTCAGATTTTTAGCCATTAAATTTCACTTGAACTTCAGGAAATTTTCATGGAAATAATTAATTTTACACAATATGGGACTGAACAGAGTTTCTGGACTGAACCACTGACCAACTTTTAGCATTTCCATAAGTAGACCTATCGTAGAGTTGAATTTAATATTTCTTATTCACCTTAAATTAAATGTGCAGTGAACCTTGGAAACGGCCCTCCTTTTCCAGTATTATGGATACTTTGAAATCACTGATTAAGTCTCCAACACCAACTCAGCCAGGTTCTGCATAATTGCCCTTGCACACATTAACGTCGGCAGCAGGAAAGCTCATTTTTTTTTTAATGTGCCAGAGTCTGATTTAATTTCTAGGCAGGCCAGCTGCTTGGATTATGTAAGGTTTGTATATTCAGAGAACTGTTACTTGACTTGGTCTGATTACGGACCCTCAAGTATTTTATAGCATTTGAATACTATCAAAACTTTTAAGTGTATTGTTAGCATTTGAGTGTTGCCCTAAAATGATAGACTTACCTAATTTATTCTCCCTATATAGGGCTACAAACCTTGGACCATTTTTTGAAATCATCTTAAGGTTTCCCAATTATCTGAATTGTATTGCTGTCCATTTTGGCATGGTCTAGTTGTTCGATTTGTAAATCCTAAAATGCTAGGACCTGCTGTCAGGAAGGGCCTTGATACATACAAATATTTTCAGCATGTTATTTATAAAAGCATTTAGTTAATGACTGAATAAGCTGAAGGTATTTTGTTTACTCAATCGGTCTTATCGATGAAACTAGAAATGAGGGAAAAATAAATGGAAAGCAATTTGATTTCAAGAAAAGAATGAATAACTGAAAGGCAGATAGTTGCCTTCTCAGGATTTTTAATGACAAATGTAAGCCTTAAACGGTGTTCCAAATATTTTCCCAATAATAGACCCTGAGTTTACAGGAGAGACTTTACATTGATTGTGAATCTAATATTGCCCTAATGTTTTTGCAGGTGTCCATGTACATAGCAGGTCGCATGAACTTTCAAGGATACTGTATCTTTTTCTCAGTTCAAGTCATTTACAAAATTGTTGTAACTATCCAAAAGTGTCAGTGGCAAATGTAAAATATGTATTTCAATTTGTTAATGACAGATGTTTATATTAATTGTAATTAACCTTGTTCATAGGTAATCATTTTGCAGTTTCCAGAAGAAGGAAATCGTTTTGCACATCATGCATCATTTTGATTTTCTAGTGTCTGTTCAAGAGCATTTTTCTTATATTAGTTGATTTGCAAACCAGGTGTAGTGGATTATTCATCTAGGTCTATTGCTCATCTGGATTGTGACAGGGATCACGTGATGATAGCATGTTGCCCATGACGAAAAGATGAAATGGGCACGCTACAAACATTAAACAAGAGAGCCAGTGATCCGTCCCCTGGTGTAAGTATCCTGATGAAATTGGTAATGTGAGAAGGGCAACTTTTTGTGCAGGTTATTTCAGGAACCTGTTTACAACCAATTGAGCCCGCTGATCCCAGTTTACGACTATTGTTCCGTAGTAGACACATCACATGAATCACAAAATTGCAGCCATATCCTTACCTACCCAGATTCACGTAATTGGATACCATTGCCTATGCAAATGGCAGAGGGGATAACATCTCGTGATCTCAATTTTATAGATTGAGCAGCAACGCTATGTAGAGACTAAATTGCTTCAGAAAACTGGTGAATGTCACGGTTTAAAACTAGATGAAATTGAAGGCAATCAAATGAATTGGAATTGACAACGGAACTTCATAGTCAAGTCGATAATATTATCAACAGAAATATATAAGTAATACATAGTCCAGTGGACAACTCTACGGACAAAACCCTGCAATGCTATGATTCAGGAGCAGCAACGAAAAGCCCTATGCATCCATATTTCTAAACCTATCGTCTGCTTGGAGGTTCTCTTGGATCTTTAATTATAACTAAGGAGAGTCCTCATCCGTCCACCCCCCAATGCCTGAATTTCCTGCTTGCTGCAGTGAACCTATGCCACAAATATCCGACAACCCACCATTGACACCTAACTCTGGCCCGTCGTAATTGCCAAGATTACTCCAGAACTTTGTTGTAGAACTAGACATACCAGCACCAGGTCCAAAACCAGTGTTCCACACATCTTCCATAGCCATGTTTCCAGTCCATGCTATTGAGAATTCAGGAAAACTATTCTCCATCAGGAAATCCTCTGGAAAAGAGACGAAATACTCGTTTCTTGATTGTGGCTGAGGCGTTGTTGCCCTCTTTCCTGTCAGAATTGGATCAATGGACTGTGTTTGCTCCTGTGTACGAAGGAATTCATGTACCATTGCCAATTCATCTTCAACCGGAGACAGCACGTTCACTGCACCAAAAACCTGGCTGTTCCCTATATCTTGCAACGAGATGTCAGGCAACTGTTTGAGTGCAAGTGGACCAGAATCGGATATTGCAGAGGGGAAAGCAGAACTGCAGGGCTCTAGTTGGGAACTCAATGTGCTTGGTTCCTGAGTCTGATGTTTTACAAATTTCCGCATTGATCTTGGGGAAGTAATGCTCTTTTGCTCCCGTGTCTCCTGAAGCCGAGCTAGAATTGCAGGGTTCTTGAACATTTTAGCCAAGAATGAAACCATCAGCTTTTGACGTTTCTCTGCTTCCTCAAGCTTCTCCTTCACAACTTCCATACGCTGAACCGTACCACGCTGCTGCTGATGCAATTCGACCAACTCCTGCATCATGAAACTTCTCTCTTCCCTCAAACGTTCGATTTCACCTCCCAATGCAGCTTTCCCTGTCTCACTTGGTGATCCATAGGAGCTCCCAATCTGCTGAGACTGATGTGATTTGCGCCTTTGGATTTTCTTCAACAGATGCCTCTGCCCTTTTACAAATCCTTCGTTGGTGAACTCCCACTTGTCTGCATCAATTTTTCGAAATCCCTGTGTGTGTATATATACCCGAAAATCATTCATAAAAGAATCAGCTTTGAAGAAAATTACAAATAAGGATAGGGACAAATTCAATAGAAGTTGCAAGAAGGTGTTATGCAGTATAGGCAATAAGACCAGTTCAGTGTTTTCACATCAAAATGGAAGAAATAAGTTTAGATGAAAAAAGCTTACTAAATATTCCATGGAAGCTTAAACTCTACCTGTGAACGGATGCACATCCCAATCTCACCGGTCCATCGGAGGAGGTTGTAAAGAAGATTTTAGAAACTCAGCACTATTCTATAATCACTATAACAAGTCTTATACATCATCAAGATTCAAAGCAGCTCTAATACAATTTCAGGGGAGACATCTCAAACAGGAAAATCCTTCTCACTAAAGAAACAAAAAAAATTATACTCTAGTGTAATTTGTACAAATCCCCCAATCTATACAAATTACATCAGCTCATACAATTGCAAAAAGAACATACAAAAAAATGAAACGGAATCCTCAAAGGTTTACTTTACATAGTTGAAATTCTCAGAAACAAAAATAAAGAACCGAAGCAAAAGGAAAAGAATCAATATATACACAGACCAAGAGCATCCCAGGGATAACTTAAATCGATACCCACATATGTATTGAGCTGCCGAACAAAGCTTGAGAAGTTGTTGTGCTTGAAATTCCTAGGCAAAATCATCCTCGCAAACTCTACAGGATCCCACACCACGAAGCTATCACCCCTCTCTCCCCAAGAAATTATGGAATCCAATGAAGCGTCATCCACCAAATCATACGTCTTTGAGAGGAACGGTGGGATTGGGTTCTCATGCAAGAACTCCAAAGGCTTCGGCATACCCGACGGACTCTCCCCGCCTGCTGCTCGACTCACCGCAACGCCGGCTTTGAATTCAAATGAGGACGCCATCGACAAAGGCAGAGGAAAGGATTGGGGAGGTGGAAACGTCGTCGTGCCAGGTGGGTTTTGAAAGCCATCGGGATCCATGATCTTTTCTTGTACGACGGGAGGGATTAATCAGTATATACTGCTCGAAGGAAATCTCCCGGGAGATTTCGAGCTGCAGAGAGAGGAAATCCAGGTCGGTTTTTTGTAGATTTTCCGTAAGGGAGCATGAAAATCTTGTAAATGGGAAAATTGGGGTGTGAGGAGAGAGTGGGCCTGAATATATATACGTATTGCCGGCCCTGAAAATATCAAGAAAGTGGAGTAAGGCGGTGGAGGGCTGTGGTTGCCACGCAGTTTCCTCTCCATCAATTCACAGTACTGTAGTAACATTTTCCCCCAGTACTCTATAAACACTTAACTAGAGCATATATACACCTACTCTTGTTGTATGTATGTATTTATACCTACCTGTTCAATATATGTATATAATTATACGTAGAGTATACGCAGACGCAGAGAGAACAGTTGATTGCAATAAGGAAGATGAGAGTGTGTGGAGGGTAACAGTAGACAGGTGGGGGCCAGTAGGGATGAGATATTTTGGAGTTTGTGTACAGATATGTAACTGTTATTTTCGGACAGTTTGAGTTGAGTTTGAGGTTTTACTCAAACTGTAGTGGGTTTGAATTCAGGGGCGGCTACCGCGCCTGAGGGTTTCTCGCCAGTTTAGCCAATGAGAGTGCGTGATTGGGGCAATTTCGAGATTGTGAGGGGCCACCCCACCAGTGCTGCGATTGGGCAGCGGCAGACTTCCCAATTAAGTAAATGTACTGTGCTTTTGTTTCCTCTAACGGGTTTTGTACAGTGGTCAAACGCGCGTGCATGTGAACTGCTACTAAAGCGGTGAATAACATTTAGGGATAATTACATTTATATTTATTTTTTATTATTTTTTTACTCAAATTATTCTCATTTTCTTTAAATTACAAAATTATCTTTGATAACCTTTTAAATTCAAAAATATCCTTATTGATTATATTAATTTTAAATACCGAAATGTCCTCAGGGTATTTTCGTAATTATTAAAAAGTAGAAGTATCACAGTAATTTTTTTAAGATGAGTAATATGAGCCCATATATTTTTTATTATTTATACTAATTTTTAATTTAAATATAATTATTATATTAAATTTTTTTATTGAATTTTTATATAACATTGTACCTTTTAATAATTAAAATATTAAATTATTTAGTTAATATATAAATTATTCTTTAGTAAAATTATTTTATTAAAAGATTATTTATCCTCTATTTTATTTATAACTAAACTTTACTAAAATTAAAATTAAAAATAATTTATATATTTTTATAAATCATACTAGGTTTAATAAAATAAATATTTTTTTATTAAAAAAATATCTTAAATTATTAAATTATGTATTTTAAAAAAATTATCAATTCCCCAACTACACCTCCACGCCCACCCTAACCCCCGTTTTATTAAAATATTTTTTACTAAATATATAATTTATTTTATTAATTCTAATTAGATTTATATAAAATATATAAATTATTTTTAGTAAACTTAGTTAAAATAAAAATAGCGGATAACTAATCTTTTAATTTTAATAATTTTAAATAATTTACACAAGTGTGATAATGTTTTAATTTAAACTTATAATCTATTAACTAATTTTATTTATATATTCGTTGAATAATTTAATATTTAATTATTAAAAGGTGTAATTTTATATACTAATTCAATAAAAAAAAGTTAATATAATAATTTAAATTTAAATTAAAAATTAATATAAATAATAAAATATATATATGCAGTCATATTACTCATCTTCATACATATTACTTTGACTCCCCTTCAACCTTTTGATAATTACAAAAACACCCTAAGGGCATTTCTATTTTTAAAAAGTTATAACTTAGTCAATAGGGGTAATTTTGACTTTTAAAAGCCTGCCAGGAGTGGTTTGCACAAAAAAAAGAATAGGTAAACAGTGTAAATGAAATTATCCCTAACATTTATTATCACTAGGGGTGTAGGGCAAATTCGATGTTTGTGAAAAAATATTTAAAAAAATTATAAATAATTACTCTTTTTATAATTAAATTGATTATCAATCATAGATAGTGGTTTCAAAAATATAAAAACATCATAAGTCGAGAAAGTTCGTAGGTATTTAAAATAAATTTATTAAAAAAATATTGAAAATCGATATTGTTATCAAATCTTACCAATTGAATGGAATGAGTTATAGAATAAATTCGAATATTTAAAAATAAGTAATACAACAAAGTTTTTTTTTTTATAACAATATAGATAAAAATAATATTATATTATATTTAATATTAGAATTTTTATGCACAATCTATTTCTGTGCACAAATATATTATAATTATAATCATAGTATAAAAAAATTACTATTAAGTTTTTGAAAAAAAAAATATAATTAGAGTTATCTATGGTTAATAATAAGTAAATAAAGAAAAAAGAAGAAGAAGAAGTAGAGATATGGTCAAGTATAGAAATAAAAGGATTCAAGTAGTGCAAACAAGTAGCAGCTCTATGACATGTTCAAAGAGACAATTCTTGCATTTCAATCTTACGAGGATTTAAAAGGTCCACTTCTTCAAGGTGCTAAAATCAACCCAAAAATCTGAAATCCAGACATTATTTCTTGTTTCCTTTTGAGTGTAATCTTTCAACTCCAGCTAGAAAGGAACTGGATTCAGCATCCATCCACCAAATCTGAATAAAGTTTGGCGAAAGTGTTGAATGCCTGAATTGGAATTGTCTTTAGCATATACCAAGAGCTGTGATGACCCCAGAAGTAGGAATCCATCTCAAAATAAATTTCCAACCTAGTATTCTTCCAACCTCGTCTATTTCATAGCAGTGCCACACAGGCATAATATATAGCTAATTGCCATAAATTAACAATTGACTGACATGGTCAAAAGACAAAACGAGCAACAGAAAAGAAAGCATTTAACTGAATACGATAACGAGTTTTCCTCAACCAGCATCAAGAATCATCTTCCTGTCATTCATGCGACAAGTTAGCTCTACATGGCAAAAAGTATCCCAAAGAAAAACTAACAGATAAAATGATGATTTAAGATTATATCATGTGGCTCAAAATTGATTTGGAAGCAAATACATGGATTACAGATGAAGATCCTCACACCCCAATCACAATAGAATGAAATTTTGCCTCAAACCAACAATGCTTGCTGCAGGTAAAAACAAGATCACTCAGCATCCTGCTTCTGCTTCTTTTGTGTAGGTTTCTGGCCCTCACCCTTCATCTTAGCTTCACGTCTCTCTCTTTTCACTCCTTTTGCTTTGTTAGCAAGTGGCACACTACCAACCTACATGTTTTGAGTTTATGAGCAAACAAAGAAACGAGAAATGTAGCGACTCTTTAACAAATGTAGATGTAAGATACACTTCTTGATGAGAGAGATGGTTATGAAGAAAGATCAGATAGCAGTGTCGTCTCCAGTGGCTACCTTATGTCTGGATGTCTTTCAATACTTAAGAGATGCAAAAACATAACCGAGATAACTTTTCGTTACCTTCTGATCTGGAATATAAATCTTCCCAATTTTCCCTTGTATAGCATCCTTGACGACATTTTTCTCCTGAACATAGAGAAAAGGAACCAGAAAATTAAGGCATATGGGAATAAGAGTTGGCGAAAGGTAGATTTGAATGAGTTAGAACCTTTTTCTTTTTCAATTCAGGTGCTGTCTTCATTGCTTCTTTTCTTAGGCTGTCATCAGGATTACGATGCCTCCGAACAACCATATCCATAGATGGGCCAACCTCAACCAGCTCCATCCTTGGTACTACAGTGCCGGACTTTTTAAGACGCAGGGCACAATGAGAGAAAAATATTCTGTTGGGAGACAAGGCTGTGCACAAATAAACACGATCGAGTCCAGCCAGATTCAAGTTTGTCACAACCTGGATAAGCCCAGCTACACATTTTCATGACACAGCAAGAAGCAAGAAAATTGAAAAACAGAACAATCAATGATTAAGACAAACCTCCCCGCGGAAAAGATCGAGCAAAATTTCCTTTAAATGTTTCAGCTCGTCTACGCTCTCAAAAGCTTCTCCAATAAAAGCGAAAAAGGGTTTGGACCCAATTTGAGGAGCCAGCTTCTTGTCATACGAGAAAGATCCCATGCTTCTAAAATTTTCAACCCCAACCTCTATAAGATCATAAATGTGGTGATCATAGGTTCGTCCAATTACCAGATTGTTTGGCCGCTTCTTAGAGTGAGAACCAAACTGTACAGAATCAATAGGCAACACCAGTTAAGTGATGTGGCATGTGGGGGTGGACAGAAAGACCATATTGTGGTTGGTCAGTCAGGCAATAGGAATATCCTATAGTCAATTTCCTTCATGGCAAAAGTTGAAATTCAAATTATAGATATAAAAAACATACCGAACCAATTTAGATACACAATGAACTCCAAACAGAGGAAAAAATTATAATAAAGGAAATGTACCATCTCACATAAGTAATAACCTAATAGACTATATGAGGAAGAACTTATTTTACTATCACATAATCGTACCCTTTAAAATGTATTTACTTGTTTTAGACAAAAGAGCCCAGTTCGTTGCTGCACCCAGTAATATGACATTCACCAGGTAAAGAATGCAAGCATAAGAGATGGTTTTTGATAGTTAACCACCAAACAAACATCTTGTTCCCAAATTCAGAATACAACGTATGCATACTTTTCAAGCCAAAAGTTTCAGTTTCAGAATCACAAAGGAGATTTTCATATGACCTGGAAAAGCAGGTAAAGAGCTTATGATACATCGTGTCCCCAATTGCTGTTTTTCTCTTCTCAAGCAGGAGTTTTATATGTCATATATTAGAGTACAAGGTCTTATGTCCAAAGCAGCTCCTTTTGGCCAGGATTATCACAGGAGGGATAAAAAAACTAATATGACCTTTAGAGCCCGTACTTGTTTGTGGTCTAGACCTACCTACATTGTCGTGCTAAACTCAATCCTTCACCCATTGCCTTTTTTAAGAAAGCTGCATGCAAACTAATCAAAGTAATCTGTTTGAGCAAATAAAACTCCTCAGCAAAAAATTCTCAGGGGAACAAAATTTCTATACCTGTGTCACAAGTGAATGCAACCAAAATTGAAAGCAGATTGTAATACAGTTTTGAAGATCTAATACAAGACGGAGAGAATCTATAAAGATTTAAACTATACATAACAAGTGACAAAAATTTCAAAACGAACTTTGAAAACTTTAATCTGTCCTCCACTTTGTGTATAGACATCTCAAGAAATTTTCCCATCACACAAATCGGAGAAGTCTAGTAAGCCACATACTGTTAAAAGACCTAAGACATTCTTTTTGTAATCAGAAGATGCTTAGACTTAATGCTTGATTTGAAAACTAAACTTAACTCATCAGCTATTTGTCTGCTTTTCCCTGACCCGTCACAATCTTGAAAAAATAATACATAAATCACAACTTCGCAAAACAATTACCCTCACACAACTTTATGACTCATTCAAAGAAACAAACCGGGGAAGACAGCAAAACCCAAATAATCAAGGTAAAAGAGCAACCCCCCACCCCCACCAAAAAAAAAATTCCGCGTGGCAGTACGTTTAGAAACATACCACAAACAGGCTGCAATCTGTTTTAAGGGAAAAAAACTCCAAAGAAGTTTCACCCCCACTCTCAAACGGTCTAATGTTGTCATTCTTTCGTGAGTACTTGACGGAATCGTCCTTCTTCAGATGATAAATTTCTGTTAATACTGAATTCAAGACACTGCTCGTTTTAGTGCCATGAAGTATAAGCGTCTTCTTCCCAGTTTCCACCTGCAATAATCAAACCCTCTTTCGTCAGGACAAAGAAAAAGATACACCAAACATTGATAAGGAAAACGAAAAAAGATTTACAATTTACAGATAATCCCAAACATACAAGTTTCGGAGCACGTTTCTCAAACTCTCTCTTGATTCTGCCTTTCTTCGGAGTCTTTATTCTCATCATGGCTCCCTAAAATTCGAAAAAGAAAGACACCAAAATCTGAAATTGAATCCTAAAATTTTTCTATGGGGTGAGGAGAGGACTGAAGAAGCCTTCCGGGTGCGTCCTGCGACTAGGGTTTAAGTCTGTTTTTTGGTTGAACCCTTAGATACCCCAGAATTTGAGGTAAATTCCAGATAGGACCCTAAATTTTTGAAAACCTGAATTCTACACCCTGTATAATGTACATAGATGAGACCTACTAGTATGACATGATTTTGTTCTATATTTAAGTGTGTCAATTATGACTTCCCTACAACTTCTTTTATCCATTTTTGGTTTTCTTAAATTAATTGTTACTTCATCGTTAAAAGG
Organism: Sesamum indicum; assembly: GCF_000512975.1. Classification (NCBI taxonomy): domain Eukaryota; kingdom Viridiplantae; phylum Streptophyta; class Magnoliopsida; order Lamiales; family Pedaliaceae; genus Sesamum; species Sesamum indicum. Next base: position 11,978,731 of record NC_026155.1, on the reverse strand, counting down.
TTCTAAATAAGTTGTTTTATGTAATAAAATTATTATACAATTATTATTTTTTATCTAAATAATTAAAACCTAATTGTACGCATTTGAGAATACACCACTTATCAACTAGGTAAATGTATCCTATTTATCACAAACATTATATTATAAATGGATCTATTTACATTATTCTTGAAAGTAATATATCTAAGTTTAGTGAGATTTTTAAGACTAAACTTTTTTATAATATATATTTAATCCATTATGGGGCGAATTAGAACTTAACAGCATTATAATGGTTGAAGAAATTTGAAAAAAAAAAATCTAAAATTAAGGAAAAATTAACCTATAAAATATGGATCAACACGTTGATACTTAAGGTATTAATCAAATTATCAAAAAAAGAGTTGGGAAACAATTGAAAATAACATAAGATGATGGTCTAACAATTTATATGAAGCAATAAACAATCGAAATGTAAGCTAAAGTAAGTTGGTGTAATGCAAAAAATGAGTAAGTAATGTAAATCCGTGTTGTCCGAGAGAAAGAGAGTAGAGTGTCAACAATTTAAGTTATCATTTTAACTGTATTATGACCTTTATTTATAGGCGGTTTTGGAGTAGAACACTGGAGTTGGTTACTGCAATATGCATATCATGGCAAAGTTGAAGATGTTAGTTAACTAACAGAAGAATTATAAGATGATCTGAATTTATATGGATAGAGATATGACTGTTTGAGTGTGTCTTGCCTAGTCAATCAGAAAATTTGAGAGCTTGTTATTACCTGCATGATAGAGTTGATTTTGCATATATAGAGGGGTAACTGGATATTTTTTAGTATGACGTATCATGAGATGTGGGGAAGTTATTTGACATGGTCATTTTGTTGTCTGATGAGTTTTCTTGCCAAATCAGACCTACTTTTCGGCCCTACATATTAGTTTAGAAATGTAGAAGTATGTTTGATACATTTGTCACTGGTTAGTAGGGATAAGGCGGTTAAGTTGACTGATGGGGGGGCTATTCCTTTTATTTTGAACTTTGAGAGAAGTAGCATTATATAATAAAATAATAATACGAAAAAAAAGCCTTTTATTATTGATTATTCCAAACACATGAAAAAGACATAAAGACCACTAGCATGCGAGTGCATAAACCTAAATGAAAGACCATTACTATGTATAAATTATAAAAATCCCGTAAAAAAGCACAACCTAACATAAAAACATTTAAGTTTAATTGAAACAACTTAAAAAATAAATCTACAATGTAGCATGATGACATGACCAAATAATCATGGTTGTTCAAACTGGCATGGCAATTTTTTGATTTAATTGAATTTGACTTTTTCTATTGATATGAGAATTGCATCCGCGAGAAATGTTTAAATACCTTTACAAGGAGTTTATAGTTCAAATAACGTGCCATAATTTATGGCAGTGACCGAAATTAAAACCATCTTAATATTTACACTGTCCATGATGATGCATGCCCAACGCCCATCAAGAACCAAGTGGATAAGTAAAATTAAGAAAAGAATTGGTTAACTTAACTCAGCCCAGCCCAATTTCAATTGCGCGGCCCCTATTTGTAAGAAACTGAGCCCAATCTTTCGTCTCACTTGGCCCACCTACCACCCACGGGATGCCATCGTCCCCGCTATGCATCCGGCCTTTCCCCTTTTCATCGTCCATAAGCATAAATTCGAACACAATCCCAATTCTTCCCAATCACAATTTTAACCAAAAAAACAAAAAAAGAGGTTAAAAAACGTATCCCTCTCGATCCTCACTTTCCTTCTGGAGAGAAACTCAAATCCGCGTGTTGTTTGGATACACGCTTGAAGTTTTGCTGTTGTATTGGTCCGCTTGTACTGGTTGATATTCTTTTTTTGTACACATGCAGATTTCAATTTGATGCAGTTGAAGTTAGGTTTTCAGATTTTGATAAGTTTTTTTGTAATAGACACTTGATTTGAATCGTGATTGCTTGTGAGCAGTGAATTAATTTTGAATTTTGTAAATTTCGTTTTGGACCTGTTTAATTTATAACGTAAGCGATGAGCGATTGGAACGTAGGATTAGGGTTTTTGTGATTTGTAATAGAAATGGAGAGTACACGCAGACCATTTAATAGATCTCTTTCGAAAGAACCAGGACTGAAGAAACCTAGGCTCACCGAGGACCATGCAGCTGCCGATCGCAGCTCCAATGTCCGTACCGGATTCGTTCAACGACCCGCGCTTCCAAACTCGGGCCTTGCGAGGGTCCAGCGGGACCGAGATTCGGAGAGCAGTGGTGCTGTGCGTGGCCTCTACCAACAGCAACCAGGCCACCAGCTGCATCAGGAGCTCGTTAATCAGTACAAGACCGCATTGTCTGAGCTGACTTTCAACTCAAAACCCATAATAACAAACTTGACGATCATTGCGGGTGAAAATTCGCACGCGGCCAAGGCCATTGCAGCAACTGTCTGCGCCAATATTCTTGAGGTGATTCTGGTTTCTACACTCTGCTGGTAGTATTTAGTGTTATGTGATGCTTTTCAATTGTAAAAGTGATTAAACAGAACAATGTGGAAAAGATGTACAACTGTAAATGAGTTATGATTAATGGATAATTTTTTTGGGTCTTACAATGAAGTTTTAGTGTATGTCAGAGAAGTACCAGGTTCTCAGTATCTGCAGTTCTAATTTTACTCTAAACGTCATCCTAAGCTACACTGCCACGCTCTGGAATTGAATTGATTGGGTTGGATGTGAATGACAAGCACAAAGGGGGCACTTCACTAACATTTGAATATTCATTTCCATTAAAAATGATAAAATTCATTATCTTAAAAGAAAATGATACAATACAAAAGATGTGAGCAAGCTGGACCCACTAACTGTATAATTAATGGATCCCATTACAGAAGCTACAAATCTTAAATATGATATCGATTTATGGTTAAAATTGTCAGTGTTGCATATTTCTACCTTAGCATTGATGTCACCTCTGCAGTGCTATGTCATTGTCTCTTAAAAAGTATTCTTACAGTTTGTTGAAATTGATGGTGTTTATTCACTTAAAATATGTGGTTACATTTCCATCCATAATTATTTAATATTGTTTTATGATTGTTTAGTTTCATAACCTGCTGAAATTCCTCAGCATCCGTATACTAGTTATAGTGGAACCTACTTAGTTGATGTTTTTTGCTCGAGTACGATTGAGTAATTATACAGGCCTTGCTCCTCTGTATTTGTGGTCTATCTTCGTTCAATTCTCTGATTGTTACATGTTTACTTATGAATGATAATGAATCTTATGGCTAGCTACCAATGGTACTGATTACATAAATGAATTGAAAATTGTGAAGTTTTTTGCTTGAGTAGGATCAATTAATTATATAGGCTTGCTTCTCTGTATTTATGGTCTTATCTTTGTTCAATTCTTTGATTGTTTTATGATGACTTATGAATGATTTTGAATCTTGTGGTGGTATAAACATTTCCTTTTAGATGCTTTTCTGAAAGCCACAGAATATTTTGATTCCCTCTGTAATTTATTTAACGCTGTGTAAAATTGATACTCCAGAGACATGCTTATCTATGCATCTCTGGGTGCTTGTTCTATTCTTGTCATTTGCTTTTCTGGTTTTATTCTAGAGGATGTCAACATTTCTAAATTGTGAAAGAATTAGTTCTGGCATTTGATAGTGATAGCTCATCTCTACAATCAACGAAAATGTGGGAGGCTTTTGTATGGACCAAATATTAAACCTTGCTCGGGTCAATCATTGACTGAATTAGGGAACTCCGTAAGTTGAAATCTGGTTCCTAATGCATTTAGCTCCGCCTTCTGCTTTCCCAGGCTATACTTCTTGCCTGTTGTTTGTTTCAATTTTTGCATGGTGTCTGCATATCTACCTTGTGCATATTAATCCTGACCTCTGGAAATCATTTACAGGTCCCAAGAGAGCAAAAACTGCCATCCCTATATTTACTAGACAGTATTGTGAAGAACATTGGGAGGGATTATATCAAATACTTTGCTTCCAGATTACCTGAGGTCAGGGTTTGTGATTGTCTGTTGTCTCTTATCACTGCTTGTGCAAATGTTGGATCATTAAGTTGTCACCACTCCTTGTATAGATTCCTTATTTTCCTAACCTGTGCTACACACCTGTGTTCTTGTGTACACTTGGAGAGGAAGTGATTTATTTATGGCTTATGGGTGCTGAGGAGGTGGAAGGTACCTGGTGAATGCCTTGTTGTTGATAAAGAAATCTGTGCTTACTCATTTCAGTTGTGTTTTCCAGGTTTTCTGTAAGGCATACAGACAAGTTGATCCTCCAATACATCAAGGTATGCGCCACCTCTTTGGCACCTGGAAAGGAGTCTTCCCCCCACAAACACTTCAGATGATTGAGAAGGAGCTGGGATTTACTACTACTGCCAATGGTTCATCTTCAGGAACAACAACATCTAGGCCAGACTCACAGGCCCAACGTTCTGCACACAGCATTCACGTAAACCCCAAGTATCTAGAGGCAAGGCAGCGGCTGCAGCCCACTAGAGTAAGCACTTCATGTCACTCTTGCAATAATTTTCTGTTATCACAACAATATTTTTGCCACTTGTCACATAGTGTATGTAATTTTTGTCCATATTTATTTATTCTGATCCCTCATCCCTCTAGAAAGAGATTTGATGACCACTTGATTTCTGTGCCTTCTAATCAGTTCTTTCCTTTTGTGGATAAACTGATTCATAATCATATCAAGAACATTACCTATTTTTACTTGCTGATATGTTCTTTAAATTGCGTGATAAAATGTGTTTTTCTCTTGGTTGCGAATGTATAAAATTGTTTGACATCAATCCTGGATCTTCCATTGATTTCAGGATGTTAACAAACACTAAATCCATTTCAAATGAATTTGTTTTGGTCCCAAACCCTTTGACATGTAACTACTTGTACACATCATATCTTCTTCTTCACTTATCTTCCAATCTGATGAAGGCAAAAGGATCTGGCAGTGACATTAGTGGAACTTTGGTGAGCTCACCTGATGATGTTGAACCACCAGCGAGAATTACCACCATTAGTTCGAAGAGATCATGGGCTGATCCTTATACTAAGGTACAAGAAAGGGGATAATCTTTTGATTTCTTTTGTGATCTGTGTCCTAAAATACTGGAAACTTGCAGTCTATTCAGCATCATCAGAAAGATAAAGTAAATGAACCTGTTCGTGACAAAAGTTCAACTATACGTTTTCCGGATTCTAAATATGGTTCCAGCATATCAGGGCATGAGAGCTTGGGAACTGAAAGAGTGAGTGAAAAATTTAAAGAACCAGGACTTGATAGGCCCTGGTATGAATCTGCCACTGATGTAACTGGGAAAGTATCCAATCAAAGTAATGGTTTTCACATGGAACATGAGTTTGAAAGCTATCCTGCCCATCAGTCTGCTAACTCTGACTCTCACCTTCTGCTCAAGCAAAACTTCGCCAGTAGGAAATTGAATGGAGTCAGTAGGAGCTGGAAGAACTCTGAGGAAGAGGAGTATGTGTGGGATGAGATGAATACTAGACCCACTGATCTCAGTGCAGCTAATACTTCAGCTAAAGATAATTGGACACCTGATGACACTGAAAAATTGGTAAGTTTTATGTAAGTCTAGTGGTTGGCATCCCTGTGGGAACTTGTTTAATTTGTTGTGGAAGCAAATGTTGAAATAGGTCTGTCGCATGATGCAAATTTTCAGTAGGTTACCTTCAGTTGTTCATGTTTTGCCAAGATATACTTAGGCCTGCTGTCAAGGAGCACGATGTTGCATTATGTGTCTGGTCCAGGACAACTGGTGTGTAACAAGCCATGACTGTTAACTTAAGGCCCATTAGGGGACTGCAATGATGATTACGGACGCCATCCACAAGAAGTTCTTGTAGATGAGTTCTAACATGTGCGCTTAAACATGGGGCAGAATCATTCGAACTTTTTATACTGGAACTCAGACTAAGTGTAAAAATGATTTATGAATTATAAAACATTAAAAAATGTAAAGTTCACAATCATCACTGCTACAGAGGAAATACGTTGCTTGTACGATGGTCATTAACACTAAGTGTAATAAAAAGCTAACGTGTCAACTGGAAAATGATGTTGTCGAGCTATATGCTGATAGATCATTTGTTGTGAAGATAAAGAGGACTTTATTGTGTTTTCCTTAACATGCCATTTTTATAAACTAGTTACCTGGAGGTTTAGAGTTGTCTTGCTGCCGATTAAGATTATTTCCTTCTAGTTTAGTAGTTGGTTTCTTTTGTTTGTTCCTATGTTTTGTTATGCTGCTAAATATATTGTACAAAAGATTTATCATAGGATCAACAGAAGATATTTTCTTTGTTTTCGCCAATGATCAAAACTATAACGGCTATGGTTTGTGCAGGACTTTGGTGGTCATATTCGAAGGCCTCAAAGTATACACGACATTGGGCCAAGGGTTGATGATGAAATATCAACTGATTCTCTATCCACTGAAATAGGCCATGTTGCATCTGGGGCTCAAGTACCATTGTCTTGGTCAGAAGAGCTGCATATACCAGAAGGAAATGTACTTTTAGGGCCTGGTAAAAACATATCAGGTTATAGTGAGGGGTACTCAACTCAAATGAAAAGTTCGGCGAACACAGTTGGCAGGACCCCGTACCAACCACAGGTTGGCCCTGATCCTACTGGAGGCCTGGATTTTAATTTTTCAACAAATGTGATGCCAGGGCCCAAAGTTTCTATGATGCAACAGGAACATACTCTTGGAACTGCATCATTGATGAAATCCACAAGGCATCAACGTCCTCCTTCACCCTCTGTGTCAGCACACAATCCTAATCGGTTACACAGCAGTCTTGCTGAGCGCAATCAAGGCTCCACGGGACCTCCTACAGATCCAAGAAGGCCCCCAGGACAGAGAAATACGGGGTCGCTCGACCAATCGCACCATCGGGATGTTTACCAGTCTAGCACACAGAGGTTTCAGCCGCATAGTATACAGACTTCACCTGCTGCAATGCCTCCTCTTCAGCAGAGGAAATATGTCCCCTCAACTCAACAGAGAAAGCTTGAAGTATCTGAGTTTGGATCTTCTGGTAATGGACAGAACTTGTTGTCTATTCAAATTTCAGGCTCTGAAAGTCACTCAACTATTGGGAACTCATCATCTGACCTATCAAATCCTCTTACTGTTGACTCCCCTGGACAATCAATCAATAGCAGCTTGTTAACTGGTGTAACAAAAACTGGAATGATTGGTAGTACTTCTCTCATGGATAGCTCAACCAAACTGGATTCTGAGGAGGTTGAGCTTGTGTCATCTCCAGGCATGCAACCATCTCTTCAAAGTGACTCTCATCCTGCTAGTTTTTTGTCTTCTCCACCCTTGCATGAAAACATACCGCTTCCGGGGTTTTCTAAAGAAAAGTCAGAACAGCCACCCGTTCCATCTGCCCCCCATCCATCATCTTTAGGGTCAGAACAGATACCAAGTACAGCTAATCCCACCTCTAATCCAGTTTCTAGCCTATTAAGTTCATTGGTGGCGAAAGGCTTGATATCTGCTTCCAAGTCAGACTCACTTTCATCTGCCTCAACCCAGAAACCAGATCAATCTCTTAACTATGGTCCTGGGGTTTCAAGCACTAGTTCAACTCCAGATTCTTCTGTACCATTGACCATGAGAAAACCTCTGTTATCCATCACAGATCAACCATCATCATCCAGACCTGTTGCTGAGATCTCTGATGGTTTGCGACGGCCAAAGACAAATATAAAAGATACTATTGGTTTTGAATTCAGGCCAGATGTAGTCCGTAATTTGCATCCAGATGTAATCACTGATCTTGTTTCTGATCTCCCATATCAGTGTAGGATCTGTGGTCTTCGACTCAAGCTTCAAGAACCACTTGATAGACACATGGAATGGCATGCATTAAGGGCTCCTGACCAGAATCCTTTGAACAAGAACTCAAGGAGGTGGTATACCAGCTCAGTTGATTGGGTTGCTGGAGTTGGTTACATTCTGGCTGCAGACAGTCCGTCAGACCTGTCAGGAGAATCAGGTGCAGCACTGACCAGTAGTGAGCAGATGGTTCCTGCAGATGAAAGCCAGTGTGCCTGCATCCTGTGTGGCGAGTTGTTTGAAGACTGCTACAGTCAAGAAACAAAAGAATGGATGTTCAAAAAAGCTGTTTACTTGAATATCCAATCATCAGAATCACAGGAAACGATCGGAACTGCAAGTGATACTGCTAGTCCGAGGCCAATAGTCCATATTAACTGCATGTCAGAAGATATTCTTCAGGACTTGGGACTAGCTTGTGATGTTGAACTGGTACGTGGTAGTGTTTATTTCTGGAAAAAGATACTAATTAAGCTTTTAGTATGTTATTTCATTGGGACTGGAAGAAATTTTCTCTTTCCTGTCATTCAGACTTAGTTCGATATGCTTTCCTCATTTGAATGATTGGCCAAAACTGATTTCATTTTCTGGTTGAGAATTGATTATTAAGGTGGCCGTTTGTGGCTGTTTGTTGGGATCACTGAGACTTTACCTCACCTAGTTAAATCAACACACTTAGTGCTGTCAACTCCTTTTCCATCTCAAAGTAGCTTTTGCAACTTTCTCTCTAGTTATTTTAGCTCGTATATCTGCTGGCTTGCTATTTAGTAAATTTCATCATCCGTAGGGATGTTAAAAAGGCATTTTGTGCCTTTTCCTTTTGTTGTATGTTTTTTTTCTCTGGTTCCAGGGGCTGGGGTGAGGGTGTTGGGTGAAGGAGTTGCCTTTCGGTTTGGTTAAGCATGATTTGGGGTATGAAATTGAGTATATGGTCAGTCAGCCTACAGATGGTAAGAGGTCTCTCAATTATGAACTATGAGTATGTTCTTTATGAGAGGATTGTTTGGGTATATAACTTTTTGCTATGTTCTCCCTACTGATAGTTTACTTTATTTCGCCATCTCTGGTTGATATTATCTGTCGCAACAAGCAATCCACTGTTTGACTCTTTCTCTTGTTTCAATTTTTAGGAAAAGGATGCTGCGTAATGTTCAGTTGGGAACCAATTTTGACCAAAGGTTTGCGGTGTTGAAGCTTGCAGAAGATCTGTATTATACTTTCAGTGCCTACAGTTTATCATCCTTGGCTGTGCTAATACGTTGTGCATGGCAGAAAAGTGAAGAAAATGTTTGCATGTTCATCATTCAGCTCATACATTGAGCATCAGTTACATCATTTTCTTTTCTGCATGCCCAAAAACTGTTCTCTTTCTCAGAGGAACTGAAGCAAAGTTGGAGTTCCGTTCACCGTACTGAAGCTGGAGTGATCCATGCGAAGCAAGCATTATGACCTTGCTTATGGGTATGAGCCCTGTAAAGTGTTGCCTATAGTTTCTTTCTCAACCTTTTCAGGGTTATTTTCTGTATTTCAAAGTAAAAAGAAATATATGTGGGTGATGGTTCTCAAATGTCCATTTCTGGTTTTCTTATCAGTTGTTTTTAGTGTCTTGCTCCCGGTGAAGCAAATTTCCTCTGATTCCAGCCTCATCCTAACTATATTCTGAAAGAAGTCCCTTAGCTGCATAGATTGCAAGTTTTGATGTCTAAAAATGGTAAGGCAGGACTTGCAGACTGCTCAGGATCACCTTATTTCATGTTTTTTATCCTCCTCATCATCTAGGTTTTAAATAGTTTGCTGAAGCAGTCTGGCAAGAACAGTCAATAATTTATGTTACTTTAGTTTTTGGTATGGTAAGCCTCAATGTTGACGTTAAATGGCAATGCTAGTCTTTGCAATGATTTTTTGGCCGAACGGAAGTTGGGATAAGATTTTATTGTTGCTCTAAAGTTTCCTGGAATTATCAATTATGGGATGTCTACTTTTTTATCTTCTCAAGACCAATAGTCTGCGTGCATTTCGCTGATGGATTATATTTGTTATACTTGCAATCAGAAACAGAGAATGTTTTGCAGTTGAACTATTAAGAGTGATTCTATGATAACTTGATGCAGCTAAACATCAAATGTATTTGCTATTCATGGTACCGATATAAGGTCTTTGACAATTGCAACATGTTGAACTGTGTACTTTGTTTATATATTTTACCCTTTTTGGATGTAATATCAAGTCTTGAAGTCCCTAAAGTTGTTGCGTTCTACTTTACAAATTGCTACATCTCATGATATAAACTTTCTTTGATGGTATACTTGATGAAGTTCAGTATTTTTTGCTGGATTATAGACCGTCAAAACTGCAAGACACGGTCCTGTCAGCATGTAGAAGTTTATCTTCTTGCTGGCAACAAAAGAGTTTTATATAATGAACTGTAGAGCTTGGAAGAATGGAGTTGGCTGTCAGAAATGTTGAATACTCTACAACTTAACCATGAATGAGATATGGACTTCACATTCGGCCTTGTACCGTTCTGTCTGATTTGATGATCATGGAAAAATGTATCAAATCGTGGACAATATAATTATTATGTATATATATATATATATATATATATATATATTACAACGAAGCGTCAGATTCTGTGCACTGTTATTTGTCAAAAGGATCCGTAAAGTCAACCCTCGGTTCTACCAATTTCCGATGCGAGTTGTAATTGACTATTGTCAATTGTGCTGCTTCAGCTTCACATGGAAGGGCTAACGCACTCCATTTTTCTCCACAACTTAAAAGTCATACCTAATTAAATTCCGAATCATGTGTATAAAAAAAATTTTCAAATGAAAATTATAATGTCATATTTATACACGTGATTTATGTACATCGAATGTCGGACAAAAATAGAGTATGCAACAGAAAATTTAATCTGAATTAAATAACAAATGTAATATTTTTCATTACACGCATCAATATGTGATAGAGACAACTGCATAAATACACATTTTTGTACTGATGTATGCAACTCTAATTAACCATTACACAATTGTCTAACCATCCACACTTAGTCGCATAAACATAAAATAATGGCCATAGAAATTTATATAACAGAGAATACAGTGCCAAGAACTGAATAGAGTCTTCTACACTTATAAACAGGAGCTTTTTTTCCTTTTTTTCATCGGCGGGCGTACTGATCCCTTTTGGAAGAAAATAACGAAAGAGAAACTCCTCTGAGTTGCATCTCCACAGATCTTACCTAAATTTTAGTCTTAAGACAAACACTTGAAGCTTCATGTGCATTGCGACTCCCACAGCACCAACAGCTATGCTAACCTGATAGCACAAAATAGAGGCAAAAATTGACTGAATTCACATATATGTAAGTGAAAAAGTCTAAGGGAGGTGGTGTTGTGTATAGATGTAGTCTAAGTGAGCCTCAGCCACCATTCTTCTCTTCTCACACCCTTCATCTCCATCACCACATGATTCCTCCAATCCCATCAACTGTTGCAAATATTTACTCAAAATTACTCATAGTATATATATACACACAGAGAGAGACGAGAGGGAAAACGTAAATAATGAAATGGGCTTACAGTTGAAAAATCCTCCTGCTGCTGCAGGCTCATGCCTGCACTGTCGTCGTCTCCTGTATTCAATCAGGTCATATCTAGTTATATAATTGAGGGTTGACAACTTGATATGCATGGATAAAGACATATGTTTAATTAATTAATTACCTTGATGCGAAAGAAGGAGTCGAGCAGATGTGTGGGGAATGATTAAGAGAAGAAACACACAAATTATAGCAGCTGCATGAGAAACTTGCTTCATTGCTTCTTCTCAGTTCTGATGGACTTAATTTATGTGGGTGGGAGGCTGCAAACACACACAAGATTGTGGAGATGTAGTGGAAGTGTGCATACATTTATATACTATACGAAAAGCTTATAGTAGGCCACTACTATGAACAGAGAGGGCAAAAACCAAGAAGGCAATTCACAATATTGACCACAAATCAATGTAGCCTAATAGTTAAAATCGAACTTTATGTCTAAATTCTTGCCAAGATGTTTAGTGGAGTTAATCATATATCCTGGCGTACATGTTAAGCCCATAACAAATCAGTTATAGAGTCGCTGACCCTGACCGACATGCACGATGATGCAGGAGATGTGAGGGGACCATACTGGTCGAGCGGCCAAGAATTGGAGGGAATGCCTGTAACGCCAACAAGGAAAAAGGGGGAGGGCCGACGGGTCATATCTCCCGCTCCACTTAATCCAAATATATCATATAATTCACGGGTAGTCCACTACTATTGAATATATCTGGAGATTCGTGTTAATCATATGAGCATGAGGAGAAATGCGTGATTTTTCATGCTGTAAGAAGAATCATCGTTTTACTAAGTGAAATAGCAAATGAAAAAGCATGATGCATGGCTGCATTCGACAGACATAGAGACAAAAATGGTAGTCAAAATCAGTGAAAGGTCAAAGGGGCGCAGTAATTAAGTGGGCTCTGAACTCCATGGCTGACACTGACAGCTGTTTTCAACTCATTCATAGTTTCATTCACCTCTGCACACCCTCATCCTCATCGTTTTACTAAAATTTCTCAACAGTCAACATGATAATAATAGCCCACCATTGAAGATAAAAATATAGCTAAAATATCTTTGAAGTAATATCCTTCTTTCTTCTTCTTTTTTATGGAAGAAATAAATACAAAATGTGTAACATATTCGATTCCTAAAAAATTGCCATTTTTTTTAATTAATCCTTGTACGACCTTAATAAACAATAGCAGCTTTCAAATAAATCATGTCTATGTAGCAATAATCTCAATCCGTACAACACATGCACGCATAAAGTATTCAGTGATAAGTTTGTTAAAAATCAAGAATATAACCATTACCAGTATCAGTATCAGTACCTCCTAATAGTTGGGACTTGGGCATTCATCAGTAATAATAAAAATTACCAAAAATATTCTTATTTTTGATTAGAACATATGATTTTTGAGGTTTCTTCCCAAGGTTGAGATGGCCGAGTTGGTCTAAGGCGCCAGATTAAGGTTCTGGTCCGAAAGGGCGTGGGTTCAAATCCCACTCTCAACAATTCTTATACTGTTTTCTTCTCTCGTTGGTTGGTCGCTCTTCTAACTTTTTTGTTTCAAGTCAAGAGTTAGTTGGTTTGCGGGCTTGATTCCGAGGAATAGGCTTTCACTGTTTCTGATTAAAATGGGCCAGGACTGTTGGGTTTTTATTCATAGTGATGATCCTAAAAAATTATAACTTAACACATATTATTACAATAAATAGTGAGTTACAAAAACTCCTTAATACAACCAAAATATTACAATAACAGAAAAAAATACAAGAATGTCATTACTTCTACAAAAACAATAATAGATGGAATAAACAGTAAATAATATTGAAATAAAAACAGGATCAAGGAGCCAGATCCATGGGAAGAGAAAGCCCACGGCTACAACGCCAACAACCCACCAGTTGCACAAAAACCCACCAAGAGATGTGACCACAAAGGTTCCCAAAGTTAATACTAGTGTTTCTATTTGTTCTTCCTTACCTTTTTTCCTGATTCTATACAGCAAAAAAAATCATGGGAGGTTTTATAGAGATTAGACATTGAAGATGGAGTGAGAAGAAACCGGCGGAGGAGATTTCCAATGTCATCGGAAACCAAAACGGGAGAGAGAAAGAGAGACCAGTGAGAGAGAGAGAGAAGCAACCGACAAAAGAGGGGAATGGGAAATGAAATTAGGGCTGGGGTTTTGGGAGTAAAAAAAAAATCAAGTCGGGTGGATCAAGGTTGGGCCATCTAGGTGGTGGGTTGGGGTTGTGGGCTTCGGCTTACCAAATATGGCCTTAGCCAATTTTCCCAATGAAGACATTATGTCCGATACCCACATTGATTACTTTGTTAGTATTTATATTTTTTATATTATTTAATATACATATGTTATGCTGATATTTTTAAATAAAATTCTATTATACATTATATATACACATATTAAATAAAGTAGAAAATACAACAGAATTTGAAATAAAAAATTAAATCCACTGATTAGGTGGTGGCAAGAATGAGTACCATTCTAACACTAATTTAATCAAAGATGTTGATTGTTTTTTGTGGTCGCTGCTCCTCCTCCTCCTCTTCTTCTTGTCAAAAAGTTGGTCAATATCTCTTAATATAGCATAGTATTATAGGGATACAGATACAGTGAATAAAGGCCGCCTGATAATACACACTAAACATTATAAAATACAGTAATCAGTAATGTAGTGCCGTTTTGTCATTTCTGTGGATACGCGAAATCTTCCAGAATGTGGTGTGCTCATGTGCCTGCCTTCAATTTCTAATTTCCCATCATTTCCTCCATTTTCTATTACAACTTATATGGTATCTTCTATCTCAATTAATAACTATATCTCCCATATATATATATATATAGAAAAATATCATTTTTATGTTATGTGGTGTGTATATATTAAATAAATAATAAAATTTGAAAATAGAATATAATTCAAATAAAATATACGTGGCAAAATTCGATCATTTGCTTCTTCACAATATAATTCGGTGCTATGAAATTAGGACCTTGGAAAAAAGTTAATAAGTTTTCCTGAAATCAATAGTTTTAATAATAATAGTATTAAAAATAAAATTTATTTGGAAAAGGTGTAAAAGAATAGGACAATAAAATTTGGAATTAATGAGAAAGTGATAAAGTTGGGAGGAGGTGTGAAGTGTTTGAATATTTATAGGAGTTGGTTGAGACCTATCTAAAAGACTTGTAATCAGACTTTCTCAAATTGGATACAAACTCAAAGTCAACGTCCGCAGTCATGTGTGCCTTCAAACTTCACTCCCTTATCCCTCTCACCTAAAATACACACATAAAATTTTAATTTCTTTTTTTAATTGATTTTGAAACACTACACTATACTCATTAATTCTATGCTAAATTAATTACAATAATCTCCCCTACGTTTTGGTATAATTATGAGAACTCTCTCATTATTTAAAAAATTACAAATACTTTCTGATATTTGATAAGATTATGTAATCCTTGAATTGAGATATGAAATTGTTAACTTTGTCCTTATTGTATTTTTTTAATTTTAAAAAAATTAAAAACTTATAGGAAAAATCGAACATGATGGATTATTTTTTTTAAAAAAAAGTATAAAAAAATAATTCACATATTCCATAAAAAAATAAATAAAATTATAATTTTTAATCCATAAGAGCATTTTGGTCAGTTCACCATAACAATAGATGAAAATCAAATGGATTGAGCTAATTGTTAGACGATCGTTAAAATCAGAAAAATATTGATAATTTTTCAAATAACGAAAAAATATTCATAATTATACCATATCTCAGAGAAAAAATCGTTGTTTCCATGTCACCTACATATTCAACATCTCACATTACAATATACAAATAAACAACTTATATATAAGTTGTTAAATTAGCAGCTCCTGGACACAGTTTTCAGCAACTTAATAAGAGTTGACTTTCGGTCCCCCCAAAAGTACATAAGAGTATATGCACAAGTGAAGCCTGAGCATGTGGACCCTGCTCCCAATTCTATCGGCACCATCCAATATTTTAATTATTAAAATTAATCCAATCAAATTAATTAATTTTTTTTAAAATTATATATTAATATACAAAAAATTTATTATATTTATCATATAATTAATTTCAATTCGTTCAAACTCGATTTAGGTATTTAAAATTTTGCTCTACAACATATATAATCTCATCTCACACCCGTTGGGCTAACCGTTGATCCTTCCATGTCATACACCCAATCAAATTCAATATTTACTCTCACAGCATTCAATTTCCTCTAATTAACAAGATCAATCATATCATTCATGCTTTTGCTATATATTATTGCTAATATATACTTAGTTATCAACCTAATATGAACCTAACTAAGACTAAACCATCTCCAACTCAACCTAAAATATTTAAAATACATCCCCAGCAAATTGCAGATTTACATTACTTGCCGCCTTTCGGTAGATCTACCTACATTATTTCTGCACCAAAATTAAAACATAAACTTTTACCTTTTTTTTATCACATCAGATTCATCCATCCTTTTCTTTTATTTAATATACATATAACGTAAAAAAAATTAAAATAAAATATGTTATCTAATCTTTATGTTTATGCTAAATGAAATAAAAAATTAAAGAGAATTTACAATAAAAAAATTCAATTTTCACTTTTTATTAGTAATATAATGTTGGGGTGTGTATAAATAACCTTCTCGTTCTCGCTGGCATATCTACTCACTGATATGAGAGACCTGAAGAACTGCTCCTCCACTGTATAGACACGCTCGAATCTCAACTCCCTTCCTCCATTGCTTCAGCTGTTTCGTATACAATATTTTTATTTTTACAAGAAAATTATATACAACCATATGTGTATATATATTTTCATGGCAGCGTCGTCGATGTAGGCTTTTGAAATGGATAGACGCAGACAATTACCCCACTTCATGAACTTACCGGTTCATCTCTTTCTACTCACTTTTCTCACGGCTCTCCAAGCAGTCACGTGGAGCTCGCACGCTGCACACTCGCCGTCTCCCGAGGAGCTTCTCCTAGGTTTCAGAGCCGCTCCCGATTCAGCTGTCTCATCTTTTCAGCCTCTGCTTAGCGACTCCTCGGGCAACTACTCGCTGGGTTTCCTCCGGGTCAACCCGAATCAGCTGAGTCTTTCTGTTCTCCACGTCCCTTCATCGGTTCCGGTGTGGTCCGCCAACACGACCCGTTTGGCCAGATGGGCCGACTCGACTCAGCTTTTCTTCAATGGCAGCCTGGTCTTATCTGATGCCCGCACCGGGGTGTTTTGGTCCACCGCCACTATAGGGGACCGTGTTTGGCTCTCCAACACCTCGAATCTCATGATACAGAAGCTTGATGGGGTGACTATATTGTGGCAGAGTTTTGACTTCCCCTCGGATACCCTTGTTGAAAACCAGAATTTCACTAGTACCATGACTTTAGTTTCTTCGAACGGGCTTTATTCTATGCGGTTGGGTCCGAATTACATCGGATTATACGCAAATTTCGCGGGTTCGGGTAGGGGACCCGGTCAGATATATTTGAAGCACAGGGCAATGGAGGCGAAGGCGGAAATAGTTGAAGGCCAGCCCATATACTTGGTTCTAAAATCTGGCGGATATTTGGGCATGTTTCAGAACGGGTCGATCCCAGTTGATGTGCAGTCTTTCAACACTTTTCAGCAAAACGTATCGGGTATCCGCCGGGTCAGAATCGAACCTGATGGAAATCTCAAAGGATACTACTGGACCGGGTCGAGTTGGATATTGGATTATCAGGCAATATCGGATGCTTGTGAATTACCTAGTTCCTGCGGCTCCTATGGTTTATGCAAACCCGGCAAGGGATGCTCCTGCCTAGACAACCGAAGGGATCACGATTCCGGCGAATGTGCACCGGCAGGGAATCAACTTCGCGGTGACTTTTGCGGTGCGTATGACAGCCGGGTAAGGGTAGTGAGAAGAAGCGGGGTCGAATTGCCATTTAAAGAATTAATGGGGTACAAAAACATGGCGTCGATTGAGGAGTGTGAGGGTGCATGCGAAGGAAACTGCACGTGCTGGGGTGTGGTGTACAGTAACTCCTCTGGGTTCTGCTACATGCTAGATTATCCGGTACAGACAGTGGTGGCAGTTGGGGATGAGAGCAAGGTGGGGTACTTTAAGGTGAGGGAGGGAGTAAGGAAGAAAAAGGTGGAGACATGGGTAGGGTTGGGGTTGGGGTTGTTGTTTGGGGCAATATTGGTATTTGGAGGAGTGATGGGGTTAGGATGGTACAAGTGGAGAAGTAGAGGGGTAAAAGGGTATTTAGAAGAGGAGGGTGTAAGTGGTGTTGGAGCATACAAAGATTTGGGAGGTGCCAGTTTTAGGTCAATTGAATTATGTGAGAAATGATGATGTAAGAGATGACATTTTTGGGACTATGCCTTATCAACTAACTTTCTTTGTTTAGTGGCTGTGGGGACAGTTAAGTAAATCCACTTGTTTTTCTTTCTGTTTTTGTTGGTTCTGCTCTTGTAAAATATGCATCACATTTTGTACCAAATGGACAACATTAAAGGAAAAGCCAAATTTATATTTCTATAAAATCTTTTATAGTTTGATGACACTATGAGCCCAAAGTTCAAAATTACCCGATAATTTGATCATAAAAAATTTTATTTAACTTGCAATAAATCAATCAGAAATAAATATAATTTGTTATCTAATTTTTTTGTTAATATAAATAAACTCGATGAATTTTGACTAATAAAAAATTTATTTATTAAATAAAAAAAATCTCAAATATATTAAATTTATTTTTTCAAACTAGAGATATTATATATATATATATATATAATTGTACTACTTTTTTTTTAAAAAAAAAGTGCAAGTGTTTGTAATGCGGGTTGTTCAAACTCCAATAACTCCTAGTCATATTGACATGATGTTGGATTGATAGTAGAGGTTGGGCTGAGAAAGAAATATGTGGGCCTGCCTTTGGGCTCAGAGTTTCTTCAAAGAGTTGAGGTTTGGCCCACTCCAAACCCCGAAAAAGAAAAGAAAATGATACGGTGGTAGAGAGGAATCATGGTAGAATCCCAGTTCAGTAGTAATTATGTTGGAAAAGCAGTTGGTTGTCGCGATGGGGAACCTTAATAATAATTTATGATGAGTTATATGAAATTAGGAGCAGAAGGGAACTCACAAATAGCATTCTTTTGTGGTACAAAATTTGGTGATTAACAAAGCACATGTCTGCCAATAATTTGTCCTGTTGTGTCTCAACTTGCATGTGCCTATGCTGCACCACACACACCATTTCCTACCACTTTCTCCTTACAATATTAAGTATCTTGCATTATATCATTCACTAATTCATACACCAAATTGGTTAAATATATTCATAATTCAAATTAAATAATACAATTGAAAAAAACAAAAACTAATGAGCTAATATATATATATATATCCAAATAGATAGACACCTATTTTATCCCCAATGTATACATACATACGGAACTCTAACTCTAAACTTGATTGTGAGTCCAAACATTGTTGAATTTTTTGTCTTGTTTTGTTTTCTTTAGTAAAGAATACATAGGATGCAAGTTGGAGCAGAGAGTTATAAATTAGTCTGAGTTGGCTAATTGCCCAACAATTGGAACACTACTGTTTACTTAATATTCCCAATCACAGCTCCATTTCTCATTTTTGAGTGAAGTGAATCAATTTGTTAAAGCGGAGAAGGCACTGTTCGTTTGGTGCTAAGTAAAGAATAATTTAGAAACCCATTCCTATTGATTGGAGTTATTACAAGGAAAGGTATATTCTTGGTTGTCTTGTTTCTAGCAGCTGCCTACAATATCATCATCGTTTCAATTCATTCATTCTAATCAAACCAATCATATTACATATGTTTCACTGATACTTAATTAGCATATAAATAAATTTAAAAAAAAAAGAAAAAATCTTTATATCTAAGAGTGTACGTGAATATCCACGCGCGGTGTTAATATTGGATGTATAAATACTTCAACGTATGTCGTCAGAGTGATGGACACGACTTTTGTGGTCCTCAAGGTTTTAATTTCTTGGTTGAAAAAATTGTGTTGTAAGCAATGAAACATTATGAAGGATGCCGCATTTGCGTCCAACATTGTTTTGTGCCCACTCGTGATCTTCGTCAGAAATGTGCCGCCTCCTATGCCGTAAAAGATTATTACACCAAAATCAACAGGTTTCACTCGGCTTCAAACAGTAGTATAAATTTGTGACCATTTGGTTCACGTGAACTGAAATTATGACTTCCATTCTACATCAAATTCTCACACATTCTAGTACGTAGAAATCTGAAATTTTCATACCGATTTGTACAAATCACATGTCTCTCTTTCTTAATTGGTTGTTATTCAGAAGACAAAAGAATAAATAAACGACTCAAAAGCTTGCTTCAACAAACCTAACATTGCAGGTGCAACATTAATTTCCTCAAGATCGTGCAATCATAACTATATTTGGTTTGCCGAAAAAACAAAAGTTGTCGATTCCCATAAAGTCTTGTCATTTTAGTTAAACTGGTAGTTGTGGTAGACCCAAAAAGTGCTGCAAACCCTAACCAAACTATAATAGCCTGAAAATCACATTCCCACCAACATCGACACATGACGTGTTTTTATCCCAACCTGATTTTTTAGGTATCAACGGATTCTGCCATGTCCTATCCTCTCTCTCTGTGACGGACCAGGTTGGGTTGGGGTAGGCCATGATAAAAGGTTCACCAACTTTCATGTCAAACCTCTTCTAACTCACCAACATTAATGTTCTCAACTGCAACTCCAATTAAAACTTATTATATAAAAATAGTATTATTAATATTCTTTTAAGTATATATCTATCTTAATTAAAACTTTTAATTAATTTATGCGACCACACCAGCTTTAGTTGGCATGCGGCGTACCAATTGAGGTCTGATGGCCGGGAGAGTTAATGTTGTCTCGGCCTTTCTTGCTAATCATGTAAGCTAGTGGTACCAATATTGCAACTACGTCTCACACTGAACCACATCCATTGATCCCCAGAAAACCTTAGCATTCCAAATCATAAGAAAAATAGACATAACTAGCCAACAAACTTTGTTCATGTCTCTCTCCTCTTCACAGAAAAATTATATTATTAAAAAATTTATAAAGTAACCAAACACCCTTTTAGTCGAAATACCGTACGCTACTGCAGATCGGTCCCAACACCCGCTATCAGAAATCATCACCACCAATTATATCTACGGGCATGCGGAGTCACCCTATGTATCTCACCACTACGAACACGTAACTCTGTCTATTTAATACCTAACAAGATTTTCAGTCTCCAGTTCGGTTTCTTTTGATAGCATATTTAGTCAGGAAAAATAGTCATAATCATAGAATTTTGCCAATGGCATCTTTTTTACTCTAGATATGTCTCAAACATAAAATTTAATAGAGGTCTATGTAAATACCAACTGCAAAAAATTAATTTTTTTATATTATAAACGACCACAACTTAAAAATTATAATAAAATTAATATTATTAATTACGATTTTTTAATTATAAGAAATAATCATATTTCTTTCTGACAACGTACGCATATATATATGCGACAAGAAGTTAAGACAGCTGTGCTGGAATTAATTATTTCAATGGTGAAAACGATTGTGTTGGAGTTGAAAATCTCTCATTCAAATCCGGACCGTTGATGTTGCATCATAAACAAAATTAAATGTGACATGTGCCTGAATTGATCATGACAAAAAAATCAATATATTAAATATTGGATCTTGATGGTTAGTTTTACGACTCAAGATGTTGATACTAAAGTCTCCAGTATATAGTGTTAATTACTTGCTTTGAGTCATCATATAAAAATTAAAAATTATGAATTAGTCTCTACACATAAAAAGTTGTACACTGTTTTAAACTCCAAAACCCAAAACTTAATCAGAACACTTAATTGAATTGATCAATTCAATATAATAATTTTTAATTCATAAAATTATTAACTTAATAACCCATCCCTTATCTTAAAGATGGACCAATAATTGAAAAGATATTTGGATATTGATGTGAGATATATCATATGAGTCCGACTCTGACCTCAGCACAGTATTTATAATGTATCTATTTTACTAATTTAAAGTCTTTATAACTCAATCTTGATATGTACACTTGCCGTGACCATCAAATTATTTTAGTGTGTATATGTGATAGGAGTGTGTTTTTATTATAATTTCAGTGATATCTTGCTATCTTTTTTAGATTAAAATACTCCTGATCAAGTATATTACAGAATTGACTTATAAGAGATTGGTGGAATGAAAAAGGAAAAAACAATAGGACACAATCAACACTTTGACAGAACAGAATGACCAGTTAGCCGTGACCACGCCTAAACCTGCGGAAAAACAACAGGAAAAGGAAAGTTCAAGAAACGAATTTTGGAAGATCTGTGATTGATTGAATTACCTATGCCCGATTGAAAACTCTCCTTGCTAGAAGAAATTCTTTGAGATAAAAGTTTCAATCCCTTAGGTCTTTTAGTTTTATTAGAAATTTACATTTTTTAGTTTTAGTAAGAATAGGTAACTAGTTAATATAAATAGGTGATATAGTTCATCATATGGACATCTTTTTGGAACTTTTGATCTTGGATCATTTGATCTCTCTATTCTCTAGACATTCTCTGTGTTTTTATAATATTTTCTCTTTATGTTCTCTTTCATTAGCATGCTAGGCTAATTCTTTTATTTATGGTTAAAGATTCGGCGAACACTTAATTTCATTATGTTGTGAGATCTAACCTGCACTTTCTACTTTCATTTATATGGATATTTGTATTGTTTCTTTATGCTTTTATCATAAATAATCTGATTTATGAAAGATATGTATCATTATTCATTGTCAAGAATATTTGCCTAGCCAATTGACCTTGCAAATCCGTAATTATTTGTTAGTTCAATATCTAGTGATAACACAACATAGTTTGTCATGTTGTAGTGGTCGATTATGTTGTGGGGATTGCACAATCTAACTTAAATAAATTATTGAAGGAATTTATTGGTTAGAACTGTGCATCTCTAGTTTTTAATGCTGTTGGTACGTAAATTAAATTTTGGGCCAATCATGCGGTTGGTAAATTAGAATAAGGCAATCATGATGTTGGTAAATTAAATCTTTAATATGTTTCCAAGGTTGTTTACTGATTAGAGGATTTGTCAACGGACATTTCTTTGACTAACTATAGGGTAAGCAAATGTGAGGTTATTAGGTTGTATTAACGACCATAACTAATTTATCTATTATGGATGATTGTTACTTTTGCATCTATCAGCAGTTGAAATAAGAACGATCATGTCTTTAACAAGAAATATTTCTTCTTATATATTTCTTTCTTTCTAGATTTAGACTTTAAACATACTCCCTCCTTTTCTATTTTTACTTCTACCCTTAAAGTAATTAAATTGAAATTCATTGATGTAGATTCGACCCTACTAACTACTTTCACAAGTTTTTAATAGGATATCAATTTTGGTGGATTCAATACCCATAATATGGTTCACATAAAATCGTATAATTTAAAAAATCTATAAATACCCAAACTCCATGTAACATGTACAACTTTTGTTACCTAATATGTTTACGACTATAATTATTATTTCTCTTGTTGTCTACCTGACTTAAATATCGAAGGACTATATATAATTAAGAATTTAGTGTGTTTACATGGATGGTTCGTGTATAAGCTTACAACCAAGAGAATCAAAACATATTTCAATGTTTAGGGATAGCAGTTACATAATTTCACTTAAACAGACGTTACTAAATTTTTGGCACAAGATACATGTAAATTATAGATGATTAGTTAGAATAAAGAAAATGAAGAAAATAGTCCCATGTTAAATATTTTCAAAAACCAGTTCAAGGTCAACCCTTGAGACAGCCCTGTGTCTGCACATGAAACTTCCCCTCAAATTAACACTTTTGTGTGTGTGTGTGTGTGTGCTGCTGCTGATTACTATATATATATATATATAAATAATTATAAAAATTATTAAGAGCAAGAAATAAGACTCTTATTAATTAATAAATGAGGTGAGGTGGGCGATAACTGGGATTTCATCTCCTCCTTAATATCTGTCACTCAACAAATTGGTTCTGCAGTTACAAGTGTGCTTCAAGTCTGACGGAAAAGACTGTTGTAGAAGAAAGGCACATACCCTTCTCCATTTCCTTCACCCAAAGGCAAAGCATAACCACCCCCACCCCCACCCCGCATGTTCATTTCCCGATTTTGATCGTCTCAGCGATGAAGAACATCGCGATTTGTTACGGTGAAAACGCGATTAAGATATCGGATTCGTATTGCTCCGGCCCCTCAACTCACGCTTACACTACTTCCTCCCACTTGACCCCCTCGATTCAAAATGCAGTTACGTGCGTCTACAGAGTCAAACTCTCGACGGAGAAGACGCAGTTTCTGATCAGACTCACTTGGAGCAATCTATTAAACCAGGGCTTCGCTATTAGCATCCGCGACTACTCTTTTCCTTCTTCAAATTTCAGCACAAGTTCACGAGTACTACGCAAGGACAAGGGCACGACAGCCTTCCAATCCGGAGGTTTCAGGGTCGAGGTCTTTTGGGATCTCTCCCGGGCCAAGTACGAATCCGGACCCGAACCCGTCACCGGGTTTTACGTTGTCGTTGTGGTCAACTCTCAGCTAAGCCTGATTCTTGGAGATATCGAGCAAGAATTGGAGGTCAAGAAGCGGGTTTCTGATAAACGAGTATCTGAATTTTCATTAATTTCTCGGAGTGAGAACTTATCTGGTAAAACTGTGTACTCAACCAGGGCTCAATTCTGTGAAACGGGAACTTGCCACGATATTTTGATCAAGTGTTCAGGAGAAGACGGGACTGTGGCGTCGATGAAGAACCCCGTTTTATCTGTGTATATGGATAAGAAGAATGTGATTGAGGTGAAGAGACTGCAGTGGAATTTCAGGGGGAATCAGACTATTTTCTTGGATGGATTGTTGGTGGATATGATGTGGGATGTGCATGATTGGTTCTTTAGTCCGTCAACAGGGTGTGCTGTTTTCATGTTCAGGACAAGGAGTGGTTTGGACAGCAGGTTGTGGTTGGAAGAGAGGAGTTTAGAGCAGAATCAACAGGAAAAGGTTGGCTTCTCTTTGCTCATTTCTGCCTGTAAAAATCCAGATTGACTCTTTCTTTTTTCGTTTTACAGGTCTGAGTTTGATTTCTGATTTCACTCTTCTTTGAGTTTGTTTTCTTTATTTGGTATCCTGACAAAGAAAGAGTAGAATGATTGGTGTACAATACTGTATTGCCTGAAGATGCAAACATGTTCTTCCCAGGTTGTAGGAAAAAGGGATGATGTGGTCTGTAAATATACCAATATACATCAAACACTTTTCAGTTTATCAAGTCCTTATGAAGAAGATAGGTTGTTTGAGTTCTCTTTTCCCCATATTTTCTGCGACCAAGTTGACTGGGTGCGTTTTTCTGTTGTATGGCCTTTAATTATGAGGAAATGAATTGGGCAGAGGCCAGAGGGGGATTAATACAGGAACTAATGGCGCCAGTTACTTGGAAACTGTTGTCATGTTTACGGCTCATCTTCTTCCCTCCAAATAGATTGTGCAAAATATAGGAAAAGGCTGCCTTTGGGTTGATTTTTGTTTCTTTGACATCTAATTTCTGGTCACATTTAAGATTTTCCTTCACACTATAGTATATGTATATAGATCATTTTTGTGTCATTTTTACCTTGCCTTTAACTAAAAGCAGACCAACCACTTTCTCACATCTTGCATAGGTGATAGTTCTTTGGGTAAATTACCATTATTTTTCCTTAATTTTGATATAATTATATTGGGCATGAATACAGATATCTCGTCGTTGTTTATAAAATTATAAATACTTTCTAATTTTAATTAATGCCCAACAATGAATTCGTTTCGTTAGTCTCCATTAGATTTTCATTTAAATTTTATGATGAACTGCCCAAAACTCCCTTTTAAAGCTTGAATTATAAATTTATAAATTTTAGATTTTTCTAAATACTTTTATAGATTAATACACTCCATTGATTATTTACTTCACCTACGTTCAATTTCTTTTAATATTTTTTCTATTATTCTTATAATAGTAAATCTCACTTCACCGTCTAGTGACCACAATTTTTTTTATAAATTTTAGTATTTATAATTTTTCAAATAATGATTGTATAGCTATAATTTACCCAAATTCTTTAAGGTACAACCTTCCACAAGCCCATTGAACCATCCAATTACAAATTTTCAACTGAATTAGGGTTGGGCATATCCAACACATATATTATAAATGATCATGGGTGTAACTGCTATAAATATCCTTCACAAAACCCAAAATTCGGGTTACCGGCCAGGCCCAAAGAAATGATAGGCTGGAATGGATCACCTCAATTTGTGTATGGGCCAAGACGGACACTAGCATGTCTATAACTGCTACAACACTGCATCGGCTTACCCAAAATTTGGGGAACGATCTTGTATTACACTTTTATCTTACGACATCACATCAATAAATGATTAACACTTTTTTTTTCCTTTCCCTCTTTTAGTTTAAAAATATGACAATATATTTTTAAAATAGAATTACATAGAACGCACATAAAAATATTGTATAAATGTGTGACATAGATGTACAGTAGAATATAGTTTATCCAAATTATGGCCTTTCCATATGTGGAGATCAGTTTTTCCATTGATGTGTGCTTTAAATTCTGAATGTGTAAGATTAAACTAATCATTAATTTCTCTCTTTGATAGCAATTTCATTTAAAAAAATATTTATGAATTAATTAACAGCGTAGGAGTCGCCCTGAAATTAATTAATTTGAGTTTAGAGTAGTGGGTTTGAGTTTGGAGGTTATGTCAGAGATCACTCCTACTCCTACCTCCATTTCTTATTTTAGTTACAATCAGCACCACCAATTATATCTACTTCTCTACCTCTGCCACAACTCAACTCACCCACTGGGAATATACCAATATATTATTCTTATTGGTATGACATACTCATAACTACTTATCAACACTTTACTCTCTCACCTTCTCTTATAATTCATCCTACTTATTACCATTCCTATACTTAAATCTATTAATGGATTCTTGCACAAGTCTCCAACTCATACTTAATCTTTGATACAACATCATAATCAATGCATTTGGGATTTTTGTAACAACATCACTTATATTTTATATGGTATTTTTAGGAGCTTATAAGCTTAGCCAAACATTCTCTTAATTTAACATGCAATTCATACGCAAACGACTGGTTATATAAACTTATAAACTATTAGATAAGACAATTATTTAATGTTAATATTTTGACACGTCATGTTGTGTACAAACTTTAGCGTGTGAAAAATTTTATTTGGGACAAATACAATGAAAGCAAATCCCATGTAATATTACAAAAGAGCAAATTACTTTCTTATGAAATGAAAAATAGCAATTTACACTCTTGTGCTTTGTAAAATAAGCAATTTACTTTTCTGTATTTTTTAAAATAAAACAATTTACCTTTTCGAACAGGGGTAAATTGTTATTTTTTTTTCATAGGAAAGTAATTTGTTTATCTACAATATCATAGGGGGATAAAATGCTATACACCCAATTTTGTTTTACAGATGAGTGTGAATCAGGTCAATTCAAGATTTTCTATTTGATTTGACTTTAATATCGTATTAAATGATTATTTTATTTTTTAAAACGTTAAACAAATAAATAAATATTTAATATTAATATGTGAAGATACAATAGTGGGTGAGGTGAGTAGAGTAGTGTGTAGTGGAGGAAGCGTCACTGAAAGAAACCATGGACCTAATCCGCCGTTTTAGGTGTGGTTTTGAGTTACGGGTAGCGCGTCTTTGTGGTTGTGGGTGTGGGTGGAGGAAAGTCGTAAAACCGCCTTGTGAAGTTGGATTTGAGGTCTTGGTTTTGTTGAGTTTCCCAGGAACCAAATCAATCGGCGCCTACAGTGTAGTAGTGGTATTAACTTGTTAATCTCATTTTCCCCACTAATTACCTTAATTATAGATTTCACCCAATTCCAACCCCCATGCTAAAAGACCCTTGCCCTTATTATTCATGGCTAATTACAGTGAAAAGTCGTGAACCTGTGTAAATAACTACAGTAATAGAATATAGAGAGTGGCAATTTTCAATTAAGATTTTGGTATGGTATAATAATGATAATGAGAATAAAGCAAGGAAAGGAACACGTCCATCTCCAACTTCAACAGTATTTAATATTAGAATTGATGCCAATTATATATTTAAGAAGAGAGCGTGAGAATAAACGTCACAGCAAAGGGAATAGACGTGGGCATCTCATCTCATTTTTTGATAAAATGGAATACATGAATTATGACCATTTCCTCAAATTTGAGACTCACTTTTCACTTATTCACTGATTTGGGATTTTTATATTTTGGTTTGAATTTATATTTTAGTTATTTAGTGAAATTACTTGTCAAAGAAAATAAAACAAAAGGCGTTGATTGAGCATGAAATCTGAAAATTGGGGGGAAAAAAAGAAAAGGCGATAAGGTCAAAATAGTAAATGCGAAAAGAGGGGTAACTTGGAGGAGGGGTCGAGGTTGGGCGATAACAACGATGGTCTATACCCGAACCTATAATATATAAACCCTAACCCCTCACCACTTCTTCCCTCACTACTACTACTACCCACCAAAATCTCTTTTCTGTCTCTCTTCCTCCCTTTTCTTCGAGTTTCTTCGCTTCTCATTTTTAGTCCTAGCCATGTCTTGCTACAGGGGAAAGTACGCTGGTAATTTTCCTTTCTCTCTCTCTCTCTCTCTCTCTCTATTCTGTTTTATTGATCTATTTTTGTCTATGGTATTGCTTGATGGTGTGCCTTTTTTAGTAGATCTTAGATCTTTTTGCCTTGATTTATTCGTTTTGTTTGCTGACTTTTTCAGATCTGAATTATTTTTTAATGTTAATCAGCCGGTTTTCTACCACTTGTTTCTACATCCGTTCAAGGCTTCCATGTTTCTAGATCTGCTTAATGTGATGTTTATTTGGAGTAAACCTTGTATGGGTCTTAGCACGTCCTGTTTGATGATTGAAATTGGAAGGAATTTTTAGTTTAGTGGTTTAGTCGTTTATTTTTGGGGAGAAAAAGCTTGGATCTTCGTTCTGCCCTGATTGATAATATTGGTATTCATTTCTTATATGCTTTTGACCTATGTTAATTCGTTATCTACCTTTTTTCTCATTGATTCCATTGGACCCGAGATTTCCTGATGATCTATTAGACACTTAAATTTTTTTTAGTAAAGCTTTATTTTTCCCCGTCTGCTGCGGTTTCATTGCTTTAGCTCGATAGATCATTTTGGTGTAGCAAATATTCTCTGATGTGATTCGAAGCGAGGATCGTTATGGTGTCTAGATTTAAATCTTTTTAACTGACAACACAATGCTTCACTAGTAGATGAAAGTTATTTTTCCTTGTAGATTTTTACCTACTTTGAATTTCTACTGCCTGGTGCGGTGCTATATCCAGATCTAGCCTTGAGTTGCTATAGAATGTTATATCTAATATTGGGATATATATATTTTAAATTTTGTTGTTGTAGTATTTCTTACCTTTTTCTTGTGTGTATAATTTGCAAAACATATTGTTGTTTAAAGCAGTGTATGGTAATGACCTGAATTGTCTAAAAATCTGTTACTGACCATTATTACTTTTAGTTAAATCTGCTATTTTTATGGGAAAGAGAACGAATTAATGGTGAATGCTCTCTAATTGTTAGCGTAATGGATCCATGGGACACCCTATATCCATATTGAAGATGATGATACTTGTATTTTTGTCTTAGTTTACTGAAAACCGTACCTATTGTTTTGTAGGTGGTTTATTTATTAGATCCGCTTTGATTGATCTATATACTATGCTCCCTTCAACGAGTAACATTCTTATTTTTGCAGATGAGCTCATTGCTAATGCTGCATACATTGGTACCCCTGGAAAGGGTATCCTTGCTGCTGATGAGTCTACTGGCACAATTGGCAAGCGTTTGTCTAGCATCAACGTTGAGAACGTCGAGTCAAACAGGAGGGCTCTACGTGAGCTTCTTTTCACAACACCTGGTGCTCTTCAGTACCTCAGTGGAGTTATCCTCTTTGAGGAGACTTTGTATCAGAAAACAGCTGCTGGTATGTATTATTTCTAAGGGTTCATTGTTGCAAATGACAAAGCATTGATAACCTGCAGTAAAATTATATTTGCCTGCATCTTTGGCAGTTGAAAAGAAATTTACATTAATTAAAATTCCTTTTATGTTATGAATTTTGCAGGCAAACCCTTTGTGGATGTCATGAAAGAAGGTGGTGTCCTCCCTGGTATTAAGGTTGACAAGGGTACTGTTGAACTTGCTGGCACCAATGGTGAGACCACCACCCAAGGTCTTGACGGGCTTGCACAGCGTTGCCAACAATACTATGCTGCTGGTGCTAGGTTTGCTAAATGGAGAGCTGTGCTTAAGATTGGTCCCAATGAGCCATCACAGCTTGCTATCAATGAAAATGCCAACGGTCTAGCACGCTATGCTATCATCTGCCAGGAGAATGGTTTGGTACCCATTGTTGAGCCCGAGATCCTCGTTGATGGCCCCCATAGCATTGACAAGTGCGCTGATGTGACAGAACGTGTTCTTGCTGCTTGCTACAAAGCTCTCAATGATCACCACGTTCTCCTGGAGGGTACCCTTCTAAAGCCTAACATGGTCACCCCTGGATCTGAAGCCCCAAAGGTTGCCCCTGAGGTCATTGCTGAGTACACAGTTCGTGCCTTGCAGCGAACAATGCCCGCTGCAGTCCCTGCTGTGGTGTTTTTGTCTGGTGGACAGAGTGAAGAAGAGGCCACAGTCAACCTCAACGCCATGAACAAACTAAAGACCAAGAAGCCTTGGAGTCTTTCTTTCTCATTTGGACGTGCTCTCCAGCAGAGTACCCTCAAGGCTTGGTCTGGAAAGGAGGAAAATGTCCCAAAGGCCCAGGCTGCGTTCCTTGCAAGGTGCAAGGCCAATTCCGAAGCAACCCTTGGAACTTACCAGGGTGGTGGTGCTTTGAGTGAGGGTGCCTCTGAGAGCCTTCATGTGAAAGACTACAAGTATTAGGTCAAGTTTTTGATTCCCTAGATTATTCTGCTTTTGTTGTCGAGAGCATAATTAGCAACCAAGTTTATAAACTGCTGCGACATCTTTTATCCTATTTACATGTTTTTAGGTTTTGTTTTAATAAGCTTGAGAAACATAAGCACTGGGAGATTTGTGTGGCTTTTTTTTGTTATTGACGGCTCATTTTGTATGTCATGTTCTCTGAATATTTGCCTATTGTTTTGGCATTAATGGGAATTTTCTCGCTACTTCGGCAATAAATAAATTTGCTGAGTCAAGTTTTGGTCGGTCGGAACTGGCTGGAGTTTTTCCTAATCACAGCAGCAGTTATCAGAGCTGATATTCATACCATCGTGTTGAGTATAGTAGCGTTGGTCTGAGTTAAATATATACCAGTAACACTGCAGTTGAAAGGTTACGGCCATATCTTGAATTTATTGATCCCATCTCTTATCATTTCTTTTTGTCCACAAGCACAACTTCAGATTTCTCATTCAGTCCAAGGGAAGGCTTTCTGCATAAAGTATACGCAAAGGATCTTTCGAGTGGGTCCCCATCGGTAAATCATGAAAAGTTTTTCAACTTCGCTCGGAAGGGAAGAACGCTTTCCGTGATTACTTTTCCTTATGGACTGGGCCTGACGATCTTATGATGCACCTCTGGGATGGGCTTTCTAATGGGTAGCTTCACAGCCTGCGTCCAGGGTTAGGCTCCAACCTGTCCATACTTTATGTGGGCTGATAGTCGGCAGAACTTGCAGGTAAAACTATCTGCACTGTAATTCTTGTGCAAAGTCTTTTATTTTTTCCTAAAACAACTGTTGTAATTTGTAAATCTTACATCTTTGTTCTTTACTATATACAGTTATCCAGTCCATGGTTACTACAACCAGAAATAATGTCCAACGATGACTTTTAACTAATTGAAGATTTATGTGCGAACTAGTAACATGGCATTTATGTATCTCTATGACTATGGAGTTGGCAACAAAGAAAAACACATCTCCAACAGACAGACCGATTAATTCATAAATAAAAAACCTGGGAGATTGGAACTTACTACTTAGGAGAAGAGTGGAGTTGTAGGAAAGGAAGGGAAGGGATGGCAGATTTTCAGAGAGTGTCAGTAGGTAGTCAAATCACTTGAAAAGCATAAAAACAAACTGATTACGCAATTTCAGTTTATGTTTTTTCAAAATACTTAATTGAAGGGCAGGCTCAGCTGGAGCTGGTAACTGATCAGTCTCCCACTTGACTGCTGCTAATGGCTAAATTGTCTGTCTCGAGACCTATATACATAGTATTTAATAACAGGGCTTCCTTCCTCGGGGAAATCAAAGGGCCGGGGCACGGAAAATTCAAACTATTCATCAGAACAGATGGCATATATGACTAACTGTTAATCTCCTCAGCTTTTCTTGCCTTGTTTGGTTTCTTACATTTCTTTACTCATCACTGAGAGAGAGAGAGAGAGAGAGAGAGATCTGAGACTGTGTGTGTGTTTTTGTAGGGCAGTGGGCAAAACTCTCTGCCCAAAGGGAGGGAAAGGGATAGGGATAGGGATGGGAATTGGATTTCTTTTATTACATGTGAGATTTCACAGTTTGGACCTTTGTAGCATTACTTTCCGTACAGTTTCCACCTTTTCGCAACTGACTAATGGATCTCCAGTTCTTGCATTAAATTGACACTGTGTCTCTGTGTATGTGATTCCCCCATCAATCCTTCCATTATTATCTGGGCTTTTTCCGCTTTCACCTTTGATTTCTTTCTCGACTAAAATATTGGTCAACTTAATTCAATCCGCATCGTAAAAAGGTGTGTTTGGTAAGAATAGAATAAGAACTAATAAAGGGATCATATACTTTTATTTTTATATATCTTTGTGATTGCTTGTTTCATTATTATTACAAGAAGTTGAGTTGTCCTAATTGGGACTGAGGGAATAATCCTTTTTGCCCTTTATTTGACTAATTATACTTGTTTATTTTCTTTTAGGTTATGGTTGGATCCCTGGATTTAAATTCTCCTTCCACTCTAAATTTAAAATATATTTTATTAAATATTAATTGATTCCAAATTCTTATAATTATACGAGCTGTTATTTGGAATAACTTTAGCTTTTGTTTGACAAGTTTTTTAAGATACTCTTAACAATATCATTATCTTAAAAAAAATCATGATTTTTAATAGATTTTTTTGTTGTTAAAATATCATAAAAGTTGAAGTTGGATGAATTTGATACATGAAAATTCCTTGTCCATCTGCCTGTTATTCTTAATTAAATTACAAGCAACTCAGTCAAAAAAATATTATATATTCAATTTTCAAAATGGAGTGTAATTTAATTTGATACCATAGGCCGGGAATCAGTTTTTGGAGAAACGCAATCTGAAAAAGTTATATTCAGATCCAAACCTTTTTCCTGATTTAAATTGATGTGCTTATCAACATGCCAAATGTGGTGTCATTTCAATCAACTCATCTATTTGTTGCTGTACGACAGACGTATATGTATTATCAGATTTGCTTGTCCTAAACCAAATATTTTACCAATAAAAAGATTTTTTTTTTTGAATATTTCGAAAGAATGAAAATGGTGGTCACGTCAGGACTGGTAATTAGCGGACAATAGACATTAATTTGTGTTGGAGATTCAAAATTCATACGTGAAAAAGGTTGCATGAGCTAAGAGTGTCGAGGAGGGCCCCCCGTTTTAGGGTTCTTTGGTGGGGTTAATGTACCTACGTTGATGATGTAAGAGGGGGCGGCATTCATGTTTTTTCTTTTTCTTTTTCTTTTCCTCTCTCTTTTCTATTAGAATATAATGTGACTCGGGTCGGAACACCTAAATTTAAACTCAAGATCCTTTTCTTTAACAAAAAGAGTGATGCTAACTCGATCAATTGATTTATAGCGGTTTTTATATTTATTAATCAAATTAAGGAACTAAGATGATTGTCTAATCTCTTGTAATGAATAAGTTGGATTACATAGAAAGAAACGAACTTCATGCCAAGAAATATGGGAGGAGTAAATCTATTAGAAGAAATATAATTTTTAGCAATGGTTAATTATCATTGTTAGAAGTGAAAAATTGTGATGTATATTAATTAATCATAACTGTGTAACGGTTATTATTTTTTTATTTCTGCAAGCAAGACCAAAGTATTTGCTATAACTAAAATCCTGCTGCAAATATATTGACCATAAAATCATGGCGAATATTGATTAACAATAATTAAATTTGAAGTTTTTCATAAATTTATCTGATCATAATAAGTAGTATTGATCTATTAAAATTTTTAATTCATAATAATTTATTGTGTAGAAAATAATTAATTATTATTTTTATAATAATGACTCAAAAACCCTACTTGTTTCATCTTTTTGAGAAATCCATTTCAACCTACTTCACCGTATGCACACTAGCAATAATGGGTATCCATATAATTAAGTATATATTAAAATTGTTAAATCGCTTCATCTCCTGTACTGTCATTAAGGCTTACTTGTATTTTTTATCCTGGAAATTAGGTATTTATTGTTTTAGTCCTTTAATTTTTTAGGGATAGTATTTTAATCCTTTTTTTTTTAAATTTTATTTAATTTTTTTTTTTTTGGAGTTCATCCTTCTAACAAAAAAAAATGAATGCATTCTCATGTGTATCTTTTTAAAATTGCGGCTGCTGTTAACTTTTTAGGGTATTATTATGGTTTCAAATTTTTAATTATTGTAATTTTAGTCCTTTTTTTACTAGGATTTACCCTTCTAGTTGGTGTAGGCGAACTCCGGTGAACAAATAGACTGAAATTACAAAAATTAAAAAATATATAAAAGATATTATCCAAAAAAATTAAAGAATGAAAAAGCCAAATAACTTAAATTATAAAACAAAAAGTAAATTTAATCCTTGTCAACAATGGCATATATAAAACAAGATTCAACTATATGTATATAGAGTAAAATATATGAAGATGGAGAAATTAAATTAATACCCAATACTAATTAGTCTCATGAGCACAAATTCTTATGGAGAGAACAACACTAAATGAAACAGATTCTGCTAAATAATAATAATATATAAAAAAAACACAGATTTTCACATAGCTAATACTCCTCACGCAAATCAATGCAAGACCCAAGGTTCATTCTTTTCGCATCTCAATCTCCCAAAATAGTGAACAAGAAGGAAAATAATAAAATCTTTATAATCTTAATGCAGTAGATTTCAAATATAGTACAAACAAATTATGCAAACAATCATATGTTAAAATGATCAGTTGTTCACATAATTAACTTCTGTCTAGTCTAGCAGTTCGCAAAACTTCAACAACAAAAACAAATGAACACAAGAGTTATTTAAGATTACCACATGCAGGGTAGCAAACGACTGCGAGGCGCATAGTACGTACTTGCCCACCAGAAGAAATCACCACGGAAATTAAGCTAATAGAACAACAATCAGCACCTCTACGTACTTCCAACTTCATCTTATGCATTAAATCCCCCTGAGTCAGCTCTTTGAATCACAAACAGCTACCGACAACCATAGCTAAACTTTCACCTCCCAAGTCACATATTGTAAGTCATGATTCACCTGGTCTGCACCTGCTTACCTTGTAATGTTGTCCTAAAATGATCAGAATTGTAATAATTAAGTTCAAAGCCTTGTTGATTTCAGTCCATAATTCTCCCATAAGCATCTCCCATGAAGTACCTAAAGCAGCTATCACTCATGGGATTGCCTGTATTAGTGTTAGGAGATGAATTATTTCCATGATTATTAAGCCTTATTGTATGATCAAGGTTGACCCCGTGTTCACTGGTGTCACAGTAGACTCCTGATCCTCCTTGATTTGAAATAGACTCATGACTCTGATAGTATGTGCAGCCTTTTGAATTCTCCTTTCTTTTCTTGTTGCACTTGAGTAGATAATTATTGACACTATCCCACTTTTCTTTGCACATCAGACCACTCCTGTCATGTCCGAAACAGGCCATTTTAGTTGCTATTTCCTCCCACAGCACCTCTTCTGAGGCCCCTCTCTGCTGGAATTTTACTTCCATTCCAGTTCTCAAGTGAATCAATCTTGTGATCTCACATTCAGGCCAGATATCGCCTTTAACTGAGTTAGTCATCGTTTCACTCCCATCATCGTTCTGGTTTTCGCTTAAGCTACGGATTATCAGCTCCTCCGGGGTTGAAGCCCTCAGTTCTTTTCCAGTCAGTTTTTGCAAAGCATCCATTAGAGCAGCATCTCGAGATTCAATCCAGGCTCTTTCGCTGGCCCAGAATTTGTGCTCTCTTTCTATCCTGGCAGCATCTTGTTTTCTCCATTCCTCTTCTCTTAACAGCCTTTCTTGCTCCTTTTGCTCAATCGTCCTCATCATTTTCTCCATCCAGGCCTCTTGTTTATCCATCAACTTCTTCATCTGTACGTCAATGAAATCTTTGATCTTCACTTTCCAGCTCCTCTTGCCCCTTCTTTTCTTGTTCTTTGATTCGTTATCAGCAATCCCTTCGTTGAGATCATCACTATTGTCTGATGAACTAGTGTCTGCATCAGAATAATTCGAGAGACTAAGGCTGGTGTCGGAGAGCTTCGGGCCTTGAAGGGCTTCCTGATTACCGGCTAATGAAGTGTTTTTATTCGGAAAATTGTAATGGAAACTCCCACCTACAAGATGGGCTTCCGCGACAGAAGCGGCTGAATTATTAGTTTCACCATAGAGAGCTTCAAGTTGTCTGAAAAACCTGTAATGTTTGCCGTCTTGCCTTCCAGCCTTGCCTTCTTTAGTCTTCTTGTAATACTTGTACAGGTTCTCAAACTTCTCTCTGCATTTCTTGCCACTCCTCTGATATCCGTGCTCCTCAGACATTATCCTGATATTTTTAGAAAAAAAAAAAAAAGGATTATTCATCAAATTATACGTTTTGATCTGGAGATTGACTAAATGAAAGATCTTGCAGTAAAGTGAACCCTAGTTTCATGTAATGGGCCGTGAAAAAAGCTTCATGTGATAATAATATTTGCTTAATAAGGATCGGCAAAGTCATATGGTTTCTTTGATTCAGTTGTGTAGACACACCCCCTTCGGAATATATATAACTATTCAAAAATTCCAGGGAAAGTTGCCAATGGAATTGGAGGAAGAGCTGTTCCTGCTCGCGTCTTTTCCTAATATAAGAGACACGAAAAAAATGTTTGCTGGAAACACCCAAAAGAGTGGCCTTTGCTGCATCTGAAAAGTGGGAAAAGTTACTGACGAAATAAAGTCACTGGAGAGCTATCTTATTACAGAAGTGATTGCCGAGGTGACTCGTAGAAATCCAGGATGAACAAGTAAGATAAAAAGTACAACCTGCTGGAAGCTTCAAACTAAGCTGCTGTCATTGTGTTAAATCCAAAAACTAGATTGTTTGATTTATAAGAAAAACTAGAGATGCAATCCCATGAATCGTTCACTCTTCCAAAAAGTATTATGAAAAGAGAGCAAATAAGCTAATAACTACGAAAACGAAGAGGAATAAGTAAAACCCTCTCAGTGCCTTCTCCATTATCTACCCTCAAAAACAACCCCAAGAAAGCAAGCGTGGAGCTTGTTGTTTTGAGGAGTAAGTAAGATTTACAAGGGAAGACGATGTCCGTGAAAATTAGTAGGAGATTAGGGTCTGGAATCGATTTGTTTCTAGTGCATGTGTGTGTGGAATTCTTAATTAATTGTTTCTTGAAAAATTAATTAAAGATTTGGATAATAATGAAATCGGGTGGTGGGTTTGATTTTGGAAAACCTAGAGGATGAGTAGAGAAGTGTCTGTGAAGTGGGAAATTAGGTTTTTAACCAAAAAGACATGGTTTTTGTTATGTGTGTATAGCAACGTACCTTGAGACCTCATCCCACAAGGGACCCTTCTGGTTGGCCTCCTTGAACTTGGGGTCAAGCCTTGATCTGATCTCAAGAAGAGTAAGCGTCTCTTGCCTCGGCCACCTCCCCGTGCCACCGTCTCCGCCCACTCCCCCTCCATTTTCAAACCCACCGAAACAGCCACCGGGGCCGGCGGCGCTGCTGGAACCAGCAGCTCCTCCTGCATTAGTAGTATTGGCAGTAGTAGTGGAATCTGAGCGAAAGATGAGCATGTCGTATGGGTGAGGCGGGTTCAAACCACGGTGGCTGGAAAGCAAGTCCGGCGGCTGAGGGATGGGCGGAAATAAAGGCCTACTGCTTATGAACTGCCGCAGATCGGCCATCCCATATTGATCTTCCATATTTCAGACAACACGGCAACAAATATCGCAGTACGGGGGAGAGAGAGAGATTAAGGGATGAGAGAGTGAAGAAGAGGGGAGGGGAAGGGGGGGACAATGGTGAAAGGAGCGGCAGACCCGGATCGTGTCCTTACAGAAAAAGGTTTTGAATTCACGTAGAGGACAATGGACCCATTTCTGTGCTGCGTCAATGTATTCTAGACATCTCTTTCTCTCTCTCTCTGTAAATCTCTCTCTTTCTTGAATGGGCAGGGGGGTTTGTGTATGTACGTAAGTACGTACATAGATGGTATGTATGAATACAAGGTATTCTTGTTTTGTATGCTTGGGGGAATGTATACAAGCAATTAAGTAATAAAGTGGAGTAATTAATTAGGTAGTGGAATAAAGGGGAAGAAGGAGAAATAATTATGTCACAAGTACTTATATAAATGGTGCGTACATCCCATTCCCACCCCTTCTTTTTCTTCCTCTTCTACAGTGATTTTGATACTTGCCTTTTTTGACTCTTTTTGTCTCTTTTCTCTCTCTAAACCTCTCTCAACCCACTCTCTCCCATTTACTCAAAACCAGAAAAACTCCCCCACTCTCTCTCCAAACATAGCCGGTTTTGTCATGAGTTGCGTGAGGAGGGTCGGTGAAGATGAATTGAATGTGGGCGGTGATGTGTGTTTGCATTGCTGCTGCCTCCTCTTCCTAAATACACTACTGACTCACTGACTGTCTGTAAAATCATACGCATTTTGACATCACTCTTCCAAATTAGATTCACTGTTGCCTCATTAATTAATGCTTTAATATGTTTACTTTAAATACCAACGTCGTCTCTTCATACATATTCCTTTTGTTCCTACCAATTAATACCTACTTATTTCTTAAGTATGCATTAATTATATATTACAGCTGCTACGTACGTATAGTAAGAGTAGTACTGCTGTGTGTTGCTTCCTTCTCCAACCAAAAGGAATTCCAATCGGGGCTCGAGGACGAGGACGTTACTCACTCCTAATTCCAAACCCCCAAACTTCCTTTTTCATCCATTATTTATTTTGCTATCTTTCCTATTCCGGTACATTTTAATTTCTTTATTATGCAAACTTCTAAAATAAATGGAGTTTGACCTAATCTAAATAAATTATATAAAAAATACAAAACATTTATAATCTGATTGATGAACAATTCAGAAAAAAATAATACCACACTTACTCTGTAACTGCTTTGATTCGACTCAAACTTTTGAGTAAATTTTTTTCACTAATTCTCTTATGTGTCAAAATTTATTTATATTTATTTATATTGGCAAATGTGGTAGAGTAACGCAGTGGTGCTCTTTCAGAATTCCATATATGGAAGATAGATAATTAGGGTTAATTCACTAAAACACAAGCTTTTTCTTTTCTTTTTATAACTCTTGAGGGATTCTTCGACTATATATAATTTTTCATCTCTTTCGGTTGCCTTTGGTCGTTTTTGTTCCTACTCTTTTTTGGTTTCTTTGCCCTTTTTGGTTTCCTTTAATTTAGACAAAAATTATCATATTTCACTGTATATATAAACTGCAATTCGCAATTTGTATTGGTTGATTGGTAACGATAAGCCTCATAATCGAAAAGCTGTGAATTCAAGTTCCAAGAATATGGGTGTAGGACAATTTCCGTAGTAGTTTGTTGGCTGTTTTAGTCCCGTTTGAATTAATTTGAATAATTGATGTATTGAATCTATTTCTAAATATGAATATATCGAATATAATGAATAGCATACTATTCAAAAGTTGAACCGCATTTCTTGAATTGGTGGAAATATAGTATATCAACCAAAAAGTTAATTGGTCAAGTAGAATTTTTTCGCGAAATGTATGGGAAGGGTAATTGTATTATTACATCAGTATTTAAATACATCATGATACATTAGTTCAATCAATACATCAATATAAATAAAAATTATGAAATAATAAATATTACAATAAACTTGTATAAGAAATCTTGGAATATTTTGGTCTTAATTAAAGGCAGTAAAAATTTTATTTATATTTTTTATTTGGATGATATTTAATTAATTGATAATTGGTATGTAGATATGTGAATCTTGATATTGATAATAAATATTAATGGAAGGCGATGATGGTTTTGTGGAATTAATGATATGCTACTGATAAAAGTCAACAACATTAATCAACTATGTTTGATGATTTTAGGTGGCTTTTGGACTGCTTTCTGTTTATTATGGCTGTCTGCTCTGTGGTGTGCTTTTGAGTTCGCTGTTTAAGGCAAGCCTCAGCC
Organism: Sesamum indicum; assembly: GCF_000512975.1. Lineage (NCBI taxonomy): Eukaryota > Viridiplantae > Streptophyta > Magnoliopsida > Lamiales > Pedaliaceae > Sesamum > Sesamum indicum. Next base: position 11,938,425 of record NC_026155.1, on the reverse strand, counting down.
TCAGCTTCATATGTTGAGGAAAGCTAAAAATATGCATTAATTAATTATGTCTTCCATACTAATTGCATCAATTAACCTCATAATTAATCTAATAAACAATCTCTAGTTTTTTGTTTTAACTTATCATAATCTTTTGGTAAATTACAAATTAACGTCCAATTTTTATTAATTAGCTGAATATAGTGAACATTGGGTCCGTTTATCAAGATGTGGAAGGATATATCTATATATATATATATATATAGTTTAGTAGGATAATTACCTTTGATTCTATCCATCTAACACAAATTTTATTGGCTTGCACTTTAGGGTTTGCTATATGGGACCGCCATGAGGTACATATGATGTATAAGTACTTTAATTATTAAAAAAGACAAAAGTATATATAAGTTAATGTTATTTGACAGGGAAATAGTATTTTTAATGTAACTAATGCCTTTCTAATTATTTACGGGATTCTTATTTTTGATCTCATGACGCCCTTCTATTAAATATTTAATTAAAAAAAATCACGTGATGGTTAAGTGCATGAGATTAAAAGTGTTGTTTTTGAAATTTATGAAATCGAAAGGGCTATTTTTTTTAAAGTTATGAGACCAAAAGTAAGAATTTGATAATCAATGAAAACAAAAGTGTAAAGACTCTAATGACCACGTGCTAAACATGTGGTATTTTCTGTTAAAGTATCTAATATAAAGGTGTCATGGAATTAAAAGTATTATTTTTTAAAAGTTATGATACCAAAAGTGAGAACCTAATAACCAATTGGACTAAAAGTGATAATCCCACAATTAATTAACATCTAAATGTCCGAAGTTGTGTTAATTAACTTGTTTGCCCTTCTCCTTAGATTTATTACAAGAACCTATTTTCTTATACTATGTATGTTCAATTACAATAGTCGCTCTATGACACTAGGAAAAATATGACATTTTGCTATACTTAATCATTATCATTAAAGAAAAGAAAAAACATGGTGTATACAAATCAGCTGCCACACCACAACAGTCGACCTAATTAATTAATCGTTATTTTTATTAGTGAGGCTAAAATATTAGTCATAACTAAAATTATAGTAAATATATTTGTCATAGCTAATAATCATAATAATTTATCATGTTAAAAATATAAATTTTTAAATTGACCATAATTAATAAATATTGATTTATTATAATATATATATATATATATATATATTTATATGTACATGTCCTTAGCTGGGTAGCCTTCCTCCATGGCGATTAATTTAGGTTATTAAACCATACATTGTAACTTACCATTGATTGCTTAGTTTATGAGTACGACCGTGGAAGATAACCAATGATAGCAATTAGGTAATATATATATATATATATATATATATATATATATATATATTTAAGATATTCTTGTCTCAACAAGATCTATTTTTATTCAAAATATGCCCCCTAAAGAAGCCCCAGCTAACTCATCACAAATTGGCTATAGAAAATTTTTCATAAATTCCATTATTTCTTTGTCTGATTGGGGAAAAAGCCCCTATAACCTCAAAAATATTCAGAACAAAAAATATTTATTGATTTCATATTGGGATTACATTAAAGCCTTTCAATATTTTCTTCTCAAACAAAATGAGAAAAATACCATATCTTTCTATTTCGTTTTTGGCACCAAAATTTCTCCAGAAAAAAATTCAAATTGGTTCGTCAGATGGTGGTATTATTTTGGTCCGAAACCACAAATTCTTCCAAAATCGGTCCAAAAAACATTCAAATTTTTTATAGAAAATCTCAAGATCAGTATGTTTTCAGAGCAACATCTGACCAATTTACTCAAATTCTACATCCAATCCATATAGAAATTCATAATTTGTAAATCGGACTTCGACACGTTGTAAGTCGGCTTACTTGACTTATTTATGCTTCAATAGATTGTTGTCTGATCCGAAAGAGCAAAGTATGAAGATCTAATATTATGGATAAATTCATAAGAAGCATGAATTCTGGAGTCTCCTTATCATGGGACAACCAAGAAAATTCGAATATAATTACCACAGGAGAAACATTGTGGGAAGACAAAGATCTATTTGACTGAAAGCCTCCAAAGATTAATACTAAAGAAATTTATAAGAAGTCATTTATTGATTTTAAGTCTGCGTATACTATAAAGACATAAGAACAAGTTTTACCTTTAGTATCTGATCAGCAAACATTACATCTATTTTCAAAAATATTATATTATTAAACATATTAAGAATGGTTATAAATTTCTGCATATTGGTCTTGTTCAAATTGCTATAAAACCTTTAACAAGAGAAGGATTAGACACTAGTGTGTTTTTTGCTTTAAGAGATTGTAGACACCTAGATTTTTATGATTCCTTACTTGGTTTAGTAGAAACTAGTCTTTGCAATGGTCCAATTTATTTCAATTCTTTTCCAAATTTTACCATTTCTCTTAATGATCCTCATATTTTGGATATTCTCACTTTAAATGTAAAAAACTATAATTATAAAATGAAGTCAGGATCTCATATTTATGAAATATTTTATAGGCTACATTACAAAATTACTAATACTGGTCTAGATATTCAAGTCATATCTCACACTAAGTCACCAGGTCAAATAGTATTTTGGGAAATAAACAGGGCAAAATCTAATCTTTTAGTTCCAAAAACTATAGAATGGAAAAATATTACTTTACCGAAAATATGGAATCTACCACCCGGATCAATTCCCCCTATTCACCCCATAGAAAATTCAGAAATCGACCAAATTACCCAACATCCTGATGGATCCGTAGGAGTCAAATTTTGTAGACAAAACTCATTAAAAATAAATAGGAGTTCCTACTCTCATCCTATCACCCCTTCTAGACACTCAACTCCAGAAACAATTAGACCTACTATCTCAAAATTTCAAGGAATAAGAATATATCAAAATCTTGCACAACTAATATATCAAAACTATGAGGAAACAGGATCCCCCAATTCTGCACCATCACAAATTCTTACAATTACCAAAGAGTTTCTAATTGATAAAGAATTCTTAAAAAAGACTTTCTTTTTGAAGAAAATATTTCTAATAGAAAATGGTTCATGAGTAATTTTTCTGAACTCCAAAGAGCAAACATCAGATTCGAATGGTATGAGTACATTTCATACACTAAACAAAATATTCCATTTTTCTCCTATTTATTCCAAACATATGGAGATGATAAATTAGTAGTCATCCAAAAAACTCTCGAAAAATGGATAAAGCTTGATGGATCAATAATCTCCAGCGAACATCCACCATTAGAGGAATCATGTATCTCCATAAAAGACCAAGTTATCAAGTGGCTTCCAATGAGTGAACCATCCACCAATGAGGTAAGTAATCTGTTCAGATTAAACAAAGTAATTTTTCAAAGTTAATCCTCCTTACATCCACAAATGAGTCACCAATAATTGATTTCCTATAGAATGGAGGATCAAATTTAACCTCCTTACTTTGTTTATCCATAATATTAGATCTTAATACTTTGCTCTTTCGGATCATACAACGATTTATCGCGGCACAAAAAAGTCAAGTAAGCCGACTTACAACGTGTCGAAGTCCGATTCACAAATTATGAATTTCTATATATGGATATATCGGATAAAGATATACTTTTTCGTATGCATCAGTATGTAAAATATATAAAGATAATTTGGTTAGAAAAAATTTGTTTGAGTTACAACAAGTCATTAATAAGTCAATTGGTGTTAAATATAGAATTTCATTCAACTTTTTTTTTTCAATATTAACAAATTCAATTAATTTTAATAGGGGAAATCAAACGTCAGGATATTAGATGTAACTTCACAAACGACAAGAAGTTAAAGTGTAATTATATCAAATCTCAAAGAGACTGATGTATGTAATTATTATCCCTATAACTAATGAATTATTAAATAACATGATGTTATTTGCCAGTAACGTCAACAATAGAAATTGTAATATTAATTTCAAAGTCTAAAGATAGGTATAGTTAATAAAATGGAGAATAATTTTATTATTTTATAATAAAAAAATAATTTATACTTTACTATAATTAAAGAGGATATTTGGTGTTTTAACTTTTTTTTTTTTTGGGTGATACAGAATAGGTGGAGGCGCGGCAACGAGTGCAGCACAATTCTCCCCAGAGTGTTGTGAGAATGCCTCTTATTAGGGGGGAGTGATAAAGAGTCTTTACTGATGTTAGAATTTTGATGAGGCTGAGTGCGCTGCTTCTTATGATTTAGTGTGTTGATTTTCAAAGTCTATCTTCATGTACTCTGGTTTTGTTTGGACTTTCAATAAAATTCATCGCTTCTGCTCGAATTTTTTTTTTTTTAAAAATTAGTTACACACATATAAAGTGTGTCGTAAATTATTAATATTAACAAATAGGGTAAATTATAACGACCTCTCATGAGGTTTGGCATAATTATAAATACCTCCTTATTATTTAAAAAATTACTAATACCCCCTTAATTTTAACGACCGTCTAACAATTAGCTCAATTCTTTAGATTTTCATCCATTTTTATGGTAAACTGACCAAAATGTCCTTGTGGATTAAAAATTATAATTTTTTTTATGGACTAAGTGGATATTTTTTTATAATTTTTCTATCCATCCTGTTCAATTTTTTTTGTAAATTTTTAAAATAAAAAATATAGTAAGGGTAAAGTTGACAATTTTATACCTCAATCCAAGGATTACATAACTTCATCAAACATCATAGGGTGTTTGTAATTTTTCAAACAACGAGTAGGTATTCGTAATTATGTCAAATTTAAGAAGAGATTATTGTAATTTACTCTAATAAATATTATTGCATGAAGTACTCTGAGACTATGTGCTCTCATTGGGACACGTCAACTTCATATGGATTTTGTTTGTATAATTTTTGAGAAACCTCATAGATTGTAAGTTGAGAGTAATATCAATTGGGTAAACGTTGAATTTGCTCTATTTCTTTCTCTCTCTCTCTCTCTCTCTCTACACCATAACAGAAGAAAAAATATGTCTAGCTAGCTCGCATGGACCCAACTTCCTTATACCTACCTACTTCACTTAAAATATTTACAATTAATTTCTAGAGAAAAAAAAATCATTATACGGAAAATGACTATGAAATATTAAACCATTCTTATGTAATTAATTTGGATCTTGACCTATTCATTATTTTAGAATTTGGAGTAGTATCATTTAATTTATACGGACTGTGGTTGTGAATATTGAAATTTAAAATAAATATAATCGACACGATGTTACAGGAGGAGAAAAAAATTATATTAGTAACTCATAATTAAAAATTTAAAGGACATCAACAACTCAATTTCATATAAAAGTAATGTCCATATATTTCATTCAAACGAGATAAAGAAAGAGTACAAATATACATAAAAATAATAAAAATGGGGTCATGAACGAAAAGAAATATAATTGTAAATTAATGCCACGATCGTATTTAAATTCGGTGGTCATGATTATTTGATCCCAAATTAGGGAGACGATTCCCTCAAACCACTATGATGACTTTCCAAACAAGAAGACCTCAATCATCACATCAACTTTGTACCAATTGTTTAATTAAAACCTAATAAAACTCCCCCGCACCCTCCTTAAGAAAAAGAAAAAAAGAAAAAGGGTATATATAGTAAAGTGAATAATTGAATTATTTGGACCGTACATCTACTTATGAAGGCTGGACCCAAATTCTTGTAGGTGTTTTGATTGAGAGAGAAGAACACAAACTACCACTCCCATGTGAATACAAAGAATAATGATGCCACCCCCACCCCCACCCCCACCCCAATCAGCACCGCTGACATTTACGTACAATATTTATACGTACAGAACTTTTCCATTTAACACGACAGCAGTGCACTGTCGTCTTATTCAGTTCTCGAAAGTTTGCTTGCAATTGCAATTGCTTCTCTGTGTATTGGGGTGTGGCAGCAGCTGGATTATGAACATGCATCGCTTTTCATGCCCATCCATACATATACAATTTTCTTAGATTTTTGTGCTTTTTCCCCCCCGCCCACCCTTCCCCTGGACCGATCATCTATACATCTTCTTGTACTTAAAATTTACGTCTTGTTCTAATCACAATCATCCTAATTCGTACATACTCAGCTCGTCGCCCCAAACATCTCATCTCAACATTTATGACTTTGCAGTTGTAATTAAAACCCCTCTTTCACACTAATTAACTTCATAATCTTTGATTAATTAACATCTCTTCTCACTCAAAAACACGATTATGTTAAGAAAATGGATGTTAAGTACCTAAAAACGTTACAACATCCCATTATTTTTGTATCCATCTCTGCATGTCAAATCTTCTGCCGCAAATTAAATGACTATTATGTATTTTATGCTTAAATGTAATTTTCATACTCTATTTTTTCATAATTTGATCCTTCAATCGCAAGAGTTTACAAATGTTGCAGGAAAAGAATTTTAGTTTGGGGCTTCAGTTTTTCATTGCTCAATTTCTGCCAACATGGTGGAAAATTTTTGTTCCTTTATTTTTTGTATTCATCGTTTTAATTATGTATCTTTTTAGAGTAGTAAAATATATCATATATATATATATTTTTAATTTTTCATGATTTTAATTGACTATTGAGAACTAAAACACGAAATGTAAAAAAGCACGTGCGAGTCACATGCTTTCTTCCAATAATATTTGCAAACTCCGACAATTGAGGAATAAAAAATCGCAAAAAAAATTAAAAAATTGCAGGACATATTTGCTACCTTAGAATGATAAAGAACTAAAACATCAAAATATAAAAAATACAGAACAAAAAATGCATTTAATCCTATAATTTATTATAGTCCAACATCTGAATTACACATATAAATGAGTTTGATCAGTTCCACTAGACATGTGAGTAATAATTTATTTTATTCAATGTGAGTTATTGAAATCGAGTATATTTACGTAAACCAAAATTAGAAAGAGAGATGAGGTTAATATCCAAAACCAGGTTGGTGTAATTGTCCAATCTATATATTTTAGATAATGAAATTAAGGAGACATGCATGCATATATATATATATATATATATATATATCCTAGGTAGGAATTAAAGACATTTAATGATGATATTGACATGTATATATGTATATATGCTTAGTTTTTACAATATATAATTAAGGCAAGAAACAGAGTAGTTGAAATCCCTGATGAGCAGCTTCGGAGTTGATGAATAAAAGGAAAAATGTACAACAGGTAGTTGTCCCAACAGAAATTATTTGATAAAATCACACTGCATACAAACATATGTGTAAAAAATGAAGAGAGGATGGAGAAGGTTTCACAATATATATCCAAGAGAGCAGCAAGTAAGTAGTAGTGCAGGTGCAGGTGCATCCAAGCTGATCAGGTGCCTGCCTGCATCTCAGCTGCTTACCCACAAGTATTTTAAAGCTTCCATCTCTTTAATTTCTTCTGTTGCAGAATCCCATATGTATATGGTTGCTCTCTACGATTGCAATAATTACTCTCCTTCTAAAAGGTTTGAGCCACTCAGGTATTGTGATTCTACACGGAGGGTTTTCTGTGGATCCTTACATCTCTGACATAATTAATAATTGATTATAGTATAAACTTGTCCAAGCATTTCACTGTAATAATTGTCCAAGAAAGGATTTGGGGCGCATGATGGGATTGGGACATGATACGTTAACCATAAAAGAATTTGCTTATAATTATAAGGGGATATATATAAGTGTTGTGAGAGTAGTGGAGGAAATTGGGGTCAAAAGAGTATTCATTGCATGGGGAATTAGATAACTATCTTGTTTTTATTTAATTCATATTAATTCAAAAGATGTGGTGTTGAGAATGAGTTGTCTGTCACCCCACAAAAACTTGAACTAAACTTTAAACTTATTTTAATCATTAAACATAAGAAAAAGCATTAGCAACTTTTGTTTAAGTTGTCGTCTGTTAATGTCATCCAAACGGGACTCCCAATTTGAATCACTACAGCTTAGAGCACCTGTCCACTCCTCATTCGTTACTACTTATTCTTTACTTTGCCCATTTCAACTAACTCAACTAATTAATTAATATTCTTTTCCTTCTTTCTTTCTTTTATTTAAATAATTAAAGAGAGTCAAAGAATTATATATTGAGACATCTTTTTTTAAATAAAGAATTAATCTCTCATTCAAATAATATATATATATATATTAACAGTCTAAACACACGCGATGCATAGACAAATAAAAAAAATTACGATAAAAATGTTAGGGTAAATAATCTTGCACTCTTTGAAATTAGGCCAAAATACACAAACACTCTCTTTTTCTTTAAAATTACAGCTACATTCCTAGAGTGTATCGTTGTCATTACAATTACACTCCCTATTCAAATGTAAAATTTACGCAGATACTCTTTAAAAAATATTACACTAACCTCTCAAGGGGTGTTTGTGTAAATTAGCCTAACCTCAAGGGTATTAATGTAATTTATCCAAAATATTAATACACATTAATCAATGTATTTTGGTCAATTTTAATACACATATAGCTGCAAGAAATTGACACAAATGTAGTGTGAGTTAAAAAAAAAAAAAGAAAGAAGTTTGTGAGGAAAAAAAATATGAAAAATGGGTGAGAGAAATATGGAATAGTGGCTTGAAAGAAAAATGAATTCAAGGGTAAATTACTATTTTAACTCAATTTTATTTTAAGAAAAGAATAAATATAGAGATAAATTTGAATATTCAAAAATTGATACGATAATAATATTTATAATAGTATAGATATATGGAGATGATGTTGATGCCTTAATGTTGAACATGTTTTAAATATCCATCTAAATCTATAAATAGCTCTTTTTTCTAGCTTTTGAAATTATGGTTTGTTCAACATTTAGTGTGTTATCTTTTTCCTTTAGTAATTATTTTTAGGAAATAAATTCCGACAATAATAAGATAGTACTAAATGAGATACATAATAATAGATAGAGGGTAAGGTTTATGAGTGAGTATTTAAAAAATGATGGATCTAAGTTGGGTGGATTGGATGGAGAAGAATGTCAACTCCCCACCCATTCTAAATTTATAATATTCGTATTTTTCAACCTACTCTAAATAATCTTTGTTTACCTTTGTTAGTGTATAAATACTAGTAACTAGAAATACTATAAATTTATTTTTTTTGAATTTTTGCGGCATTATAAATGATCACGGCTTAAAAATCGTGGTAAATTAATAATTATTAATTATAATTAAATAAAATTTTTAATTTTTACCACGATTAACAATATTCTCCATGGTTAATTTTTAGCCATGGTCAAAATATTTGCCATTCTCTAATGTCTTGGCCACATTTGCGAAAACAAAGGCTAATGGCCGTTACAAAGTCATGATTGATTTGTATTTGTCACTGTTTCTTCTTTTGATTATAATAATTAATTGTAGTATAAAAATATATATTTTTTAATTAGTAGGATATGGTGTGAGTACTATATATACTCAAGTGTATAAATATTTTTTAAAAAAATAAATAATCAATTATTCTTTTATCAAAATTTTATTATTTATATTTATGTTTTATGAATGAAAAATGTTTTAGTTCGTGTGAGTAGAGAGGATACAAAATTCAAGAGTAAACTATTTTATAGTTTATTATTAGGCGAGAGCATCTTTTTGGTGTCTCACTTTTTGGTCTATTTTTTTAGTTATTATTTTTAAAATTATTTTAATTTTTTTCTCTTTTAATAACGGTCAAGTTGCTCACTCTTTCTCAACTTCCATTTTTTATAACTTCATTTTTTTAATTTTTAATTAAAATAATTTAAAAATAAGAATTAATTTTTAGAAATTTCATTTAATTATGCATATTCAGTTTAAGAAAGAAAGTCACTTTTTATTCATAATTGGTTGCTTATGACACCCCGTTACTAAATTGTAGACTATCGATTATGCGTTTAAATATTTGTAATAAATGGTACGCATTATATTTTAATCATTAATTACTATTATGTTTATCTTACACGTTTATTACTTGCTCCACTTTTAATTATATATTAATTTTATTTTAAAATTTATGTCATATCTATCTAATTATATGAGCGTAAATAGTGCGTGCTACAATCACTAGTAAAACTTAAGGATGTGAAGGATGAAAGATCTATTTTTGCTTGCAACATGACTGTATACATTTTAGACTGGACGGAAAGTTGGGCCGCCAAACATACGTCGGAAGCCCACTGAAACTCTGATAACTGGACCCAACTAATCACGTTCATAATTATATCTTTTTTTAATTAATAATTTATTTCTCTTGAGTGAATCAATTATGGATAGAACGGCAATAAATATTAATAATCATTGATGATGAATTTTTATAGAAATGGATTATTAATAATTTCTAATATATAGCTAAATAAATACTCACACCTCTTATGATATTTTCTCAAAAATCTCAAAAGTTTACAGGCTTTTGGACTGTTGTCGTTAATTATAAGTTCCACACTAGACAACCTATTGATTTGAGTTTCCAAGTTTTATGTTTAAGATTTTCGATTTGAAGGCTGGATGTCTGTAAGTAATAACTAAATAATTAAATAAAATTATAATATAGCAATACATGATTGATGTTGGAATATCTTACAACCTTCCCATAGAACAGTCATGATTTTTAAACAAATTTTAGATTGATTTTATTGATTTCTTTACAATTTTGTGTTGGTGCACTCCTAACTCGAATACAGACTCATTGTGATTATTAAATTATTTTTTAATGTATGTAGTTTTCGTAAAATCATACAATTTAGTGAAATTTAGAAATTAACGACCTTCATCTAATATTTTTACCACCTTCATTATTCTCACAACCTATTAAGTTAAGAACAACGAGGTATTTCTAGTATGATCCAACAGTAGTGTATTTTTGTAGGATCATAGTATAAATAATCGATGCCTATTATATTTATTTGGAGTAGCAACCATGTGGAAAATCATTTAAATGAAAAAAAAAAAAACTTTATTTCGAGTTTTTGGCACAACAATGATTATTTCAATGAAGAAGGGGGGAAAAGAATGTTTGAAAATATAAATACTAATTGGCAATGAATTAATAATTAATTGGGTAAGTTAGTAGGCACATAAGTGTGAATTTGTACAACCCATCTCCTTGAAGATCCCCAAAAACAACCTTATCCCTTTGTCCGATGGGGCCATCATGTCTGGTTTAAGTTTTAAATTGGTGTTCCCTTGGTGTGTGTCAAAACCCATCAATTTAGCCATTCAATCATTATCACCCTTCAATTTCTAAATTAATTTATAAGGGTTCGTTACATTATTTTTTTTCTATAAAATTCAATTCATTACATTATTTACTATATTTAAATTTAAAAATTAATGCAATGCATTGATAATTCTAAATTAATGAATATACGCCAAAAAAAAAAATACTGTAAAAATAAACATAAATCCATAGTCGTCGGACTCAATTCTGTTCTTGATTGACATATTACTTGAAGTTGTCGAACATGAGGTTCTTTCTTTCTTTCTTTTAATAAATTAATTTTATTCATTAAATTATAAATTTCAATTAATTATAATTATTTATTTAAATAAGTCAAAGTTCATGTAGTAATGAAATTCAAATTCATGGTGAGCAAAACATTTGTTGAATAGTTAATGTGGCCTTAGTTCAGTTGGTAAAATTTATGCAGTATGACTTTAAAGGTTATGTGTTTGAATTCTGTAACATGCGTGCAGAGAATGTTGATTTATTGCATAGTAAGTGTAGTTTAGATTTTATTTATTTAATATTGTTGATCAATATATGATTATTGTAATTATCTTTGTTAGACATTGACATTCGACAAAAATAATTATAATTAAATTATTTTAATTGATAATAGTTCATCGCTTCAAATAAAAATAAAATATTGAATAAATAAACCTATTGATAGTGGGGATAGGTTGTGGAAGTTACCATCATCCATTTTACCTGATTTAAACCCTAATCTCTAACTTAAAAGTCAGAAGTCAGAGGTGAAAGGTTTGATTGCCAGATAATTTCCAAATAAGGTCACAAGTTGATGCTGATGAACAAACCCAAAACTAAGATTGGAAACGGCGTTTGTGGTCCGTCATTTGGACGTTAACTTAGTGCATATTTAGGCCTTGTTGCTTATTGGGATCTAACTATATTATTATTATTATTTATACATAAACAGTAATTATTATTAAATTGCAATTCACGACCCACTCACATTTTACCCCTCACCACATTTTTCATGGAGAGGTAAATGGTTGTTTTTTTCACCTATTTCATAAGGGAAAATAGTAGTAAGGAGCAAAAGGGAAGGCATCAAATTTTTCACAAAGCCATGAGAATAATAAGCTCAAGCTCTCAAACAATAGACAATAGTGATGAAGAACTGTTATGCTATTCTGGCAAGAGGGCGAAATTACGGATTTCGTGGACCAAAGATAACCCAGGTCGGACGTTCTACAATTACTCTGTAGGTCGAGGTAATTGTCAATCTTTGCATGGAAAGGTCCTCCAATTTGTGCTAAGGAAGATCAATGTTTTTGGAGGATAAAATGATGAATTTACAAAAGAAACACAATATTCTTTCTCTGTTAGTGGTTTTTTAGTTATTGATTTTATTCATATGGTTGGGATGTAATTGAAAGTTGATTGTGGATGAGAATGAAGAAGAAGTTCATCATTTTGCAATGTTGTAGATGGAGCATACTATCGGTTATATAAGCATGTAATGTAATTCAATGTCTATGTTAGTGTAAAAATTTAGATATGTTTTAAATGGTAAATATTATGTTTACATCACTGTTTTTGTTATAGTAAAAATTTAGATATATTGTATGTTTAATTTAATGTATACTTTAGTGCAGAATTTTAATATTACTTTAAAAATATAGGTTTAATAACATTTCCGTTCCAATTCAATTCAAAACCTATAACAAGATATATATGCACAACAAATAAGAGATAATTCTCCTCATAGAACTACAAACAACAAATACTACAACTCCTCCACACTTATGGGACTAAATGTGGTGAGGGGTAAAATAAAGAGACCAAAATTGGCAACAGTATTAGTTGTGGGACGTAAGTTACAATTTTCCACACTATAGCAGTCAAACACACATGCTCCTTCCATCAAGAATCTAACAGAAAATATGAGTGGGACATATATTGTAATCTTTTTTTGACACTTATGGAACTAAATGTGGTAAGGAATAAAATAATGGGACCAAAATCACAAAAGATAGAAATTGTGGGAAGTAAATTACAATTTTTCCATTAGGAGAGAAAGAGATATTTGAGTTTCCCTATATTTCTTACTTTGAAATACATGCATGCTAGGTTTATCTCAGGCTAACATGGAATATGAGTACAACTGATCGGTTATTCCCATCAACCAGTTAATAAAATATCAAGACATTGTACAATATTATTGATCTTTAAAATTCTAGTTTAATTTGTAATAGTCAATAAGTAGGGGAAAATACAATCTTTTGTGTATAATTATTTACTATAAATTTAATTTGTAACTAATAATAAATTTTCTTTTAGTGACGGTGATAACTCATAGAAAATAATTAAAATAGTTCCTAATTCTTCCAAAAATAAATAAAAAAATAATCAATAATACAGCTGAGATGGAATTACATCAAATGGGAGCAAAATCTCAACCCATATATCAACATTCCATTTCCAGCATATGCAATAGGGATAAAAGAAAATGAAATCTCTCTGAGTCATTCACATCAAATCACTCACTCCACTGTAATCAACTGTAGGATTAAAGTGAATAAATGAAAAAGTAATTAATCCTCATCAAGAACTCACCACTGTTACGCCCTCCAACCCAGAAATCCAACACCACATCTGGCATACACCCCGGATCCTCACACCTTGCCATTACATTCACAACTGGTTTCAACTTCTCGTCTTCTTCCCACTCCAACTGCCAAATCTTAACTCCCGCCCCTAATCCACAACATATATATAAATGGATTCTCTCATGATCTTTAACCATCAGTTACTATCTCATGCACGTGCAGTACAACAAACTGAAATATATATATACAACAATGTCACAGACTCCACGGGGCAGGTATGGCGGCGGCAAGAGTGTTTCTGACGGCGGTGGCCGCCCAATGTACCGCGGAGTGAGGCGGAGGAAGAGCAGCGGGAAATGGGTTTCTGAAATTCGGGAGCCCAGAACGCCAAACAGGATATGGCTTGGTACATTCCCCACACCGGAAATGGCGGCGGTCGCCTATGATGTCGCGGCGTTTGCTCTTAAGGGGAAAGAAGCTGAACTGAATTTTCCTAGTTCAGCATCTTCCTTGCCTGTTCCAGCTTCAACATCCCAGCGGGACATCCAGGCAGCTGCCGCCAGCGCTGCGGCGGCACTGGGCGCTGCGGGGGATGCTCTTGGCTTTGGAAGTTTGGAAACATCCAAGATCGGGGCGGCGCAGCCTGAAATGCCGGTTGTGAATGAGTTTATTGATGAGGATTTGATCTTTGATTTGCCAAATGTTCTTGCGAATATGGCTCAAGGGATGCTGATTAGCCCTCCGCGCATTGATTTTGCTGAGGACGAGAATGATTTTGGTGGAGGTATGCAGGATGAGTACCTCTGGAATTATCAATAAGAACCCTAATCAAATGAAATCGAGAATTCTCATATAATTCTCGATCGTGTGAATAGATCAAGAAAATCAAATTAAGAATATATATATATATATATATGTATATGTATATAGAAATAAAGAGCGATGGGAGTAGGATGGGAGTGTGCGTTACAAGATCGCTTAATGAATGTATGTTGCTTGTAAATTAAGTGTTTTAATGTGGGCTGCTTGAAAATGTGGGTTGATCGACGTATCATGCATCATCCCAATTGTAAGTAATAGATGGATATACACATTTCAACAACCTCCTAAAGCATTTAATCAAGTCTAAGCTGATGTCCACAATATTATTAATCTAGGGTTTCAATTGCACCTTAACATGCATTTTTTCTTGGACATGAAAAAATTTAGTCCAATTGGGATTTCGCTGTTAGTATTTATACTTTGAGTCCTATAACATAGTATGTTCAATACTTGTAATTTTTTACTTTACAAAATTTCTAAAATTGTTCTACAATTGAAAAACTCGTACATATATCTATGAGACTAAAAGTATTGAATTCCTGATTTTATAAAACTAAAAGTGAAATTTCGTCTATATACAGAATCCATCAATTATTAACTGTAAAAGTAAAATTGTAGTAAATTAATAATTGAAGTGGTTTAATTAACTCTTACTTCATTGTATATATACAACCTTCGCAATGAGGTTAAGCAAGATAGAACATATATATAGCTAAACAATGAAATCTACAAAAAATTCATGAAGTCAACCCCATTCATTGTATTTTTTGCTGTTCTTTATTTATTTGTTTATTATTATTCTCACCACCACCATCATCATCATTTATTATTAATATTATTATTATTATTATTTTGAGAGAGTGTTAAGAGATTCTTAATGAGCGCGCAGCCGGAATTAATACAGGAAAGCACAATTATTTCTTGGGTAAGGCAGCGTACGTAGCGATGATGTATAAAAAGTGACAGGGGTCGAGGGACCATTATTGATTTTGAGTTTGAGGGCATCATATATATATATATATATATATATATAGGTTTAAAGGCAATTTTTGTCCCCTAATTTCAGGTCATTTTCTTTTTAATCCCCTAAGTTACCCATAACACTGAAAAAATCTCAATTCTGGTACAAATTTGGTTGGAAAGTTGAGTCACTCGCCGGAAAAGGTCACATAAAGTCACATGCCAGGCATGTGACTTTTTAAATTAGGGCTTGCATTGTAATTGGCTGAAAAAGATGATATGGTGAAGACATGGTCTGAAGTTAGAGGACTAAAACGAGAATGGCCTGAAGTTAGAGGACTAAAACGAGAATGGCCTGAAGTTAGGGGACTAAAACGAGAATGGCCTGAAGTTAGGGGACAAAAATTGCCTTTAAGCCTTTTATTTTCAGCTAATCACAATTCAAGCCCCAATGAGGACTCAACTTTCCGATAAAATTTGTACCAAAATTGAGACTTTTTCAGTTTTACGGGATCAAAATGGAACCTAGTAACTGAGGGGACTAAAACGAGAATGATTTGAAGTTAAGGGACGAAAATTGCCTTTAATCCTCTATATATACATATATCATTTGAGAAATTAGGGCATATATATATATGTGTGTGTGTGAAATTAAAGGGTGGGTGAAGAGAAGCTATCAGTATGAGGTTGGGTGGTAATTAAGTCAATATAGCTATAGCTGGAATCATTTCGTTGTTGATTTCTAGGGTTCTTCGCTGTTACATTCATTTTCTAATTATTCCGCTCAACATATAATGCCCATGGATTCTTGCTCAATCGATTAGCTCACTGCAACAAATAACACTAATAACAGCCACACAAACTCACACACACACACACACACACACACACACACACACACACACACACACACACACACACACACACACACACACACATATATAATCAGTACAAAATAGTAAAATTCTTTGCTAATTAATAATAAATTTAATAAGAATATTACTAATTAATTATTTCGATTCTGATTTATAGCATAACATTCTTTCATGACTATTAAAACATTTTCTTATATCGTAGGCCTACTACTCTCACTTTCGTACAGGGGTTGGTATTTTTAATCCTGTACGATTTTATTTTTGTATTTTGATATTATAATTTTATAATTTTTGCAATTTGGTCCTTTTTTAATGAAACTGGCCTAAAAAAAGTCATATACATCGCAGATGACCACATTAAAAAAATTGTTCCCGTCAATTTGATATGCTACAATTGTGTGCCTCAAAAAATCAGTTTGAATCTTTCCTTATAAAATAATATTGCATCTCGTACTTTTATTTAATATATATATATATATATATATACGAACACTATATAAATTGATCATATCATCTATCACATTTTTCATATAAATTATATAAATTAAAAGAGATAATACTATTTTATAATGAAATATCTTAACTACCAGAAAATACCTTGGACGCTAATGGGGTGTTTGTGCAAGCTTATTGTAAGCACTATCAACTTTTTGCTAAAAGTTAATAAGAGTGTTTTTATTTTAATTTATTCTTTTAAATTGTTTAATAAGCAACTCTTTAATTATAATTAATTTTTACAAGTTATTAGTAAAATTATAAATATTAAGTTGTATTCTCAATTTTCAAACTCTTCCAGCTTTCACTATAGATAAATTTAATTTTAATTTTCTTTACAACTTGGGGAGTATTTCAATAGCTTTGGTTTTATTAGTAGAATAAATTGTAGAGAAAGTTGTAAATAATAAAATATTAGTAAAAAGATGGGGTATATATTGGGGAAAAAAGTGAAAAATAAGAAAATAAAGTATTTTAAAAAGTAAATTAATATTTACAATTTTACTAATAAATGTAAAATTTGATTGAAAGTTGTTTATAATTTTTTTATTTAAATCAATTTAATTTAAATAGTTCAAAAATAAAAATCATAAATCAAAAATATTTTTTTCAACAATAAACTGATAAGTATTTATTTTAAACCGTTACAAGGACTTGTTGTTGGATTATCCCTATCATAAAATAATAGTTATTACAAACACTACAAGTCGAACTCTGGGCCCTATTTTTAGAGTGCAAGAGTTGAGAAGCAGTAGCAACAATTTTGGTGCAGTGAAGGTAAGTGATAATTAGGATTAAGCGAGTTATTAGTGCGGACCATATCAGCATAATTATGGTTAGGACATGTTCATCAAACGTTGGTGAAATGTGAGTCCTCTCCCTTTCTATTTGGTAGCGTCTCATCAGATTAGATGTACACAACTAAGCTAATGACTGCTAAGTTATTATGATTTTTTATATTAAGTTATTTATCACCCCAATTCAATATATTCAAATTTAAAAATTAATTTAATATATTGGTATTTAAATCAATTTAACCAGGCTTGCAGTCCTAAATTCATGGCTAATGAATGTAACATTTTTTTTAAAAAAAAAAAATAATAATAATAATAATTTAAGTGATGAGATTTCTTCTTGAGTTCACTCTGACATTGAGCTTCGTAAAAACATAGAGTGCTGTGCTATAAACAGTATTATTCTTTTCTGTGAATAATAGAAAATTTATAACTATGCTTATTTAGTTGATACTAAATTCATTTGGATAATTATGATTTTTTGTTACAATTAATTATTATATTAAAAAATAATTATGACTTTTCAATAATCATTAGTTGTTGTTTTTATTAGTGAAGTCAAAATATTGGTCATAGTTAAAACCAATCATGACAAATATTTTTTAATCGTGGTAAAAATTTAATTTTTTAAAATAATTTTATTTAATCGTAGTTAATAGTATTGATTTATTATAATTTTAAAGCCGTGGTCGTATAGTAGAGCGAATTCTTTTCTTTTCTTTTTTTGTTGTAATCCCCAATTATATTGAATTTTTTTTAAATACAATTCATGAGCTTGTTTCTAGCTTAGGCCGGATGGCAAGTCAGAAGGAATGGTCCGCTTGGAATCTAGTTAAATTTGCTCACAACTTTTCAAAGAGTCTAACATAAAATATTACATTATAATTGGAAATTTGTATGAACTCAATCAATGAACATCAAATATTAAGAAAATACTCTCCATTCTGTACATAATTAATGTACCTAAGATATAATACTCATTTGGCTTCCTCCTTGACAACCTGCCCGAATTGCACGGTTTTAACCTTAAACCTGCCGAGTTTTGCCAACGTCCCTTCCCCTGATGATCCATCAACTTCCCTGGTTGCCGATTCTATGAAACCGGAACTGATCATCCTGTAAGAATCGGGAACTCCTGGAAATTCATGAAACTGCAGGTTATTGTCCTGAAATCCCTGTTGAAAAGCCCAGACCTGAGGATTCATTTGATAAAAAGTGATGGGCTCTCCAGGATCAGGAAATTGTTCCTCCATGTAATTTGGTTGGAATCTCCGTGCACAAGAATTCATCTGGCTGAACATTACCGGAAGTTTCTGAAACTTTCAAACGCAAACAAGCTTGTTCCTCAGAAGAAATGATTTAATGCAAGAAAAGAAACTGAGAGAAGAATAACTGAATGGCAACTCAAGCCAAGGCCCCCTTCTATATATACCTAGTCTTGACAAAGAGGCTGCGTTATATGTCACAATTTCTGACTGTTCAAACTTCAGATTCCTTGACTGACTCTGAGAGTTAGACTTTTCCAATTTGGGGACAAAATGTACCCGTGTGATTTTCATTCTTTTTGTCTGAAACTATACATGTGGGTATTATTCTGCAAAGGATTAGGTAAATTGTGTCCCACATTTACAAGTGAACCTTTTATAATTAGTTTTGTAAAATTTACGTACGTTTTTATCTTTTCTATGTAAAATTGTAGTAGCTAGTATTGTTTTGCAAGGGATTAGGTACATTTCGTGTCCCGCATTTACAAGTGCACGTTTTATAAATTTGTAAAGAAAGCAACGATGGCTACGGACGTGCTAGGCGGCTGCTAATTCTACTATGTACAACTGGTTCCAATTCTTTCAACTTGTTAATTACAAGCTTTCATCAGTTGGGTCCGAACTTACGTGATTGTTTCGTTCTGAAGAAAACCGTACACTATGTACTGATTCAAATTTGTATGCTGCAGCTTGTCTTAAAAAACCTATTAAAACAATATGTTTTTTTATACCGAGTTTTATGTACTTCTTAGTCGTAGAATTTGGAAGGGAAGTTGGAACACAAATAAGAAGCCTTCATACTGAAAGGACACGTTTACTTCAATGATGTAATAATTACAAGATATGATTTGAAGAGGAATTATACATGTGATATGATTATTTCATAAAATGTGCTTTTTGTTTACTTCAATGTATTGAAAATGGAACTAAAATGAGTGATTGTATAGTTTCTTGTTTATTTCATATTATTATTTGAAGTGATATGTAGCAAAATTCCAAAATTGCCCCTATTTTTACTAAAAGAAAAATTCTTCCATTTAAAAAACACGTCCAAAATGAGAAATTGGTAATAAGCTAAAATAGTAAAGACTAAATTGGTAATTTCAGGAGGCCCAACATGTTGCAAGCAGTGGGAATAGGCTAACACACCTCTTGAATAGGGTTTCACGGTCGGAAAGTTAGTATGATCAGTAGCAGTGAACGAAGGTACAACACCGAGCTTCAGTGCAATGACGTAAACCTTATATTAGCTTATGTTATTAATCCAATATAGGCTAGTCCAATGAAGTAAATGTGTCCTAAGGTTATTATTTTGCATTTCGACTTACATCATCTATCCGTTGTGCAGTCGTTTCTTCTTTGTTCCTAGCGTTGGTGTTGTTCTTAAGGTGTACAATATGCTACATGCATGACTTGAATTTTGCTACTCATGCATAAATTCTAAATTTATTTAAAAAATTACCAAACATCCAGAACCTTCATCTCTCGAAATTAGGACTACGGTGTTTGGTAATGGAAAATCTGAGGTCTCAGAATTAGAACTAATACACAGACAACCGTAGATTCCAATGATGTTGAGAGTTCAATTTCTTAAAATTTGCAAATAAACTCATCAACCCGATTGGAAGAACTAATACAAAACAAAGGATGTACAAAAAGAATAAAATAATTGACCAAACTAAAACACAGCCTAGACATGTGAGTTTCGCTCCTCCTTGACAACTCCGACTCCTACAATGTTTACAGTCTTCACTTTAAACCGTTCCAGCTTATGTTGCGACTCTTCCTCCTCGGACATCGGAAAACCACGGATTACTACATCTCTCTCCCTCGTCGTCTGATCTTTTGCTGCCCTAGAATTCAGTTTCCCCAGGAACTTCTCGAACACGTGCGAAACAGGCATTTCCCTTAAATCATGTAAAGTTTCACAGAATATTCTTTCAATTGGGACATCCTTTTCCACTTTGGAAACCAATTTCTTGAACATTTCGCTCCCTTTCTCGTCGAGCTCGTCCACGACTCCTCTCAGGATTTTCAGTGGCTCAACATCATAGTCATGATGATTCAGAAACCCGTTTCCTTCTTCCGATTCAATTGTCCGGTTTTCTTCATGAAGATCATAGTACCCGTTAAAGTATTTGTCGGAGAATCTGTTTTCGGCTGCCATGGATTCGATGTTTGTGTCGTGCACATGTAAAGGCCTTGAGGGTTGAGGAAATTGTTGCAACACATAAGAATCATAGAATCCATTGGTTGTTTCCATGAGACGATTGATTCGAATGATCGAGGTTGGGAGATTTACAGGAATTGGTTGATCGTTTCTTGAAGTAAGTTTGGTGCAAGGCTAAATAAATGGATTGAGGGAAACACGATTCTGGGGTTGGGTATTTATAACAATTTCTCCCCTATCCTGCCAACTGTACTTTGGTTGACAAATCAACAGGGTAAATTCTTTGACAAGCAGTTGAGTCAAAGGTTAGAAATATACAAAAGTTTACCGGTTCTTCGTTGCTGTGCAAAACTGATCTGATAATTAGTCAACATGCAAAACTATTCTCCGCGTTTTTGGCTTTAGACTGTGACAATCTCTGGTTCCTAGTCATATTTCCAACAACTTATCCACATTTCTGCATGAAATTAATACAACCATATAGTAAGAGATCAGTGATTCGAAGAATGTATTTAATTAGGACAATGTAATATGGTATTCGACTTTTTTATTCTTTTTATATAGAAATGAGATTGGATGTATCAAGATAAGGATGGGGTCAAGTATATTGATAATTCTAAATGAAAATATAGATCTAAAAGAAATAAAATGAGCCGGTCATAACTTAAGTATTAGAGGTGTTTCAGGAGCTTATAAAATATTAAATATAATAAAATTAAAAAATAAGATGCGAAATTTTAACAAATGAATTCAACATTGTATGTTTATTACAAAATTGTTTTTACAAAAATTTTATAATGTTATTTTATATAACTACTTCATAAGTTTGTTGAGGAAAGTATTTTTACCAAGTTCGTGAAAACCCAATTTGATATGGATTGTAAAAATCAGTTCGTATGGGCCCATAGGGCCGAATTTGATGATGAAAATTTCATCTGGATCCGTATTAAGTAGGAAGGACTCTGAGACGAACTCGCCTATTACATCAGGACTTCAACTACAGTTGTCCTAATTGGACCAAATTGTATGTATCTTCGGCCATGTTTACTTTGTTTATAACGTTGGATAAGAATTTTTGTACAACCTATTAGACCCTTCACATTGCGATATGGGGATTCGGATTTAGGGTTGGAGCTGAGAACTGAACGTACTTGCATAGTTGATCCTACAAAGTAAACGCTCTATAATTAATTTCATGTTTTTATCATACATTTAATTATATTTATTCTATAACTATTTAATTGAATACTCAAAATAAATTGAGTCTTAGTTTTAGTTCAATTTTTTAATCAGTAATTATGAAAATATATTTTTTTATATATATCTTATTGAAAGTATTTTGATTTGATACTGCAATCAAATATGAAATACAATCTCAATAACTATTTCAAATATATTCTCATTTTCATATAAAATTATACAAAATTAAAAATACATACTTTTCACATGTATAGTCGCAGACTATATTTTTTGTTGTTATTAACTATCGGTATGTATATGTATTATTAATTGTCTACAATAATAACTTTACACAAAAAAAAAATGAAAAAAACTTATTTATTTATTATTAATATTGACAATCTTTATTTAATTATTTATTATTATTACAACAACAAAATTAATCTTGTTACTTATTGCACATAATTACTAATAACTTTTGAAATTTGTCACCCAACTTTAAGATATTTGTTACTCCATGTGTTTTTTTAAAAAAAATATATAAGAAAATTTCTCTGATAAATAAATTTTAAAAAAAATCTTTTGTGGAAAAAATAAATAGGCAAAATATTCCTCTTCAATTGAAGTTGTCGTACACGGGCCAACAGTGCGCGGCTCTTTTATTTTTTACACGTAAAATATCATTGTTTATCAACCGTTGGATATTACTTTATATAAACCAACGGTCTATATTAGAATGATACAAATCGAAGGTCCAAATTTGTCAAATTAAAATTGAATTATTTATATTTAAATTAACAAATAATTTATATTTTATTTGATGAAAATGTGTTTCTCAGATTTTATAAAATTTGAAAACATTTTAAATTTAAAAGTGTATATATAATATATTAATATATAGTTAAAATTATGTATACGTAATATATATATATACAGTTAAAAGATATATATTTAATATATATATAAAGGGAGAAGGGGGCGAGGAGGGGAAGGCGTCGGCTGAACGGGATCGTGATGGAGGGAAGGTTAGGAGCTGCGGACGGGGGTCGAGGGCTGAGGGGGGAAGGAGGAGGCGACAGCGTAGGCTGAGAACGAGGGAGGGGGCCTGCCGTTGGGGAAGGAGTGGGCCGGGAGGGGGGAAGTAAGGTTCCAATTTTGTTTTTGTTTTTTTTTTTCTTTACATTTTAAAATAATTTAATTATTTATGATAAAGGGTAAATATATAATTATTTAAATAAAAAATTAAAAAAAACTTAAAAATGGACGAGTGTACCACAAATTCTAATCAAGGGGGCTATCTTGCCTATTTATTTTTATCACAAGGAGATTTCTTGTTAATTTATTATGATATAGGAATTTTTTAATCTTTTTTCCTACTTGTACGACATTAAATTTCATTATAGCCAAGAGCATATTCCTTGTTAAATAATTCTAGATTTAATCTATATAAATTAATTCATTTTATATAGAGTATTAATTAATATATCTTGATATGTTTAGTCCCAATTAAATTATTTTTTACTCAAGTTAGGTCTTAATACGTAGCACTTTTTATTTATTTTAACACATGAAATTAAATGAATTAGTTTATTATTGTCCACCAATAATTGTAGCAATAATAATATTGGAGTATAGATTATATGAATTTAGGAAATAATATGAGGCGACAAAGGAAGCATCCCATCATTACTTATTCCAAATCTCTACTCTTTTTGGGTGGCCCTCTTTACTACCTAAAATAATTAAGTGGTACAAATAATTAGGTGACTCATATAATCTAAAGCCTAGCCATGCATGCGCTTTTAATGATTAGCCTCACTCATTACTCCTAATTAACTCCTTATTAATTTATTAACAATATTCATCACTTCATTTTTCTATTAACGCTCCATATCCTTATTTTAATTTTAATCACAATTAGAATACGCTGAATAAAGAAGTTGATTGTGCATAATGACATGTTTCAATTCCTGCCGTATATATAGGCTGAATAGCAATTTATCCCCTTGTGATATTGAAAATGAGCACGTTACGCTATATGAAAAAATTATAGCAATTGACCCCCTGTACTATTTAAAAACGAAGCAATTTACCTCCGTATACATAGAGATAATTGCTTCATTTTAAAAATCATAGAGGGAGTAAATTGTTGTATTTTAAAAAATATAGAGAGGTGAATCACTATTTATAAGGAGGTAATTTGCTCATTTGCGATATCATAAAGGGGTTGCTTGCATTTTTTTTTCCTATTTTATCTATAATGGCAAATAGAATTATGTCAGGAATATCCTATCTAAGTGACAAAGTTGTAGCTGAATAACCGGAAAAGGGATTTAATCAGTAGAGTTTGCCGATTTGGTGCATATCATGACTTCGGTATATGAATATATGGACTTGATACAACACCAAATAAAGGTACAATCACAATCCTCAATGTACTAAAACAGGCCAGAAACCATCATCTCCAAATCACCCACAGAGTGTGTATCCAATTATACTATTCAATTCATTGACCATCTCGTCTGAAATTTCCTTTAGGTGAGGCTAAATCAAGCAGTTTTATAGGGGCACTTTAGTAATTTTTGTCTTGCTATCAAATTAATACCTTTCTTGATCGTCGTTCGTCGTTGATGTTGATTGTCGGAAATCATGCCTTCTATGAGATGCAATGGCATGATCATGTGGTCTATTTAAGTCTGATGACAGTAATTAGTGCTAACTTGAAATCTTCTCGTATCGATACTATATATAATTAGTAAGTATTTTTTCATTTTCATTTCTCCAATTTATAGTTAGCAGACATATCCATTAAAAGTTAACCTCACACCAGGTAAAATTTGTAATTACATAACAGTTGTTAGCACTTTAATGTGATTAAATCCAAGAGCTCATAATGTTAGAATCTTCAACATGCCTCTTTGATAGTGACATTAAGGTGTTGAGCTTTCTAATCTTGGTAGTTGGACCTCACCATTCATCTACAGATTATCTAATGTTCAGACAATGCAACAATATTCCAAATATCAATACCAAGAATATTTAAATAGATGCAAAATTATGGATAGTTGCAGTCAACAACATTTCTTACTTGGAAAACAATTCATAAATTTCGATTTGTGTAAAAATTTTTTAGTACCGTAATTACATGCTACATCATTGTCTCAATAAACTGAATAATAAATTAACAAGATAAAATCACACTAGATGGGATTTGAACTTGTTAATGGGACTAATTAATCATTAGATTGAGATATCATGCATGCGTAATTTCGATTCATATAATCACACTCAAATATTACAATTTTGTCAAATTATCACAGCAATGGGAAAATAATATTTTTCGTCCCGTAACTTAAGCCTTTTTTTCATTTTTGATCTCATTGGTTATAAAATTTTTACTTTTGGTCCTATAACTTTGAAAAAATAGTATTTTTTGGTTCCATGACACATTTCTATTATATGTTTAACAAAAAAAGCCATGTGGCCGTTAAGCGCATGAGACTAAAGGTGTTATTATTTGAAAGTTATGGGACCAAAAGTGATAATCTTGTAACATATATGAGACCAACAGTGTTCTAACAACTACGTGCTAAACATGTGACATTTTTCATTAAAATATATAACGAAAACGTGTTATGGAATCAAAAGTACTACTTTTTTTATAAGTTACGAGACCAAAAGTAAAAAAAAATCTAAATTGCAGAACGAAAAATGTCATTTCCACTACACCAATTCATAGACTACTAGTAATGGGTTAAACAATGATAATACAGTTTAACATAATGGTGTTAGGTAAAACAGAAATTCAGTAACCCTTTTCAA
>NC_026155.1:11860530-11912192 GCF_000512975.1 Sesamum indicum | reverse complement strand
TTTAATATTTTTCAGTATTTTAATTGAATGCGTAAGGCAATAATGAAGGTAACTTTTTAGCATTTTGAAGCCACTACTACCAAATCACTTACAAAACTGCATTCCCACCAACTCATCTCTCAATAATTTATCCATCTTTAAAACCAAAACCTCAAAAAGCTGTCTTTACAGTGGACATTGTCCTACCCCTAACCCATTTTTAATTCATTACTTCTTATTTTCTGGGACGCCAATTGGATTTTTTATTACAAATTTATTTTGTATTTGAGAGAAATTTTTGTCCCGACTCAACTCGGTCAAATTTAAATTAATTACATAATAAGTACAATATACTTATCATTTAACTGATGTATAATTTAGAAAAAATAACAAATTACAGAGCAAATATATCACAATTGTTCTATGATTTGATTGGTTCGACCGAGCTAGGTCCATTTCATATGAAATCTACATTGTTTGTAAAGGAACAGAATTTGGTTGTGACACCATACATGAATGCAAGATTTCTTTCTTTTTTCTCTAGAGAAATTAGAGGTTTATCAGTTGTGAATATGTCTGATTGAAGGATTAATAAGCTTACATACACTAATCTCCCCCATCCATGAGATAACTACCCTCAGATTACAGACTACCTACGAATTAAGACACGACATCTAAAACAAGTATACATGATGGTTCAATGAGCACATACAAGATCCAGTTCCTGATGTTGCGTGTTCATGTGAAACAGTTCCTCGTCCGACAACAATTCTTCCAGCAGCAGCCCGTAAATCGCAAGCTCGATTTCAGCTGCTGTCTCCTCCACCTGCTCCGGGAACTTTTTCCAATCATCGTACTCTCTCCTGAAATCCAACCCGATCATCATATCAATCGTGTCGAACTGCACTTGTTTCCACGCATCCAACCTGCAGCAGATTCTACGCATCACCACATCGTTGTTGCCCGAGCAATTTGTTTTACTCTTTTCCTCGATTATTAGGTCGGTGACAAGCTTCTTCATGTCGCTCGACATGCTCATGGTATGACATTCAAGGCTTGATTGGTTCAACACTTCAGCCACGATTGAGTCTATAGTGTCTTGCTGTCTGTACAGTGACAACGGATCATCATCCTCGGATTCTCGTCCCATTTCTCCTCCTAGGTCATCCTCGTCCGACCCTTCGAGCAACTTTCTCTCAAGTTCCATTGGGTCCAGTTCTGCAAGTTTTTCAAATCTCCGGAGCCGGTACAAAAGCTGCTGTTTGGCTCCTGCATATTTAGTGCAGAAAACAACACAATCAGAGTGTGGGCATATCATGCAATGTACTATAATTAAGTTAAATAATCCAAATGTCCAACAAATAAAAGCTTGTAAAAAGAGTAGAAAAATCCACCAGCATCATAGCAGAACACATAATCCTGGTCGTTGGTCGAATTCAATAATAGAAAAACTGTGGCAATTATTAAGAATAAGCCCCCACAACCTAAAAGTGGGCCTTGCAAGAAGTTATTAACATCTTATCCTATGATGTTATAAGGACAAAATGCTGATCAGAAGTTGATGTACGAGTTATAACAACAGTACTAAGAAAGGTATGCCCACACGGCACATTCCTGATCAGAAGCCAATCCTACGGTGGATATCAAAGTCTAATGACACAATAAAATCTTGGTAGTAATTAACTTCGTAGGGGCCTGCCCCCTCCATACTATTAAGGATAAAACATACAATTATGGAACCAAAAAAAAAAAGAAGATGAAAACGACGTAGCAACAAACAAACAACGTACTTTGTACATTGGCGTAGCTGCATTCAATGTCATAATCATCCTCTTCTGCGTCTCTGCTTTCATGTCCATCGTCATCTTCAAAAGGAGGATCCAGTACCGATACCGGACTACATTGTTCCTTCTCTTCCTCTTCTTCTCCTCCTCGTAAATTTTCCAAACTTCTCGATTCGTAATTTTCCTTTTCCTATAAAGATTTGGTAATACAATTCATGAGTATAGATAATTTATGACAACTATTTCATATGCAAAAATGTGAAGTGTGAGGGTTTGAATGGTGAAAATTTGACAGTAGGAAAATTAATTACAATTATATCATAAATTTTAAACTTTTAATAATCAATATATATAACTTATAACAAATAACTATTATTACAATACACCAAGAACTACTACTAATGTAGATCAATATATCTACTGTGGAACTCAAAAAGTCATGGGGGTCAGCTTCGGCCTCATTGGGCATGTACGTTAAAATTAAACAGCCAATTAAGGTGGTGATTAGGGTAAATTGTGATTAGGGTCCAACGAATAAAACAAAATCAAGATTTGTCCTTTAGTGGGTAAACTACTTGGGGAGACAAAACTAAATTAAAAAAAGATATTGGTGGCAGAAGCGTGATCGAAGGTTCAGAATTCAAACAAACAGACACGCACCGATGCCCATAAACAAAGAAGGGTATGTATTTTTGCTTCTTAGAGTTGGTGGATTATTCATTATTGAGAAGTGTAAATGAAAAATTGAAGGGCATTTTCGATATTTGCAGTCGACATTCCGGCCACCAAATCAGACCAACGAGATTGTTTACCGACAGTACAAGCAAGTCAACCTCTTTACAACTTTCATCCTACTCACCACTTCACTTTCAGTTTCACGAAGTTTTTGTGACTTTATTACGAGGGTTCTTGTCCGAATTTGAATTCTTAATTAAAAACAAAAATTGCTAATAATTCATTAAATGGTTATTAATTAATGAATAATTAAGGCATTTAATTTATGATGATGATTATTCTTTTCCTAAACAAGTATTTTCCATAAAAATCGAAATCATTCTTTCCTCCATTAATGAGTCAATCAAAGTGATTCCATAATTCGGTTACCAAAAATATAGTGCCCATTTTTCAGGGATGGGGAAGAAGACAAACCTTTTTTACGTGGCGACGGGGTGAAGCTGCCGGAGAACAGAACTCCGGCGTGCGGCGGCCGGAGGATGACGGGCTTCTGCGTAGAGCGAATCTGAAAGGGCTAGAGCAAAAGCGTGGTTCACTAAAACCAAAATCGGGATTAATCTCCTCCGAGCATTCTGAACCACAACTGCTAGTGGATGCCTCAAAATCCAGGGATTTATCTTCATTGTTCTCTGTCCAATCAGCGCTGCTGAGCCTACGGTTACTACAAGAACACGAAATCCTAATAGTTTCTTCTACTTTCTCTTCGACTGCTGTCGCATTTCCTTCCGAAACTTTGAGGTCGTTGTCCCCAATAGCACGCCTTTTGTTCTTGCTCCGATCCTTGAGTCTTTTCAGAAAAGAACCAAACAACCCGAACCCGACGTTTTTACTCTGGCTCTTGGGCTTTGCCTGCTGCTGTTTCTGGATCCTCATCGCGGCTTCCAGGAGGAGCGCGGCAGTTCTTGAGGGGATGTGGAGGAACACAGCGCGGTTGGGTGACTTACAGGGGCTCTTCGCCGGCGAGGGGAATTCAAGAAACGGAGACTTCCTAACGTCCGGCGAGTTCTGGAACGAGAAAAAACAGGCATGTTTGCAGAGATTGCTGCGTTTAGCGGAGGTTTCGGGGACGAGGGGCCTGCGTTTCCTGAGCTGTAAAGTGGTGGCGCAAGAGGGGTTCTTCAACTGGGATTGCCTGTCCGCAATGTAGCTCTTCAGGTGAAACGGCTCCTGATCTTCTTTCAGTAGCTCATGCAGAAACTGCTTATGAGCCATCATTACAAACAACAACTAGGATCAAGAAATGCGAACAAAAAACAGCTATGATGACGGATTTTAATACTTGAAAAATGCAAAAAGAAAGTTGAAGAGGTTTCAACTGCTAGGAACAAGAGGTGGGATTTGAAAAAAGGAGAAGTTGAGTTGGATACAATCATACAAATAGTAATGGCGAGAGAGAGAGAGATTTCGCTGATTCAAAACCGGGGTTTACAAGATCGAGGCAAGGTGGTGATAATGGAATTACTTATAAACCAATGATCCGAGTTGTAAGTAATTATTTTCATTTTCGATTATTTAATATTTTGGAATAGGAAGAATAATAAAATAAAAAGGAAAGGGAGGGGGTGGGGGTGTTGAAATGGCTGCTGTATAGCTAGCTGTGCAAGTCCAAGGACATTAAAAGCAGCAGGCAGTATAATCCTGTCTGGCAGTTTGGGAATAGTAAGAGGAAATAGCGGGTTTTCTCTTTCTTTCTCTCTCTAAAAAAAAAAAAAACAGAGTTGATTTGAAAGTTGGATGGTTAATTTACCATTTTATCATGGAAGAAAAAGAGTGTATGAAAGAAAAACAGGTAGAGGATTGAGGACCACGTACACAAGAATCACGGGGATTACCCTCCCTCTCTCAACCACTTCATCAATCTTTTTTTTCATACAAATATTGCACAAACCATCCTCCAAAATTATATTTATCAAAACCCTCTTTTATGAATAAGAATGTCAATAAAATAAATTCCTAAAAGAGTTGTTTTCATATGATAAGCTTAAGTTGCATTAATGTTGCTTTTCATGAAGTGCGTTTTCTTTTTACATGAGCCACGTTATTGAGAATTGGGAGCCGAGTATTGCTATCTTACCTTTTTCTGATCGTACCATCTCTTCATTTTCTTTTCAATCATGAAAATTTTGATTGCTTTTACCGATAAACCCCTGCTCAACATCTGCTTACATATATATACTATTATGAATTTATTCAAAATTATTAAAATATTCCTTTTATTTTAAAATGAAATCTATATTAATCAAAGCAGGACCTCAAATCTTAATTAATTTGAAATTTTAATATAAATCAATTTTTTTAATATTTAATGAGGAGTGAAGAAGAAAAATAAAGTGAAAGGTATTTTGATGTATAGTCAAAGTAGAGGTGGTGTGCATAGTGCACAGTGAAATACTCAGAGAATCTGTCACTTCAATAGATCTTAATCAGAGATTGGTGTTTGGCGGTATCAAACTTCTAAATCTTGCACACCTTAATCACTATCCACACTTGAAAATTATTATTATTACATCTAACAATCATGATAAAAATATTTATCATAATTTTTATTCATAACAACTATTTTAGCCATTTTCAAAAAAACCACAACTAATACTTTTATACATGGCCTTGCTAATTGACTACTTTGTTATTTATTATTAATTATAATTAAATATTATATTTTTTATAGCCTGAGTTGAAGTTACAAATATCTTAATCACCACTTAATTAATTACTAGATTTTATTACAAACCAAATCAATCATGTTTCCATGCCTCCTGTAAAAAGTAACCAATCTTTCACAACTTACAATAACGTACACAGGTGGCCTATAAATAATCCCCCGGACCGGAAAATCTAATTTCATTTTATTCTTTTTATAGCGAATGAGTTCTATATATATATATACACACACTAGTATATATATAATATAAGAGCAATATTGTCCAAAAATTTAATTATAGAGGATAAATATTACAGTTGTTAGTTTATGGGGTAAATGTTACTTTAAAAGTATTTCATGAGGATTATTAATCAATTATTGTAATAATTGACATATTAATTATTGTATTTAATTCAATAAACTAAAAAAAGATTATTTATGTGTTGATCATAATAAAATTTTGGAGCTTGATAGATATAAATTCATAATTTGAGTAGTAAAATTAGGTTGATATATAAGTGGCGATTGGGTTAGTTGTGAGGGAGAAGGATAGATAGATTAATTAGGAGGAAGTGCAGAATGAGTAATAGTTGATGGTTGGGTTTGGGTGTTTTGGCGTATTGACAAATTGATGTACAGGCACACAGGGAGGGGAAGAGAAGGGCAATGGGCAGAATCCATTACATGCATGCGCGAAAAGGCCGCTCCGGTAATCAACACACCTTTCTTCTGTCCAGTCCACTTCATTTTTTCTCTACTTTAATTCAAAATATACTTCTTACTACCTTCAATACTGAGTTGAGTCATATCACTTGATGACCCACACCCACTATTCCCGCATTCCCCTTCTACTATTTTTACCATTTTTCATTTATGTTAAATAAAAACAGTGATTGTCGTATTATTACATTATAATTGGATTTCTCAACTTAATCCTCAGAATTCTGCTAACGCACTGGCAAGTAGTTCAGTTCATTTTGTACGGGATTTATGTATTATAACTTGATTCATTGCTTTGTCAATCAAAAGTAATACGAGTCAAATCAATAAATACCCTTTATAAAAAAAGGGTGGGGGGGGGGGTGGGGGTGGGGGGGGGGGCAAAGACAAATATGTCCTTTCAAATACATGCTTTGTATTCAAAATGTTGATTTGAGTTGCAGGGCCTTTTGCCTTTTCAAACCACATGCTCACAAGTCAGAGGAGTGAGAGGCTTCTTTGACATGTCCCTATCTTTAGTATAATTGCATACGTGCACCATAAATTTTCACTTCAGATCCATCTAATTTTTTATTGTATTGTATATTTCACATTATTACAAATGAAAATTGTGTGTACTTGTGGTAGTCAAGAAGAATTACTTCACTTTCCTTTCTAGTGCTAAGACTTGTCGCATGCATGATTTTTAAGCTCTCAACTTTTCCTATTACAACACAACCAATCTCACTGGAAATCACTTGTAAAGCATACTACAGTTGGAATGAAAAGTTCACACACGACATTATGATGGTAAGTTTGAGTTGTCAGAATCGTTTTGTTACTACTCTAAACTTGGTAAGAGTTTAGGGTTTGAATCTTGCACGGTTAGTTATGTTACATACGTTGTAGTAATTCTGTATATGTTGTAGTTATGTTAAGATATTAATATTAAATTATTATTTTATTTAATAATTTAAAATTTTAAATAAGTTGATAGTTTAATAGAATTTAACAAATAGTCGAATAGTAGTTTTGCATGTTACGAAGAATTACAGTTCTTGCATGAATGAGTTTATAGTATTTATACAAATGATCATAAGCTATACGGTATGTGGATCGATAAATCAAAATACGATAATATCGTTAAATAAAAATTAATATTAGTTTATATGATTTGTTGGTTTGTATTTAAATATACCGGTATGGGTTCGACATATTGCATATAGTAATTCAAGTTGGTATTCAGAATTAAAAAAGATAGGGATTATATTATAACTGGTGGAATCCATGTAATTAATTAGTGGGTTTTTTTTAACTGAAAAGAAAAAAGACTTACGTACAGCATTTGCCTGAAGCTATAAAGCTCTTACGAAAGTTCCACATATGTTCATACTGCTGCTACTGCTATACCATTAATTAATCAGACAACAACATTAATTAATTTGTCTTCAAACATAATTTAGATCTCTTTCTTCAAATTTTACGTCTTTTAATTACAAGTAGAACAGTGTGTGTGTGTGTGTGTGTGTGTGTGTGTGTGTGTGTGTTGAAGAGGATCCAATGCTGAAGGGCATAGATCCCCTCTTCATTTATTATTATTCCCCACAGTTTTCGAAATTCAGCAAATATTTAATGTTGTCTGGTAGTAC
Organism: Sesamum indicum; assembly: GCF_000512975.1. Classification (NCBI taxonomy): domain Eukaryota; kingdom Viridiplantae; phylum Streptophyta; class Magnoliopsida; order Lamiales; family Pedaliaceae; genus Sesamum; species Sesamum indicum. The sequence goes on along the minus strand of NC_026155.1, from coordinate 11,904,705 downwards.
AGCAATTAATGCAATTTCTCTCTACGGATGAAACAAACAAATGGACATTTGTCCCAACTCCCCCCCCAAAAGAAAATTATGGTGAAGTTCAATGACACTTAATTGGCAATCATCGTAAACCCTTTAATTTGCACCTTGTAATAACTAATTAATTACTCCTAAATAAACATATTATATAGGCAGATTTGAAATCAACAAATTCTGAAGACATTTTATTTTTTTTTTTGAATAATTACACCTTCATCTCTTAAAATTTGATGTAATTACACGTAAAGATTTTATTTTAAAAATTGTATTTAATATATCTAATATTTGTTTTTATCCAGTAATAGATCTATTCGTTAGCCCAAATTCACAAAATTTGAGGATATTAAATAAAAAATTATATATATTTACACCCAACTGATAATTTCACTAAATCTCAATGAAGTGTATTGTAGTTACCGTTTATTTTTACTTAATAAGCTGGGTGGTAAATAGGGGACCAAAATTGATTCTCCAACCAGTTCATGCCCACTCTTTACGGGCTTATTGCTAACTCTATGTAATAATTTACCAATCCTAAGATTTTGTCACTTGATGGTCCGAAGTAGGGGGAATAATATACAATCAATTTATACATATATAGACAGCATTTCAATTGTTTTTATCTAAATGAAACAGACAAATTTGTCACAACTTTTACAATATTTTCCTTGTCCAACAACATCGACGTGGCTCTCCAATTTGCAATAAATATATTTGCATTGACCCCAAAAATTCGTCCCCTCCACACCACACTTGTGAGATGGAAATAAAATAAGTATGGGAATAGCAGACAAATAAACTATGTAACCTACGGTAAATACAAATTGCATTTCCACCCTAAGATAGTATCAAAAATCCCTCGTAACATATAATAATTTCAGATTGTCTTGGACTATATATTAATCCCTCCAACAATTTAATTTGGGGGTCTTGTCCTTACTCTTAATTTTCTTCTATTTTCATGGAAATAAAGTATAATAATCAGGGCTATGACAAAAATTGATCATAAATCCACGTACTGTAATTCTTGAGCTTGCCAAAAAAATAAATATTAATTAACCCAAGCAATTGGATCTGTTCTCTGCCCTTACTATTTATATTTATTTCTTGATTTTTAATATGATGAGAATCTTTCCCCGATTTAGTCGATAATCTACGCATTACCCTCCTTTTTTTTTTTAATTAGCATAGTTTAAGGTGTCGTGTTTATTTGATTTGATGATTAATAATTAATCAGAGTTTGTCTGTTGTTTTACATTTGAAACCTTTTGTAATTACATATCCGTCTCGATTATGTCTCTTCAATGTTTTGTTTTCCTAGTAATTAATTCATTTTCACTTGCACTTGTACGTAGAATTGAAACCATAAACTTCACTTTCCTACAAGACTACAAATTTATCCATTTTGTAAGAATACATCTCTACTAGAAACAAATAATTAATTACATGTGATGGGCAATGGAAAGGGACAATTACGTTTTCCTGTTGAGTTCTATTTCCTTTATAACTCTTCATTCACACATGTAAGGACTCTATTCTCACTCCATAACCCTACATCGAAATATAGTACTTTAAGGGACAACTTGGTGATTTCGGCCTCAACATCTGTGTTGAGTTCAAATCTTAGGTTTATGCATGAGTGGAAACATGTTGTGGTTATTATTGTAAGAACATCGTTAAAGGGATTAGGAAAAAAAGAAAAGTTATTTTACCCCGGAAAAGAGTTATAAATACTACTTTACAAAACCAGATATTGGATATATCTCACACGCAAATTATTAACAAGAATGTGACTTATAAAATCGAGCTTGGTCCATGCAGTGTACTTAATTTTGTTATGTATTTTGCTCTTTGAGATGCAAAATTATTGAATAATATAATTGCTAAGGATTATGTTGGAGGTTGTTAAGGCTAAAGAATAAAACAGGGTTGGATTTCTGCTTTTAGTAAGACAAAAATGGTGTTAGATAACTGCAATTAAATTGTTCCAAATTTGGGTATTTTGCTTGGTAGTTAGTGGTAGCATATGTCATCAAACCATAAACATAATTTACGCTGTCGTCTAACATTGTTTCAAGCATGTTCGAATTTGTGAGAAGTTTGTCCTAAAATTCGTAATAATAACACAATATATCCAAAAATTAAGATTTAACTCAAATAATCTGAATTTTCTGTTCCACGGACAACAAACGCCCACGTTAATATTCCTGTTACTATGTAACGTGTAATTGGTAGCCTCCAAACCAAACAAAAGCATATACGACGATGAATACCACTACAAACTTTCCAGAAAAATCTTAATTTTAAATAAAGACAAAAGTGAAATAATAATGTAAACATTATAGAAATGTGAATGTCGTAGTCATAGTGCACCGCTCGGAAATATGCATGAATTCGGTGGTCTATTCCACACGTGGTGGTGAAGGGGAGCCCCATCCACGTCCCTCAATTGGTCGGATTTTTGTCGGCCCTTCCTTTTTGGACCCTTATGCTCCACCTCCTACCCAAAGGTCAATACCCTCTACACATAGGATACCCTCCTCCCCCACCCCTTATTTGCCTTTTCCTTTCTCATTTGTTCAGTACAAGATACCATGTTCTTGTAATGCTCTCCTGCACATGATTATAAAACTTTGAATTCATAACTACAACATTTACTATACGTGGGATTCAACGAGTGGTAAAAGGGCACTAAGTAATTTGACTGGGAATTGTATAGGGATAAAATTCATTTTGTGCACTGCCGTCGTCTGTCATAAAATTATCTCGTCCCTTAAAATGGAATAGTCCTTATCCATCAACATCCTAAGTTATAGCATTTGTCCATTACCGAATGTTTTTGTAATAAACAAGAAATTGAGTTGAATATCTTACTTTATCTTACCTAATTATTGAGATAAACGAGTCCTATGTCTAATCAATAAAGATCCTACAATTATAAGACAACACAAATGAATTGCTTGTCGTACTCAATCAATCTGACTCTCAAGTCGATAATTATTCAAAGTGTAACAATAATTGTTGAAAAGATTAGAAAGAGGTAGGCGTTGAGATTGTGTGGTTGTGGAACAACAACCTATGTTTATCAACCATTTTTTCAGGCTACGGGACAATTGCATAGTGTATAGGAGCTAAACATAATAGAGTTTGTACTGTAATTACCCATTGTACCTTAACTTTTTTGTCGACGTTGAACGGACTTGCACTAACTTAGGTTGTGTCCGACTCGCCCTTAGCCTCTTTACTTTCATAGTACAAACAAACATAGTGATATTAATATTTTATTGTGGGAAAATTATATTGACATTCACAAAGTTTAGTCTAAAATACGTAAATATTAGTTTTTGCATAACTATTAATACATTCTTTGAGATTATAACTATAATTACAAGTAGAAATAAAGCTTACACAAAAACCTCCTACACTAATATCCCTCAGGGGTATAATTGTAATTTTTGCAAAAAAGAACATACAAAATATTTACATATTTTGACCTAATATAAAGAGTATTGATGACTCTTTCGGTTTACAATAATATGGTGATATGAGTTAAGTAGTGTACATTTTTGTAATTATTTACTATGTACAGAAATAGCATAAGAAATTCTTACTTTGGGTAGCTTCCTTGGAGAGTATAACTAGAGAATCTTGTAGCTCATCTCCAAAGGTGTAATGTTAGCCACATTATATTCTTCATAGTTGACTTGGGAATTGCTATTTGAAAACAAAGAACATAAATTTGTTACTTAAAACAGTTATATATGTGATGTAATAAAAAATCCATATATATATATATATATGTGGTTTAATGTAATTATTTTCTATGATATTACAAATAAGTAAATTACTCCTTATAGAAAAAATAATAGCAATTTACCCCCTATATTTTTTAAAATTAAATAATTTACTCCCTGTCTAGGGAGATAAATTACTTAATTTTAAAAAATATAAGAGGATAAATTGCTACTTTTTTTATAAAGGGGTAATTTGAATATTTGTAATATCACATATAGTTAATTAGATTTTTTTCTTATATATATATATTATAATTGTATTCAATCATAAAATATATTGTTTCTCAAAAATTGAGCCTAGCTAGACACTCATATTGTGGGGTACTTTTACGTTGAAATAATGCATTTATATATATAACTATTAGTACACATGTGCAGTTTACCCCCATTAACTAATTGTTGTCATCATCATTTCATGCGATTGTCGTTTTTTTATAGAACTATCGAAATCGTGTGGTTTCAATCTAATCTTGATCGCAGAAAATTGTTGTGACCTTGATAATGTTTCTTTTTACATCAACGTGACATTGCATTATGTCGTTAATTAATTAGAAATAATTAAAAATATATATATTATCATGAGAATCATGTTCCAAAACCTATAAAACAAGATAACAAAATCGAGTAATTATATATAATAAGTACACAAATTCTCATACTATTGACTCTGCGTCTTCAATTCAATTGTTCAAATGAAATAGTCAAATTTTATGACTGTCAATTCTCCAAAAGAGAAAGAAAGAAAGAGAAGAAATCGTGACAGTCAATTGTAAAAAGACAAGCTTTTTTCTTGGTTTTGTCTGTATAGCTTGGTAAATGAAAAGCGTGTTCAGGTTTCTGTCCACAGTAACAGAAGAGAACAAATAGTAGTTGACAACGCTTTTACTGAACACAACAGTGTGCATCCATTCACCTCAACTTCACACAAGGGAGAGGGAGAATGAAAACAAGAAGTCTGCATCTCCTCTCAAATCACGCTTTTTACGATCTGTCCCTTCTCCAAAACCCTCTTTTGGAAGACTTGAAAAAGTGCTACGCGCGATTTCACATATACAGAAAATCTTTATTTATTTTCTTGCTCCAATAGATGTTCATGCATGCATGTATGTATGTGCACAGACAGACGTCTTTTTCACAGCAGGAGAAACAAAATACAACGAATTCTCTCATACGTCGGGAAATAGAGACAAGCGCTCTTTCTGCATACAGAGACAAACCACGCTTTCAATTCATTGATTGGTGCGGTTCTTATCATTTGGTCATGAATGCCAACAAAGGAAATCGAGGCCTCAAGATATGGAGAATGGCGTCCACAGATTCTTGTCACCGTTTCTTGTTTCCAACTCACTTGTGTAAAAATCCATGCCACAATCATCCAAATTAAATAAAAACAAAAATAAAACGTGTAATATTCAGATTCGCTTCTAACTATGGGCAGAAGCCCAGATGTTTTGCAAACTGGGCTTTGATTATTGGGCCCCCAATACATTCTTAATGGGCTCAATAACCCATTTCAATTGTTATTGAGTCCAATTTATTATACTCACAATTTAGACGGGGCCGTTTACAAGGCCTAATAAGGCCCAATTCATCCTTATCTTCTCTAGCCTCAAACTGTAATAGTATAATCAAATCCTGTCCCAAATAAAATTATTAATTTATCATATTTCACGAGTACTGTCAACCATTTATTCCACGCACTCAAGTAAAAGACCCTTAATGTCAGGAATTATGTATTTCACAATTATTCATTTTTTCACTATTTACATGTACTGTGAAATTGGTCCAATTTTTTAAGAAATATCAATTTACTAAATGATTTGGATTTTTAAGGGAAAAAACGTTAGACTCTGTTTAAAAAATAATTTAAAATGAGAATTTAAGAGTCTGAAATGCATAGTTGTAACAATAAATTATCTAAACAAATTCAATAAATAATTGGTCAACCAAACTAAGCGTTAAGGAAGACACGATAAAAGTCTTGTCTATACAACATTCCACACACCACCACCTCTCTCTGTTTGCTAGTCACCCCACTTACGGTCAATATGGGCTGACAAGTCAGTAAACTATATTCCTTATCAAGTCAAGCTGTTGCTCCTAAGATCTCTCATGTACCAATTTTTTTTTTTAATCCAAATCAGATTTATTCTGAAAAATAAATGAATATAGGAAGAATAATTACAATTATTATGTAATTAGTTAATCTTCCTAACCTGCGTTTATTTTTGTATGTGGGATAAATGATTAATAGGCCGCGATTCGCTAAAATATTTGATATGATAAATTAAAATAGGATAAAATGTGGAATAGTATTGGATTTTTATTGGATAAGTTATCACGCCTTATCTAATGGCTAATTGACTACTAGCGGGCTGCCATTTTTTATAATAAACCACAGGTAAGGATAGATTGGAGGCTCGATCCACCCGTATCAGTCCTTGTACACAATCTTTAAGATACACTAATCATACGATTGATTTAAATATTTGGACTATAATTTTAAAACAGTTTGGATCTATAATTTTTATGATTTATTATATTTTGGCGTTACATTTCATATATACACATTAGGTCTATAAAATATTAGATATAGATGTCGTGGATTTCTGTCGCAGGTCTATAATAATCGAGTGAATGCAGCACCATTTTGTAATAAATCATTCAAACTTGATTATAATAATTATTTAATGATGATGTGTAACCAAAAAAAGATAATTCATTGATGATGTTTTAGGGCTACGGTTAAGGCTAATTAATAGGGAAGAGGAGATAGTGGGTGATAGAGAACCTGCTAGAATGTCTTTCCAGGAATTATCACCACTTAATACAGATATAGACTTCACACCAATTCTCAAGTTTTGTATTTATTTGGTTATTTAAGAATTGTGAATGAAAACTAAATTAGGTTGTCTCTTTTTGCTTTAAACGAAAAATAAGTAAAGTTGGTGAAATCTTACTTGACAATGTTGTCCACGTAAATTTTATCCGTATCAATTGTGAATTGTTAGATCACAGTTGATATCATTGTTATGCACTAATTTTACGATTCACAACTTATGTAGATACAAATTTATATGGGAGATATCAAACTTTCGGTGAAAACCATAGAAAATTGCGTAGGTGGCTGCCTTTATTGCTGTAGGGGAGTTATAGTCAATCAATAGAATTAGATAGCTAACTGCTGGAGATTAATTACTGGAGAAATATGAGCCACTAACTGTTAAATTAGGTACTAAAGTCGTGTTTCTCGCACTTCCTATCTTCTGTTTTCTCTCTCTTGGATGAATGATACTTCACGGGTCAATTGGGTGGGAAATGTCTTCGGACAGTAGTGTACGCTGACGAGGGTCTTTCCAGGATCTGCTATTGTCTTACATAATTTTCTTCGTTTGCCAAAAGGATAACCATTTTTGGTGCAAGAAAAGGGAGGATGTCTGATGCATGTTTGTCCTGTGTATCAGACACACGTGACGATCTCAGTTTGCTTCGTTTAGACTCTTCTTGGAAACATTTCATCAGTTTCCAGCCTTCAGTTCGGACCACCGAATCGTTGTCATACACTGTTCAGGACTAACGTTGTCAACTTTTTGATGTGGGTTAAAATTCTTGCAAGATGTTTGATGAATTATAGGCTGTTCTCTTTAGGGTTTTGATTCTTAATCGTCTGCGGCAGAATGCTGCTATAGATCTGTTAAAGAAATCAAACCTGTTATACAGATCCAAATGCAACCATAATTCTTCCTGCCAGGTCTGTAGATGCTACTCTGCTTTCTCATTTCTGTAACAAAACCCAGACAAGAATATCCCAAAAGTCTACAAATTTGAGCCCGTGCAGACCAAATTCTTTTGTATTTTCCAACCGTCCCAAGAAATACTTTGCTTGTAGAATGCCCCAAACATAACTCAACTACTTTTCAACTGATCTAAAGGAGAAAAGTATGAACAGTTGATTTCACTCATAATGTTGCACTCCACTGATCAGACAGTCATGTGTTAAAGCAAACAGTGTAAGAACAGAACTTTGGATACCAATTGAAAACAAAAAGGTACCCTTTCAAGGAATCCAAGGCCAAACCTTCCTTGCAATGCACTACTTACATAATTCCAGAATAGGAAACTGAAACATGTAGTAAAAAATACAAAGAGAAACTTACAAGAATACATAGTTTGAGACATGTTTTAGTTACAAACCTGTTTTAAGGAGAGAATTTCCCCTTCCTAAAATTAGAAACTCCTTACCATCAAAAGCTAATCCATCAAACAAGATAACCGTAGAATACAACCAAACCCGAAAACACCAACGTTATATAAATAACAACGCATTTCTTAAATACATCACACAATCCTAATTAGACGTCAACAATGATACAACATCAGGCAGATCGTATCGTTTCTATGTTCTTGCTCAGCTCCTCCAACTTCTTCAGCCTCAACCTCTCGCTCTCGCTCACCAGCTGCATATTACCACCAATTCAAACAATCACAATGAGCACCGGGCGTTCACATAAGTTCAATATGAAAGCTGAACGATTTTCAATTCGATTACTCACCTCCATCAATCTAGTGATGAGTTGTACTTTTTCCTTGTTCTTTTCATTGAAAGCTTCAAGGGCTTCTTTGTATTCTCTCTCCTGTGATAACAGATAAAAAAAATCCGCAGAATGCGCATAAATATCTTGTGGGAATTAAGCAAAAGTGTCTGAATTTTGATTTGTTAATGGAACTAAATTATGGATAACCGTTGTGATCACCTTCTTCTGGCAAGTCTGCCCCAGTGGTTTTAACTCTTTGTTAACTGCATCGATTTTCTTGCGAACGAGAGAGACTTCTTTCTTCATGGGATCCGCAAGGGCTTCTAGTTCCTGATAATTCATCCACATTAGGTCAAAGGAAGCAAGTTCAAAAAACTTTAACTTCAGGTGCATAATCTTGATTGCTATCTATCAATCTATCTATATGTATATATATATATATATATGAACTTCCTTAATAATTTACCATGTGATACTTACATGTATATGAAAAGTAAGCTGTAATTTAAACAGGAACATAGATAAAGCATCATTAATTTCAGCTAATTAATCAATTATACGGCCTAATTAGAGGTGAAGCTTTTCTTTTGGGGTGAATCTACTGGCTAGGTGTATGCATATGCTACAAGAAAAACTGAAACCAGAAATTGGCTGCTTATTTCAAGTAGTTTTATCAGTCTCCAGGGTGAAATCTGAACATTCATCTTTCTTGCCCTTCAGAAATTATATAAAACACTGGGCGGGTGTGAATTATTTTTTTCTTTTAAAACGAAAACTACAAAAGAGACAAAATCCCGACAAAATTAAGGCATAAATTTATCCAAATTTGACCCTCTTAACGTTTACTAACAGTAAAAGAACCAGCTTTTGCCCTAAAAGACACAAATCCATGAAAATTAGGGGGAAAATTTTAAGAGAAATTAGTTTCCCCTTCTCTCCAGCAAAACCCATGAGAGATTAACAACATAAACAGCAAAAACAAGCACAAGGAACAATCTTTTTACCATGCATAAAGCAAATAAAAAAAACTCAAGATTTTTGTTCCAGACTTTGTTGAAAGCAGGAAAAGAAAAGAGTACCTCACGGATGGTGGCCAAACGCTTGGTTTCTTCTTCAATCCGGCCGAGCTGAGCCTGAACTTTCTCCTTAACTTCCATCTTCTTCTTCTCAATCTCTTCCTCCTTAGCCCTGAAGGTAGAGAGAGCAGACTTTGACATCTCCTCGTCCTCTTTCGACAAAGTCCCGTTGAAACTCAAACTGCCAGAAATCTGACCGGATTGCATCAGAGACTGTTGGTTTTCCAGCGTCCTTTGAGTCTGCATCATTGCTCTTCAAATTTCTTGCACAGAAAACCCTTCTTCTTTCTTGATTTCTTCTCTTTATTATCTCTTCCGCTACCCCTTTCTCTCTCTCTCTCGGGGAGGGTTCTTTCTTCTTTTTCTTTTACTTTTGCTTTTGGAATGATGATAATGAGAGGGAAGGGGCTCCCCTTTCTCTCCTGTTTGCAGGTGCTTATGAACAAGGCTGGCTGAGTGGCCTCTACGTTTAAAGTTATCCGGCCAGCTTAGCTTATGGCTTTCTTTATGACCCACTATCGTAAAAATCAATGAACTAAAATTTCTTTAATCATAATCTCACACACACACTGTGTGTGTGTAATGGTTAATTTTTCCAATTATTATTACACTCATAAGTGACAAAAACAAAAAAAGCATATATACGAAATGACCCAACTACCAACCACTTACAAAACATGGACTGCACATTTCATCTTTACTCCACCAAATATGTCATGCCAAATTCAAAACTTTGTCTCCTAACCTCACTCCTCATCCATTACAATACAAAACCCTCCATTCCTATCGGTTGATATTTCCTTGAAAACCCTCTTGGTTGACCTTCTAGGTCGATCGCATACAAAAAATTTAAGTAGCTTCAGAACAAAAATTATAAAATTCATATGAAATTTAAGCAGGCAATTCATAATACAACAGAAAATCGATCAAGTTGTAAGTCATACCATTTCTTTCCAACCCTTTTTAATTAAAAATTCCAATTCCAAGAAAATACTCTTGTTCACATAAAATGTTTACATTGTAAATGGAATGTCCAACAGTAGTATTTATATGTGAGTTTTGGCAGTTGAGGCTTTCTTTGGTAGCAGAAGAAGAATTCTTAATGTGTGAGCCAGAGATTTTATTACAAAAGTGACTTGTCTTTAGTTGTAATTCTTGATTTCCATGGCGTGTATTTTGGGAGGGGGGTTGCACATGAACCATGACCCTGTCTTTGTAAGATAGTTATTTTCTTATACATACTTGCTGGTAGCACATACCCTACTTACAACTAACTTTTCTACTTCTTCCACATGTAGAGGCTGACAACCCCACATAAATTACAGCCCCAAAAGTTAGAAATATGGTCAGATGAGATTATTATTTACTAAATTAAACAACTTACATCATATTACATTAATTATTACTCATACCTGTAATTTGGTCGCCCAGTAGCTCAGGTCAGTTCAATTTTAAATTTTTTTTTTATCATCAAGAATTAGTATTACATTACGGACCAACGAAACCTAACTTCAATCGGTCATATACTAATTATTGATAATTAAAATTTATAACATAATTATTACTGAATCACTGAAAAAGCAATTTGATCGGATTAGATGTAAAGCATTTAAAATTTGAAAATAATTATATATTTTATGTGTGTATAGATAGAATATTAATATAATTAATTTATAATAATTAAGAATAGGTATGTAAAAATGGAGCAAAACATTTCGTAACGCAATCTTTTTGCCCGGTTGAAAGTTGGACAGCTTGACATGTGCACTCGATGCTCTGTCCTTACTTTGATCATAAAGCTTTTTGCTGAATCTTTTGCACTCATCTCATACTAAATCCCCAATTATTAGCTTAATTTCGGCTTTGTCCACTCCCACACTCTTTCTCCCTCCACAATTATTATTAATATCTTTATAAATTTACCCAAAATTAAATACAGAATACAATATCTTACTTTATTTCACAAATACTTAATCACATTTTTTTAATCTATTTTAGGGGGAAAAAAGGTAAGTAATAAAATCTAAGTTTCTAATTTATCACAATATGTTTACAATTAAAATATATGATATAATTATAATCGATCGACTCAAAAAAAATTATATAAAAATGCGGTGTATTATTATTTTTATTTACATCCAGTTTGGTTTGGAGTGGGAAGAAAGGGTTGCCTGACTCACCTACACTTTTCTTTTATAAAAAAATGAAATAATAAAATAATACTAATATTAAAAAAAAAATGAAAAGGCTCGTAGGCAGAAAGCAGCGTGGAAGATCTGAGCGCAGCAGTAGTGGCTTAACGAACTTTTTAATTAAAAAATTAATTTAAGACAAGGGCTTTACAATTTGGACATCAAAGCAAGAATCTCCTTTTAAATATGTATATACACGATTTTAAATAAAATCATGTACGATTATTTTTGTATTTTCTTTAATTGTAAAATTGTATTAAATAATACCATTAATTATTTGGTATGATTGGTCAATTTCTACTTTATTTATTCTAAAATAATATAATCACAAAGTTAATGGGCCTCTCGCTTTTTTTATTTTTATTTTTTTTTTTTGCCTTCTTTGTGGGGGACCATCTTATCACTTGACCCTGTCAAGATTCAAAAACTGTAGGCCAATATTTACCTCAATAAATTTGTACTGTTTCTTTCTTTTGTTTTTTGTTTTTTTAAATGAGAGAGAGAGAAAATTGGAACTTGATGGGTGATTTTTTTAATTGGTGATTATATAATTATATTAATATTTTAATAAATTAAACAGTATATAAATTTGATCAATTTATTAATATAACAAAAAATAATTAAATATATTAAGTTGGGTAGTGAATTGGTAACTTTCAAATGAGACGGTCAGGCATTGGGATTGCTTCCTGCCTCACTATGTGTAATTAAAGGGACAATTCATGTACATAAACAGTGTACTTCACAAGAGAATATTAACATGAATCCCCTACATATGATATGGCTGTAATCTGTATTTGTATCTGAAAATTCAATTATTTGGTTGTCTCTGTGCATTCTTATAATTTTTTTTTATTAATGTTTTTGATTGAATTCAATATACTTTTATTATAATTAGTTATCGTCGTTGGCAATTCCTGCGAGTATATAAAAAGAATTTTGATGTAAAATGATAAGAAAAAACAAATTTATGAAAAGAAATAATTATAATAAATGTGGAGAAGTAAGCTGAGAGATAAATGTGGAGTACGTAGTGGGTAGTTAAGAGAAAAAAATATATAATTGTGAGATTATTAATTGAAATTATTAATCTGACCAAAATTTTTTAAAAAAAAATAAATGAAATAAAGAGTAAATTGAGCATTCAAAAATTAGTACAATAAAAAAAAATTATAACAGTATAGATTTTGGCAAGGGTTTCATTATATTTTTTGGTAGATCAATTTCTGAGTTTTTTTTTTTATCAGTTTTCCCTATTTATGTGCTCGTTTTGCCTGTGATTGAGTAAATTAAATTTGCATTTCAAGTGCGAATTTTATTTCTTATTTAGCCACCTTTTAAATTATCACTCTTCGATTAAATTTCAATAAAAATCATGTTTTATAAATAGTACTATATAATTATTATTTTTATCTAACTACCCATAAAAAAAATAATTTCTTCATTAACCTTAAAAATGAAATTAATGAATTTATATAATTAATTATTAAAATATACAAATGTCATAATCATTTCTTATAAAAACTAATTGCACAGCATGAATGATATCATAATTATTCACTTGTTAATGAATCACACAATCATCAAATCAAACTGGACCTATATGCATAAACACCTTTAGAAATTAAAAGGAAAGAACAAACTATAATTACGAATGAAGTTATTGGCAAGACAAATGATTTACGTCGATGAGGCCTAGCTCAATATGCAAAGTTAAAACTTCATGACTTGAAATTGTGGATTCGAATTCCACCAATATATGAAATATTATTCTATTTTATTAGTAAGTATAGTTTACTTTAATAATAGAAATAATTTGATATTAATTAATAGTATATAATTATTATTGTTTTTTTATAGTAATCAAATATTAATATTTGATATTAATAATTGTAATCTCCTAAATAATAGAGACACAAGTAATTTAGGTTAGTATTGGTGAAGAGGGTGATATATAAGATAGGAGAAAACGTACAGTGACATAATTGATCCTTTTCCGGCTTAGAAACTTTAAGACGGGTCCATTGCATTACATAATGTGGTGGGTTGATCGATTCATAGATTGTGTCATTTCGCGTGCTAATTTAATTAGTCAAATCGTTTATATGTGGCCTATTCCATATGTCTTATTATTTTCACTATTTACTAACTTTTTATAATAATTAGTAGATGATGGCGCACACTGAATACATGTATATATTATCAAATATTTTAACCTGTAAATATTGTAATAATAAAAATTATTATTTAGGGATCTCTATTTTAATTAAAAATATACATAGGATTGTTGTTCTTGAGACATAAATGTGGAGGGTCTAGTCTACTGAGTTGTATTTTATGGTTGTAAGAGATCATTTCCATTTTTTTACCAAACAGAAATTGGGGAGGTGGGGGAATCAAACTTTTAGTACACATAATTACATAACAACAAAATTTAAGTTGACCAAATAATTTGATATATATTCCCTATTTTAGATGGAGTCATTCTTACTCTACACTCAACAACAATTATATATATACACACATTCACATTGTATTTCATCTACATGCATTTGGAACTATCCAGAAGATTGCGACTGCTAGATAATTAGAATAAGCAAAGCCCAGGTCAAAAGATTCAGCCGTTTCCGACAATTATGATTCTTCCAAGAAAACCATATAGGATAAAGAGACACACACAACCAAATTCCATCTGCATTCTTTTGTTTGACTGTTACATCATCCATTTAATCAATACATTAATATGACTGTTAATATATTATAATAATTTGTATAAAATAAAATAAATATGCACATATCATGTGGAATTCAAATTCACAATCTTCGTCTTATTTATGGGATGCTAACTTTTATTTCAATTATTAAATTAAGACATTATTGATAAATTTGTGATTGTACTGTAGTACCAAAATATATATTAACAACCGAATCCATGATGTAAGTTGATCCTTGTAACCACGCAATCGCTACTCATACTGCTATATGATGGGATATGATGTCATTCTCATACGCAGTTGAGCTGCCAATATCTTTTATGCTAATTATTATCTTGAGAATTGCGTTTTATTTTTTTAATCATTACTTAGGGTTTATAATAAAATTTAGTCAAATTATTTGTCATTCAATTTAGAATCCAATTGGTCTGAAATTGATTTATTAATCTAATAAACCAAATTTACATTTAACTTTTCGTTTGATAAGTTGAAATTAAGTTGATTTGATTCTATTAATTAATTAAAAACATAAAATTATTTGAAGTTCAACTCGTATTTGATTCGATCAAATTTTTATTGCGCTCGACTTCAATTATTAATCAAATAAAATTAATTATAATAGTTTAGATTCGATAACAATTCAAATAAACTTGAATAATAATACTCTCACTTGGATTCAATTTATTTACTGGGGCGGGCCCAGTAATATATCATGTTATTCACCACATGGCCCATATCACGACATGTTATACGAAAGGCTAACCGGCGTTTGGGGAGTTCTTGAGGCTATTTCTATGGACTATGGAGGTCCATTCTTTCTAGAGCCCATTAAGCAATTCCACGTCAATCAGCACTAGGCCTAGCCAGGGAAGTTGTACGACTCTTGGGCTGGCACGGAGAGCACGAAGCGGCACCTCTGATATCTGCTATACCTCAGACATTTTTTGAAGGACTGTTAGGGGTGAATTCTGTAATTCTTGAAAAAGTAAATATAGTTTGTGTAAAAAATTAATAAATATGAGGATGTAAATGTAATTATTCTTAATAAAAATAAAAACAAAACCAAATGATCAATATAAAAAAAAAAATTGACTCCATATCGTTTGACTGTCCCATTGTAAATTTTCATACCTACAAAATTTGATATTGGATTCAACCTTATTAAGTTTCTCATAAATATTAATTATAAATATAGAAAAGAAAAAAAAATCTAAAATAAAATCGCACTAAAAAAATAATAGTTTAACAAAAGTAAGGGAAAAATAATAAATATCTAACAATACATAAATACGAAAACATGAATTATAACATCAGCGTTTGCATTGTGATTATCCGGACAAGTGAATCAATCATCGTTGATTTTTACAGAAATGTTTTGATCTACGGCAGCCACGTAAACTGGTTCGTCCACTCAGGGGAATTCGAAAATTGCCAACAATAAAAGCACGACATTAAATTCGCAACCAAAATGCTGGCTCACATGTCCCCGCATGTGTGTGAGAGAGAGTGGAACAAAACCCACATACATACATAAAACAGTAGTTTTTTCCTCTTTAGTGTCAGAAATTTTCAGGGAGAGTGTCAGAGGTCTGGTCACGTGGGACCCTCGTGACCTTTTGTCTTTTCCCCCCCTGTTTTACCCTTTTTTTTCTTTTTCCTCTATTAAAAATAATAATAAATATTAGAAAAGAAAAATTGGTAGCACGCCGGCACGCCATCTCCTACGTCAAATACGTCACGTGTCTTCACGTGATTTATTTCTTCGATGCTTCATCCCCCATATACTTGTGCAGTACAGGATCCCAGCCCCTTAATTTGACGACCTCCACTCTACCTAATTTACCTGTGTCTCATCAAAAATAATAATTGTAGTATTATTACTAAAATAAATTATAATAAAAAAAATTAAAATTACCATGATTTATATATATATATATATTATTTAAAAAATTATAAATACTTCTCTAAATTTATTAATAATCTAACAAGTACCTCCTCATGATAACTTATATATTGTAAGGATGTATTTGTTAGAAAATATTAATTTTATAAAATATTTATAATTTTTTAAATATTAATAAAGTATTTAAATGTGTTGAATGATGAATCGAATTTATGAATAATAAATAAAGAAGTAAATAAAAAATCCCGCAATTAATTTATTCAAGGACAAAAAGTTTAAAATTGTGCTAATTTTTGCAGCTCTTTTATACCAGAGTGATGGAATATAATGTGTTTAAATCCTGTGGTCCAACAAACTTGTGTGGCCATACAATTGAAAATCGTCTCATTTATTTTCCTATTGAGAAACACATGGAAGAATTCCATATTTTAGACCGTGTAAATTATATTTTATCATTCGAATTATATTTATTTTTATATTTTGATACTTTTTTTTATGTCAACTTATCATCTCAACTTTGAGAAATTTATACTTTACCATATATGATCGGTTTTTACTAATTTTTTTACGGAGAATTATCACATGTTATGCATATGTGAAAAATATCACATCACATAATCCTTAAATATAATATGTGCACTGCATGTGAAGTTTTGTTGCACAAATTTGGTGAAAAAATAGTTATAAATGACAAAGTGCAAAATTTCGTAAAATTAAAATGATAAGCTGACATAAAAAAAGTTTAAATATCAAAATATAAAAATAATTATAATTTGAATGACAAAATATAATTAACCGTCTCAAAAACTCAAACACGTATCTGAAATTGTACTCCTTGTCCCATGTAATTTAATTGCATTTATATGATGAGTATATCAATTAAAATGGATGGTCGGACCCAATCAAATCTAACCGATTGCTTACTTTTGCAAGTATTAATTATTATGAATATCATTGATTTAACATTAATCAGAATTTTGGCATTTGGTTGTCTGATTTATCCATATCAATGAAATATTTTTCATATGCTAGACGAGCGGGCGGGACATTAGAAGAAATTTAACATTTTATTATAATTAATTATTATGATTAAAAATAAATAATTATAATAATAGTTATTAATCACAATTGGCAACAATTGTTGGCCATGATTTTGTAAAACGTGGTAAAAATATTTGTCATGGCTGAAAGTCATGATACAAGTATTTGTTATGACTTATAGTTATAGCAAAAATAGTTTTATGGTGGACAATTAATTTTTTGTATTAATTTTTAACGTGATTAATAATAATTAATTATTACTGTTTTAGCATGATGCTTGCAAAAAACGCACGGGTCTAATGAATGGACTGTTGTTCGAAACTTGGGTGAAAACGTATGCGGATCCTGAAAAGAGGATCTGCAAAAAAGGTGTTAGAAATCCGACGCCTAAGTTTTTGTTATTAGATTTGAGATTGAATATAACCCTAAAGTAAATAAATGTGATTGAAAATGAAAATATGATGAATAATATGTATGAAGAAGTACAAGAACACGTAATAATGTGATTGTAGGGTGATTAGGGGGCGGTTAAAATGTTGAAAATACTCCCTTACTGACTCTTCTTTTTGTTGTAAAGAAAAAAAAAGGCTCATAATTATCTTTTGACATCGTTTACTATTGACAAATTAATGGAGAAAGAGAGCGAAATTCTCTAAAGGATCAAATGGATCTCGTGGACAATTGATTAAACCACTGTTGGGCCGACCGTGTGAAGGTGGTAACGAACACACATTACTTAACCAAGCAGTGTAATTGTGGAGAAGGGCGACATTCTCAAAATAGGATAGGTGCTTCTACGGATCCGTGATTTCGTCATATATCGGTAGGTTCCTTCCAGTTGAGGGGGAGTTATGTTTGCCAGGATTTCTTTGCTGAAGGAGACACCTTGCTCCTCCAAGGGCACTGCCGTGATTTAGTACTGGACGTCTTGGAGGCCTTTTGATAGGCATTCCAGGCGTGCGAACCATTAGGAAAGGATATCCTATTAAGCTTACGAGGGGGTCCCTGACTATTGCGATCGACGCTGCGAGGGTAGGAGGACACCGTTTGACCTTCTTCCTTGGAGACATGACTAATTGAGTTACTACAAGGGCTGCGACTTAATTCGAATTTATTCAAGTATTTAAATCAAATACAGTAACCGTGAGATATTTAATTAAGCATAAGATGTAATAGATTATTGATGGAGGATGTATGTATGTACGTATGTAGAGCCAAAAATGAGTGAACACTGAATAGTCACATCAAGCACAAAACGGTAGTTGGACTTGGTCATATCAACCGAACCCCCTCCTACTGTCGGGACTAGCCCAACTGGCTCGGCTCGCAACTGGGGTTGGGGGCTGGGGTTGGGGTTGGCACTGTCCACCACCCCACCTGCAATCTCTGACACTCACTCAGATGTTTGGATCCTACTCTCCTACCACATTCAATGCTCTCACCTCAATTACCATACTACCCCTCTCACAAGATCTCCTCCCTGACGGACCAACCACAATGCCCCGCACCTCCGCCTCCAACCCAAAACCACTTCTTACACGTTTTTGATAAATTTAGGTCCGTGGAATTACGCTTTTGAATTAACTTAAGTAGCTTCCTGTTTATATTATAATATTTATATATATATTCGTTTTATTTTAATTAATTCTCTTATATATAAATTCTCAGAATGTATGAATTATGCTCTTAATAATGGGAAAAAGTTTGGTCCATGCATGGGGCCGAAATAATCAGCGTATTAAAGCTATGTTGAGATTTTGGGTGATTGGAAAAATGCATTGAAAAAGCAAATTTAAAATTTGAAATATGAAATACGAAGAAACTATATTATTTGAAGTAAGAAAAAATATTTTTTTCTTGACAAAATATCAAAAGATTTGAGCAAGTGTAAGTAAATTATAGAACTCGAAGGACAATTTAAAATTTATTTAAAAAAAATGAAACAATATTTATAATATTTGATCTATTTTCTGTCAGTCAGAATCCGACAAGTTGACTAGTTGATTTTGCGAAAACTCTCCAACATTTAAGTTAATGAATAATACCTAATTCGAGCGGAGTTGAGCATAACCTCTACAAAATATATAAATCTTTAACATGTTTGAACATTTTTTATGCAGGATGAAATACTTAAAAAGTGTTGATTCTACATATCTTTAGTTATTTCACATTGAAAATTTTGACTCTCAATTAAGGTTACATGCCCAAAGATCAACTTAGAAGACAATTCACAGTGCATATGTTGTCAGTTTTATGATTTACATTAAACCCCCCATATGTCCATTCAAGAAGATTGCATGGTATAGTTTGGGACATGTTGACACTTTCAGATCTCCAAAAAAATCTCTTAGGACCTTGGACTATAAAAAACTAGGGTAATGATAACCCTGATATATATATAGTCAAAGCTTCTTTCGTCTCATCTAAACATATATTAACATTTGTTATTGATACAATATATTATAAATTTAGTTTATTTAACACAATATAAAAGCTAATAATGTATATATATATATATATCTGCTAATTGTAGCTTTTAATATAATTAAATAACTAGTATCCTACAATTAGTATTGTAGGTTGAGAGTAATTAGGAGATTTGACCGGCCATAAAGGCAATGGTGGAAACCTCGCGATTATCATTGTCATAACATCATGTCGAAGCTGGTTTAATACCCCAATGCAGATTATCTTATCTCTGAGAATAACACCTAGAGATGTAATTATTTTTCTGTATTATCATAGTAATAATTACACTGTCCACCCAACTTATAAGAATATCTTGGTAACTGTAATTAAATTATACCCCATATGCTCCTAATTACCCCTCCAATTTTCAATACACAAATCCATCCTATCACACCTCCCCCCCCTCCCCCTAAATATATATTCCCTCAGTAAGTAACAAAAATTTCAAATCTACGGAAAATTCTTACCTCCAACTAAGTTTGGTTTAGACCAATTGTTCTATAAAATTATTTGGACAACACACACATATACATATAACTATGAATATTTGCAAATTCAAGAAAATAGGAAAAATCTAGGTACCAAGAATTAGTATTATTGCATTCTTGGCTTAGTGGTCCTTGTTTTCTCGTCCAATGATCCTAACGGGAGATTAAATGAAAATGATGAAATGATGTTGCTGAAACTATATATACTAAATATGGGACAGGCGGACAGCTGCTGCGGCCTGTCCCTGGAAAATTCTTACAGGTCGGAGGGAAACTCGTGTTCATTCAGCAAGCCCAGATAGTTATAGTCGAAACAACTTCATTTTATGGAAATTCTTGTGTGATGAATGAGTGGTGTGGTGCTGATGGAAATCACAGAGACAAGTTCTGGGCTTTGGCTGGAAATGGAATTTAGCATTTGTCAGCTCTTTTATCTGCCTCGATGTGTTTTGACTTGTAGTGCAAATACAGAAAAAAAAGTTTTTAATTTTCGAGGCCACAAACATAACAGAATACTTGTATATTTCTTTTTTTAAAAACATAAAATAAAACTGTATGTGTTGTTTTATTTATTTCTCCCTCGAAACCCTACTTCTAACAGCTGCTTTTTTCCATTGTTGTGTTCCCAAAGCTGCAGAGACAGACAGGCTGCAGGCAGCAGGCAGCAGGCTTACCCCTCACACAGAGTAGTCTCTACGTACCCCACCTCTTCTCTTGGCCTTTACTCTTTCTTATCTTTTTATTTTGTTTATTGGTTTTCTTCTTTCTTACTTTCTCTTGCAACTGTCTTGTCTGACTGTCTTTTTTTCTCTCTCAAGACTGGGTTGCATACTCATTGCCTGAAAATGTTTGAAACAGGAGAGTTGATATAACACTTCCATTTTAAATTCTGGAAAAGTAACAAATGTAGTACGTGCATTACTCACACAAGATTAGGATGGATGCTAGAAACGATTTTAAGGAAATATTATTAAAAACGTCAATTTGTCGGTTATATCAAGGTTGTCAAATTGCACAAGAGTGGTATGTATGTGGTGTGAAAAAGAATAAAGAGATATAAAGTGTAGATACGGAAGTCCATGTAAAAAGACTTTTTACCAATGACTTTCTCTTAACATGCTCTCATCAAACCAAACACAAGTTTTTACCAACCAACCAAAACTAAACCTACAAAATCCTCTCTTTCTCTCTCTGACTGTTTGCTTTTTGCCATGGACTTCAATCTGAAGCAATGGAGAGATGAGTCAGAAGGAGAAGAGCAAGAAACGCCATCTCCAAAGCTACCAAGACTTCTCCTTCACTCTCATCACCCACCTGCTTCTGCTTCTGCTTCTTCTGCACTCCCCTTGTTTGTACCTGAACCCACCACCAACCTGTCAGCATACTCTTCTGATAATCTTTCATCCACAATCTCTGTCACCAAACTTCCCAGTACTTACACTTCTCTCTCTCTCTCTCACACACACACAAACTAGAAATTGTTTTGATGCATTTTTTAGCTTACAAGTTTGATTATTAATGGGGTGTGGTGGTTTTAACTTGGGCACATGGTTTCTGATCAGGGATGGGGAGCTACTTCAGCTTGGCCCAATGGCAGGAGCTTGAACTTCAAGCTTTGATCTTCAGGCATATGATATCTGGCGCTGCTGTTCCTCCTGAACTTCTCCATCTTGTCAAGAAAAGTCTCATCACTTCTTCTCCTTCTTCTTCTTCTTCTTCTTCTCCATATTACCTCTGCAACTCTCTTCATCAGTACTACCCGCATTACCAATCACCTCGTAAGTTAACCCCCCATCTCATCTTTCTCGATTGCATTCCTTCAGCTTATAAGTAAAGAATATGGTTTCTCTTTCCTATCTGCTTTAAGGTTTCATGTTGAAATTCTCGATTCATTTGCTGATCTTAATATACTGTCTTGATTTTTTCCAATTCATGATCTTAATATTTTGGAATTATTCTCGAATTTTTTATCTGTTGTGTATTTTGTGCTTAAAAATGTACGCGTATGGTAAAATCAGTGGTGCAATCGGGGTACTGGGGGAGGGCAGCCATGGATCCTGAGCCAGGGAGATGCCGAAGAACTGATGGGAAGAAATGGCGGTGCTCGAGGGATGTGGTGGCGGGGCAGAAATACTGCGAGCGCCACATGCACCGCGGTCGAAATCGTTCAAGAAAGCCTGTGGAAATCCCCACATCCACCACTACCATCACCACCACCACTTACGGCGGGAATGGTGGCGGAGAAGCACTCAAAACTAACCATTCCGCTACTGAAGGAGTAATGGCTACTGCTGTTGGTGGTGGCGCCCCTCGTTTTAGTCTGTCGGAGCCTTCGCCTTCCAAGGATCTTCTCCACCTCAATCCAAGGTATACTTACATCAATACTATTCTAGCTAATTAATTTCCCTATACTTAGAGCCTTTATTAATTTCAAAATCAAGAAAAATTAGATAAATTGAAGTTTTGGGTCAAGATTGATTTTTGGAATTAGAAGTATAATTTTAGAGTGTATAGTAATATTTCTTAAAATTGAGGATGACCTTTGGAAGTAGGACATCATACACTAGGACAACATTCAAGACCATCCCTGTCTTATACTAACTAAAGGAAAAAGAAAGATTTGAGGAATCATATGCCACATGTTACAATCAAATAATTAACTATTTAGTACTAAAGTTATATACTCAAGGTGATCTTTGTAATTATAGTAACTTTTAAAAACTAACAAAAAATTCTTGTAATTTTCAATGATGAATATGTGGTGTATTAAAATGTTAAAAAATCTGGATGACCCGGCTACTTATTTGATGGGTTTTTCCCAGGGTATGGAAGATAGTTATTATAGGGGAATCCCTGTTTCCCAAAAAGAAGAAAGTAAATAAAGCTTGATATAAAATGATCAAAGTCACAACATTGAAGTTGTTTGATATTCTCAAACAACTTTTTCTTCTTGCTGTTGGATCCTGGGGGTCCTCAAAATGGATTCACTTTGGATCCTTTTACTGTCTCAATGGTGCGGGTAATGACCCACCACTGTTTTCTTGGTAGGACCCTTTTTATGATATTTCTTGATTGTGCTCGCACTTACCCCCAGCCACTTGTTATCTGCCTCATTATGTAAACCAGTTTTTACCATTCAACTTGTTCTTTTCACTGTAACTCAGGCTCCAAAGTGTGATGATTCTTGCAGGACTTTGGACTCCATAGTTGAGACAAAGTCTCCATTTGAAGCTCAAAATGGTGGCCAAGGGGCCGGCGGTCGCACCCTTAGACATTTCTTTGACGATTGGCCTAAATCACTTCACGAGACGGAGAGTGTGTCTGCCACCAACTTGTCCATATCGATGCCTGGAAACCCATCATCAGACTTCTCCTTGAAGCTTGGCACAGGCAATGGGGACGAGTCTAGGGTTGTGAGTGGTGAAAGGGAGAGGCCTCAATTGAATTGGGCAACTGCATGGGAGACTGGTAGGGTGGCTCCGATGGGGGGACCATTAGCTGAGGCATTGAGATCGTCAATGTCCACGTCGTCCCCAACAAGTGTGCTACATCGACTACCAAAAAGTTCTACCTCAGAAGCTAGCTATGTTAGCTCTTAATCAATGTGTTATCATCCACTCTAGACGTAAACTCCTAAACATGTTCCACTGTCTCGTGCCCTTTTTAGTTATTCTGAGTTTCTTGCTTTGTTAATGTCTTTTTCTTTCTCTCCTTGCAATTTCTTTATGTGATCATTTTCCTTTGTCATCTATTTTTTGTGGAATCTCTTTCGATCTTGAGAAGTGCAATTGTGTGATGTACAAATTGGTCGGAGACTCGGAGTGATGCTCTCTAATGGTCCAAGAGGAGGGTTGTGTATGTCATAATTTTCTATTGATGTTTTCTTGCAATGTATCTAAAGAAACGTGCACGGAATGTAGGTGGACTAACATACGACCTTGGATGGTCAAAAGCTACATGTTGATGTAACATATGCATAGCCTTTCTGGATAGAACATTACTATATGCTTTGGGTTTGTTCATTATTTTGGGCCTATTATAAAACTCAAATTATCGATTTCTAGTATCAAGAAAGTGAACATTGGATTTCATCAACTTGTACCTGTTCCATGTTTCTTGTGATGCTAGTTGAAGTTGCAGTTATGTTGTATATGACATAGATGTGAGCTGAACTGCCCCAAACGTTGAATTGTGAAATTAAAGAGTTTTGTTGAATAGAGTGTTTCTTCTAACCAAGTAGCCAGAAAAGTATGGGTGTTTAACTGCGGGAGGAAACTATTTCCCTTCAGCCAAAACAACGCTTAGTATGGAAGAGCAATGCTTGCAACAACTACAATGGAGGACAAGATATACTATGTCCAAGATGCCAGTGATTGCAAATGGTTCATGCTTCAAGACAGAGACCATACAAAAGACACGTTATACTTGCTTGGGCTCTCATTATTTCAACAGGGAAAAATAGTAGGAGCAGTTCTTAAACAAATGGTGCTATGGCCTATAATTATGTGCTGCTAATGCAGATAACACGGAACTTTACTAGGGGGAAAGAAGGCATTGCTAAGGGAAGTTGACTTCTGTACAAGTACAGAGGCCATACTAACGTTGGATGCAATGATTGACATTCGTGGATATAGCAAGATGAACATCTGTCGCTCATACTCGTACAAGTACCTGAAAATAATCTTGACTACTGCCATTAATATACTTACCAGGTCTCCCTACACTTCCGTCTTTTCTCCTCTTAGTTGCTTCTTCAACTGGTTCAGAAACCCAGATACAGGCGCGCACCAGCATGGATCAATCGTTACCAAAATCAACTAGTGTCAGCCAGACAGCTAACTGTACTAATCGGCTACATACATCTTACTAACTTCAGCATCAACAGGTTCCACTTTATCTTCTGCCAAGGCATAGACTACAGCTGTTCTAGAAGGTGCATAGATAAAAAAAGAACGAGGCCGGCCATCGTGCAACCCTTCCTGTTAAGATCAGGTTGAAGAAAATGTCACGGTCATTCTTTATCTTTCTTTTTTCTGAGAGGGAGTTGAAAAGGTGTTGACAAGTCTACACATGCAAAACAGTTCATCCCACAGTATCAACTACTGGGACTACTAAGATTAAGGTAATCTAACATGCATAACTGTATACAGCATCTAAACATACATACAAAAAATCAACCAGTGGTTTACTTTCCAAACAAATCTAGAATTATTGAGCTGGACATCTTTTCCTTCTCCATATATAGGTTTCAAACAGGAAATTCATAGTTTGCAAATACTGAGTTTAAAATGTTACAATTCCACACTCGTTTGAACTAAACTTATCTGCATTTTCTTTAGATGGACAAAGAACTTGTCCACTTTTGCATGATGTTTCAACAAAGTTTGTTAAACTAAATTGATGAGCAACCGTATGGTCCCCTTTGTTGCTGACAAGAGACTTGCCAAAGTCTCTAGTAGTTAATATTGATTTTATCACATGTCAAAATATGATATGAACTATGAACCTGCAAAAATATAAATAATGACAACTAAAACCTAGATGAAATTATATGCAATTTTAAAGCAATACTTGTCTCTGGTTAATAGCATAAAGGGAAACATTAACTAGTTTAATTTTTTCAATTACTGGATGGAAGAAAAATTAGTTCTAGAACATGGAACAAAGTATAATTGATCAAGACTCGAGTTTTATTAAATTAAAAAATGTCGAATCTAAGAGATTTGACCAAAATGTAGCAGTCAGAAGTGACTTAAACATAGGTATATCAGCTTACAGAGGTAAAATACTCTGCCTCATGATTAATTCTGCTGAAGCCCCCAAATAATGGATCATCTGAGTCCAAAACAACCTGCATAGCGTTCAGCAGAAAAATAAGATGTGCAAGTAAATGCATGATCAAGGAGCAAAATAAATAGGTGGAAATAATCAAGCATCAGGAGCACCTAAGCAGATACAAGTTTCATGTCTCCCAACACCTCATATTATGCCAAATGTAGGCCATAAAGTATCCTCCCAACTATATTTACTGATTAATCACACTATTGTTTCTCATCTAAATTTGGTTCCAATCATGTTGGACGCTGCAATACACATAGTTCTGTTTCTGGCATTTTAGAATTTTGGTTGGGGCGTCACATTCTAGACTTTAGGACCATATATAAACTTCATAGGGCCATCTCTTATATGGGAAACTGTCATCTGCTCGTAAAATCCATATCATCGTAATTTGTTGCTCAAATTTGGGTATCCTAATGGGGTAGTCGCCTTACAGGAGCATGTATAACAGCACTCTTCAAAGGCCAGCCAGAGAAGCACGACTAAAACTGAAGATTGGTGCCTCATCAGAAGTTCCTTTTTAGGGTAAACCAACAATGCAGCAAAATATATATTTTCTTGTCAGAAAATAGCCTTCTTACATATGATAAACCAATGCCAATTTTAATGCCTACATGGGATGCAAATGGCAGAAGCTAGGATGAGGAAGATGCTGGAACTGTGTTCAGGAAGACCCTACCCTTTGCTCAGATAAAAGGCTCTTTTCTATGTCAGTGATATTCGATAAATGAGAACAAAACTCCTAACAGGGACGAAGTTCTCAATATTGCACTTATTTTACTATGCACAACTTCCTGCTATTGGTTTGTGCAGGTGTATAGAACTAGATATAGAAACAACATCAACAACAATAGAAGAAAAATAAAACAAAAGCAACAATCTTGAGAGAATGAATTTTGTTTGTCTCAACATACCTTGTATTTTCCTGGCTTTAAGCAGCCTACCCGGTAATCTGAATAACTATTACTCCAATGGAAATTAAAGACAAAGACTAAGTCTCCCCTTTCGAAAACAATTATCCTATCTCCTTCATCCTTCCTTGATATATACTGATGCTCTGACGTCATGAACTGCAGAAACATTCGAAGTTAAACTTGTAACCATGAAGAACAATGATCGAGGGGAACCAGGGGCAGTTTGCTCAAAATGGAAGCCTTGAACAATAACCATGGAATAAAATAGACTGAAGTCAGCAAACATCTTGTCCTAAACTGTTAGTTTGAGAGGTTGAGAGCAATAACTTTGGTAGTAAATTAGAAGTCTTGATGAATCTTGGGATAACTAGTTTTGCAAGTTATACAAGCCATCATTTATGTCAATTACTACCTTCTGCTAAAAGAGGTGAGAAACCACAATTATCTGTTCTTGATTTCTGAGGCAACTAATTTCCCATGGTCTCTTGGGATATAGAGTAACCGTTTTCCTACTCTGACGTTTTGCAGTGGCAAAGAATAGGAGATTACAGGAATTTGAACATGAAGCTGCCTCAAGACTCCAATACCTAGAGAACCATCTTCTACCTCATTAAACCAGAAAAGAGTAGTAAATGATACAAGTTCAATAGCATAGAAGCAGTTCATTAGAGATGAACCATTCTATAATGTTTGATTACTATTTCTGGAAAGAGAAAAGAAATCCTTCCCCTCTGAATCATCTTATGCGTCCTACCACCCACCATTGCTGTAACAACCTCCATATAGCCTCAACCATTAATCTGCTAGAGATAATACGCAGTGGAATAAGAGAATCTACCAATAACGCAAGGTCCTGTAGAAACAACCAATTGGAAACAGGAAAAGATACTGTTGCCCGCAAATCTGTTGAAATTCTTTCTCAAGACTTCGTAAATAAAGATGACATAATGTTGTAGTCCTTAGAAATAGGAACAGAAGAACATAGTGTCATGTTGAAACTTTTTCCAGCCCATCACCATTATATATGATAGAAATTCCAAGACTCTAGGACAAAACCTCTTCCCAGAAACCTTTCTAAAAATCTCACCCCAAACATTTTTGTTACGAGAATTTGTGTTGCTAGAGGAGAAACCAGAAGCAATCATCATTTCATTTTTGGGAAATAACTTGGAACCTATCCAGAATGAAGTATATTCAATTTTGCTTCAAATTTACCCCATATGATCTACATCCTCAGAAGGATATTTTAAAACTAGCTTAGAGTTGGTTACTTCATCAGCCAACCAGAAATGGTTACTGTCATTGAGGGTTTTTTTAGTAAAGAGCATGCTCAACATTACAAGTATAAAGTTCTCACCAGTCTCCGAAAATATCTTGTTGGTGTTAAACAAGATAAATGCATACTCTTTACTAAAACCTCAAGACCTAACCTGGAAGAAATATTACTTAGAAAATGATCCAAGCCAACATGTAATTCATGGACCTGGGAATTGCTTTGAAAAGGGATTCAAACTTGCAGAGTCACTATCCAATTTGTGTACCATTTCATGAGAAAATCTACGGTTTATGCATTTCCAAATCCATCAAAATATCTGTTTTAATGAATGTTAGTTCTGCACGTAAGAAACAGCAAATCACTTAAATTTAATGAAAGCAAGAAGCGCAAGGAATACATACACCATATTTTTCTTCAAGATGCTGCATTGCTTGGTCAAATTCTTGCATTCCACGATATCTTAAATAATCTGCATCACCCTGAATATGCATCAAAGTTAAATTGGAGACAAAAATGCATTTGCTGCGGAGATCTATCTTAAGTGATTATATGGTAGAGTGTCAAAAGATTTCTCTGTGCAATGAACATCAAAAAAAGAGGAAATTCAAGCCTTCTACTTTGATTTTCTCATTTTTCTACTATATTATGCAAAATGCATAGTTTGCATTAAGACAAAGCATAAGTAGCTATGAGACCCAAACTTAAATGATGGAATGCATTCATATATTATTTATCTACTGTTAGCAATTGTGAATTGATATTGAAGCTCAAGGGCATGGGGTGTTTGCTGACATTGTTGACCAACAATGTTTGAGATCTGTCCTTTTTGACGAAATATAGAGTCAGATCAAGAATTTTATTCTCCTTCAGGATGCACAAGCAAGCGGATAATGTCAGTCTCTGAAGCAAAAAACCCTAAAGTTCCATTTCACTTTGCCACGCACTGCTGATCTGCAGGTCTTGACAACTTTCTTCATTTAATGTTTTCATTCTTCAGGGACCCAGCTACACCTGTTATTTTCAGCAGCATAGCATTTGGAACCTTCCATCTCACTTACCACAGCCTCTCACTCTATAAAGTTTTTTAATGAATCATAGTCTGTCAACTTTCTTTGCAGCATACACCTTCTAGCTTCAACAGAAAATTACTGCCAACTAAGATTCATTTACAGCACCATTGCTACTTTAGGACATCTCTATAAGGCCCAAGCATCCCCTTCTACATATCTGATTATCATAACCCTTATCTTCCAGATCTAAGGATATGAAAAACTAACTAGTTCTCTCTTTTGCTTGTCCAGGATATTTTTCCTGTGTGATCCACAGCTCAGATCCTTGGTTAGTCTTCCTCAGAGTCATCCCCAGATCTAGTCAGATAAGCCCATAGTTACTGAAATTTCATGCTTCACCCCTTAATAGTAAAGTTGCAGGCTCTTATTTCATCCACCCCATGACTGATAATCAGACATTTTTGCAAACCACTTAATCATCTAAGCAAATGCCCAAGCAAAGTAGGAAATTGCATGATGAAACCTAAAATTCAAAATAAATTGGCTCAGGTTTGAGCAAGGTATACCAGATCGAATCTACGCCTGCACTTGTCATAACTGAAGTTATTCCCTGGAATAACTGCGCCACCAGGAAGATGTTGATCGCCTCTAGGAAAATCTATCCACTCTGATTTAAAAGAGGAAAGGGTTATGACAAGACTTTTGTGTGTTAAAATTGAAAAGTAAAATTTTCAGATACATAAAACATAAAAGTAATTTATAATTCAATTCTTGCAACAAGTATTACAATTTAAACATACCAGGATGTCCAAATTCATTTCCCATGAAATTCAGGTACCCTTCTCCACCTAACCCCATTGTAATAAGCCTTATCATTTTGTGTAAGGCTATTCCACGATCTATTAAGGGAGTAGATGGTCTATCCAGTGCCATGAACTCATACATATCCTGCAAACAAGATTCAAAAAACAACAATAAGCTTAAATCTGAAGTGAACGTGCATTATTTCTTAAAAGATTTCCTTTTTGCTGTCACTGACTATTGCAAATATATAATTTCATGTCTCTTTAGAAAAGTAAAAAGAAAGCACATCCAGAAATAAAAGAGGAAGCAATTATGATGGAGTTTGTTAGACAATGGCTTGTGATACATGGATTACTTGCTATCATTAAGTAGTCTGACTAATCCCTATTCCCGCACAATGTTCCTGATTTGTTTCACTGCCTACTGTACCATTATTTCTTAAATGAACAAAGGATTCATCATATTTTCAGTTGAACAAAAAATATCTGTCCCCAGTCTTAGGGAAAACTGCTCTAACAAAAATTGTGAAAAATCAGAGCCAAGTATATGAAAATCAGACATGATTTCAGTTAGAAATATAACTGCTCAATATTAAGTAAATGTACGTGTATGCGTCACCTTATCCATCAACCAGAATGCAATAGTTTTATCTCCAACCAGCGCTTGGTCATGACTTTCTGCATAGGCAATACATTTTTCCAGCCACCTTCTGTTTGTAAGAGTGTGTATAATATCTCCCATTTTCCAATCTTCATCCCTTTTCCTGCATTAAATAATACAAGTAAAAGAGAGATAAACACGAGTAGTTTATAAGCAATATCCAAATTTATGGTTAACCAACATGCATTGAGTTAGATAACAATAATAGAAAAAGCTAGCAATTCATCTTGTTCAGTGACAACTTAAAATGCATTTAATTGAACCTAGAAGCAGATGAAATTTGTTTAGTTGTTTGGTCTTGTGTATTTTTCATGCTCCTTTTCTTCCTCACCCCGAGGGACAGAAAAGGAAATCAAGTAAAACAGGACTCCATTTTGTAGAATCTGCATCAAGCACTTTTTCTAATCTCCTCATGCACAAACAATAACCCGAGGAAAAAGTCAGATAATACTCATTTCAGAGCTTCAAGGGCAACATACTTGAGAATTTCTATCCACTTATCAGCAATTGCCATGTGTAGGCGATAGTCAAATCCAACCCCACCGTCTTGAACAGGAATACAGAAAGTTGGCATGCCACTGACCTGAAACTCACAGAAATTTTCTAACGACTTAATTCACAAAGTTAATATCCTTTTACAAAAACAATGAATGTTTTACTAATAAAGCATTGGAATATGCATGCATAAAATGTTATCAATAGTGCCTTCTTATTTTTTATCAGGGACAAGAAAACACCAAAAAGTGGAGATGAAAATTAATTGCTTCACTTCTCTAAATCTAAAAAAATCCATAACCGTAAAATAAAAGATACAACACATAAATCACAGGCGCAATAAATTATGCATACATTTTGGTAAGCTAACATGGTGTAAAGCATGCATGGGAATGCACCACTGGTCCGAAAATCACACCATTCAACAACTATCCCATTTCATCAACAAAAATACTCTCAGTACTTTTCCAGATTTTGCTTGGTGTATTTCAGCAAATAGCAAGTGTTTAACCGCCTTCATTGTGTGTATGGGCAGCAGAAGAAAGATGAAACGGAAGGATCAGACAGCTAATAGAGAGGTGGTACCAAAAGTAATTCTTTTTTGTCCATATTACGAGTCCCCTCTCTTCCTGCTCATTACATTCACTAAAACACCTGGGTGATTAACTGTTCAAAGCTGCCTTCTTTTTTCTCATTGTTTCCCTCTCAAGTTGGAAATAGCCCTAACTGGGGTTGAGAAGTTGAGAGGCACAGTAAACAAAGTTGCCTGCAAATGTTTTAATCTCTGATGGTGCAAAGCAAAGGTGGTAACTTACATGTCCCACAAAGTAAATTTGAAAAAATTAGTCACTGAGTTCAATAGCAGCAATCATTGAGCCCCACAGAAAATATCATAAGGATTGAATAAATTCAAGTTAGGAATAAATATGACCAGAGCCTAAATGAATTTTTTCTGCTAACTTACGAACTCACTGAGCTTTGTTCTCTGTTATTGATACCTATCCACTTCCCTTTCACATAGGTCAAATCTTCTACTACCTCCAACATGACGGTTCAGTTTGAGAAATATTCATCATGTCCCAGCTCTATATTTTAGTTCTTATAAGGACAAATGCAATAAACTTCTCATTTATGCAAGATAAAATGATGTATGTGCTTATATGCATGTCTACAAATTCAAATATTAAAAAGTGAAATTGTCTGGTCAGTTTTTGTTGGAAGCAGAGAAATGGGACTCAAAAAAGATAGCCAAGTAGCATGGGGAGTAAATGAGTTCATTAAAACATACTAGTATTCGTGAAGAGATATATTAAGACGAATTTCTTATAGCAGAAAGTAACTAGCCAATGGGAGAGCCTCTTTTCATACTTTATTTATCTGAGCATCAAAGGAGACAAGGAAAGAGAAGATTTAAAAAACCCAGCTTTATATACTCCCATCCCTCCCCAAGAAGGGGCCCAAGAAACCTTTTGAACAATGACCAAAACAAATGGAAACAAATAAATGAGGCAGGGCATACATTGTTTTAAATGAAATAAACAATCTTACATCTTCACCAACTGTTATGGCTTCAGGAAAGAGCCCATGAATGAGATCATTAACCAGCATCAGGTACACCATAGCATCGACATCTGTTGCGTATCCAAAGTACTCATTGTAGTTCCCAGTAAATTCCGTCTTTTAACAAAACAAATATATTAGTCTGGATATCACATGGATAAGATCGAAGAGTAGAAGATGCAAACAGAAACAAAATATGCTCAAATGATTTTCAGAAAACTGGATGTTCTATGACGGGGCATGTGCAAATCAGAATATTCATAAAGCTAGAAATCATGCGTTCATATAATAAATTTACATCTTAAGGTAGTTCACCACATCAAATTTACAGTTTCCTAACAATTAAAACAGAATAGGACGGTTCACAGTATATGACCCCACTGAGAACCAGACATACAATGTGTACAATCAAAACTGAGATTTCATACTTGTTTTATTTTCAACATGATTGTCATTTAGTAACAAATGATTGACTGTTTTTTTAATTAAACATCTAAATGCATAAGAGGAACACAGGACAGCAAAAGGATGAAAATTGACGGGGCGACATCCTAAATTATAAATGATTAAGAAAAAGATCATCTCCTAAGCACAGAAAAGACCTCGGGGACAGGCAACCCCATTTTCTGAATGACCTAAGTGAATATTCCAAAAAAAGAACTTGATGTCATCCTATCCTACCATCATATTTTTAATTGATATGAAATGTGAAGCAACGATTATCAGATTTATGAAACAGACTTGTTCAGCAACACAGGATGTGTTTTCAAGCTGAGAGTATTCATGATTTTAAATACTTCCACTTTAGGCCTGTAACATACATGTTAATCATGTCATAAACCACATTACTCAATCAATTAGCAATAACATGCTGCTACTAACCAATAAGGCAGTACCTGGAGACCATGGTGAGTATACATCATTGATGTCACACCATCAAATCTGAAACCGTCGAACTTGTACTCATCCAACCACCATCTTGCATTAGAGAGGAGATACCTTAAAACCTAGGGTTAAAATCATATTAGATGCCAAATAATATTATTGAAGCAAAACTAAAAATATTCACATATTCTATTGTAACTTCTGACATCAGAAAGTACATACTTCCCATTGTCCATAGTTAAACAGACGAGAATCCCACATCCAATGATAACCCCGCGGTCCAGAGTGGAAGTAACAGCTATCAGTGCCATCAAACATGTTCAATCCATCCAAAGTGTTCTTCGATGCGTGGCTGGAAATATTGAACTTTTTTCAGTTGAACGATAAAGATGAAAAAATTTCTTCAATCGAGACATAATTTAATCCAAAGATAAGCAACAGAAAAGGGAGGACCAAGGGCAAAGGGTTAGGGTGGTGGGGCGGGGATTATGGACGAAGACGACTTGGAAGACATATTATGCAACAGATAATTTGCAACCATGTATCAAGGACCATTTTAAATCCCGCTATTCCAGACAACTAAAGCTGTACAAGGCAAAAAAGCAATTTTGAGACACGAAGTTGATTAAATGTTTTAAAACAACTCAATAGCCTCTCAAAGACTAAAAGCATTAAATTTCAATAATTATATTTTTATCTAATCCGATTAATGTGTTCCAAACAGTTACCACCTGGGTTTCTCCATAAAATTGGGCTGGATATCTTAATTCAGCATGAGAACTTCAATGGTTAGGTAGATGATAGAAGATTTGTACAAAGAAAACAGTAGCACAGCTCATGATCCAAGCTCTATATGTTTGAAAGTCAAAGGAATGCCTAAGTGTCACAAAAGAGGGTTTAATTGCTAACACAGAATCAGTATAATTTCCTTATTGCATAGCTTCTTCAAATGAAAATATACTACACTACCTTCATCCCCCCACCCCCCAACACCATGCACACACTTTCCATAGTTTCTTTCCTGATTACACTAGCATGAAAGTCTGTGCCCATCTTTTTCCACTTATTTAGTGTTTGCAAAGCAGATGGGTAAATTAAAGTAGTTCATACAGAAAAGCTGCAACTTGGATCCTATGTGAAACTCATGAAGGAAATAAATAGCATACTTAGCTTTGATGAAATTCAACATATACTAGGTAGCCAAGGATATCATCTGTATCGCCAATCATGTTCAGAAGATGTTTCATGTTTTATCACTAAAAGACAAACCAGGTTTGAAAACAAAACAAATATAGTTTCACGCCAATGCCTCTCTACTTTTACAGAGAGCAGCTAGAAGATAAAATTGACCACCTTGTTAATATCAGATTCCAGTGCCTTGTTTTGATGAATGTGATTTGAAAAAAATTAGGAGCTAAAGAAGGCCATGAATAATGTTGTCCTGATGGTAGAAGGAAAAGATCTTAAAAATTCTCACAACATAAGTCAAATGCTGCAGCATATTGGATCAAGAATGAGAAGAAAACAGCTATAACCATGTGAAATCAAACACATTGTAAAAGTATGTTTGCTGTTTCAATTAGATGCAGGTTAATGGCCCACAGTTATACTTAAAATCCAGTACATGGTTGCATTACCATAAGAAACCAATAGTCAGATCTAAAATAGTCAATCTGATTTACTTGTGTTAATATTTTTTTCCAACTGATTGGGTTTGAATGGAGGAACTCATTACACCCTCTTACTTAAGTGTCCATTTCTAATTTGGTAACAGTACCATGTTGCTTCACTGAGAATCACCGCATTATGATGGTTGCTATTTTGTAACACGTTTACTGGTAAATATATAATTATGCTTCTAAGGAAACATTTGATTTTGCAAGCACATAGAGAGTAAAAGAAATGAACTAGAATTGGTGTCATCATTCAAACTGTCGCAGCTTCCTGGAATAATTTTCCGCAATCTTATGGAATGTCATAATCTATGCAAGAGTAACAGATATCTGGAATGGAAAATGGTACTTAAAATTGAACTGAGCTTCTCTACTACTGTTGTGGACTATCCTTAGGGAACATAATGTACATCGACTGCATTTATGCACTAAATAATTCAGATTTATACTTCATAGATATTATATCGTGGAAATTTAATTATACCTGTGCACAATATCCATGAGAACAACCAAATCCAGCTCATGAGCTTTATCTATTAAAGACTTAAGCTCATCTGGAGTCCCAAAGCGACTGCTTGGTGCAAAGAAATTTGTCACATGGTAACTGAGATAAGGAAGTGAAGACAAAATTCTGTCAGAAGCCAGAAGCCAAAAAAGGAAGAGTGGAAGAAGAGAATTCACAGGAATTTGCACAACTACTACACTTTATACTAACAAAACCAAACTACATAACAGCTAGTGAGAGGCACATTTTACCCGAAACTTGCATAATATGAATGCTCCTGAATTGCCATTATCTGAACAGCATTATACCCAAGTCTCTTGATGCGAGGGAGCACTTCATCCCTGAAGTTGGCATATGTATTGATCACAGGATCCTGCATCCAAGGTCAAGAATATAGCATAACCCAGTTAAGATACTAAGTACCTGACTATTAGAACTTGGGAACAATATAAAAGATATAAAAGCCTAAATTTTTCAAACTAGCTAGGAAATCATCAACTATTTTGGTTAAGTTTGCGAACTTCTTGTGGCATCATGAACCTTAAGAGAAGCAGACATGTATTTCTGCCAAGAAAACTTTTAGCACTTGGTGTTGATGGTGTTGAAGATCCCACCAAGAATCAATTATAGCATACACTATCTTAAGAGCTTATCCTTAGGTGGTTTTCAGTGCAACATGTGTTGACCAAATTATGCATAATCAATTAAATAATTGCTAGCATTGTTGGTGCATTTGGATTCAATAATCAAAGGTTTCTCAGTGCAAATCTAAAGATGCTTCTATCAGATCGTGTATCATTAACAAGCGAATCTTTAGCATGACCCTCCCAGTAATCTGTTTACTGCAGATTTTGGGAAAAGGGAAATTGTTCGTAAATCAACACAGAGGCACTGAAGAGGAAATGATGGAACATGGAAATATATATTATAGGAAAGAGAAGAGACGCACACCTTACTACTCATTCCAACATGGGACTCGTATATCCGGAGTGACTTTGGTTTCTTCGGACGAGGATGTTTAAAAACATACCTTTCCTGCAAAAATATTATAAAGTGCATCCAAAGTTGAGAAGAATAGAAGACACAAATACTACCAGGTAAATCATCATTTAACCCTGACAAACAAAAGAAGCATTGTGACTTTTGAACAGAGAACAAGTATTTCCTATGTGCCCTTTAAATTTGCACATTCATGACTAATGCACCTTTGGATTCCTATGTACACGGGTAAACATGCAGCAAATAAAAAATTAAAATCTAACAAGAAATTTATTTATTTTTTCACTTTTTTGCTTCCCCAGGTCCCCCATCTTCCATAAATCTCATCAGTTTATCCAATAGTCAATAATGTCAAATCAAACATAAACAGTAGAGAAAATTGTAAGTACCTCCTCTGGTGGATCATAATATACTCCATTATATGGAATTTCTCCAGGAGCCTGAACGGAAAACTTTATCCAAGCAGGAATAGAATCTTTCATGCCAGATGGAGTATCCATACGAATCTGAAATTAAAATATATTGGTAAACAACATAGCAAGCTGGCTGTCCATCTGTGTATACCACAGAGAGCAAAGGTCCACACAATGGCAATGATTATTTGGTCATGTGCAATAAACTACAATGCTGTTAAGCAGTCAGAAAATGAGCAATGGCATGCCTAGAGTCTTCTACTAAGTGAAGTTTATCAATAAGAGATTATCGTTTGTTATTCAATTGGACTATTGAGAAAATAGGCCTGCAAATCTTCATGAGGCTGTACCTCATCCCATCAATAAATGTTACCTTTACACGGGAACCATGGGGAATAGCTGGAGACCCATCCACATTGTTTGGTAAAAATATCTCCCAAACGCCAAATTCATCCTGTTAAAATGTTCGGTAAGTCTAATAATGTGAAGGAAATAGAACAGTCTTAACAAGGAAGGTAAATAACAAGATACGGTAGTGTTCTAGAAATACTATAACATCAAGATAGAGAAACAGCTTGTAACTGGAAAAATTTGAGCTGTTGAGCAGAAGAGACCTACTCGTGTAGTTAATGAATAAAACTCCAGCTTTTCTCAATGACTGTGTGATATACAAAGAAGGAATTGAAGCTTACACGAGTCATAACATCAGCATTAGGATTCCAGTTGTTGAAATCTCCAATAAGTGCAGCCCACTGCAGGTGCATAACGAATTGTCAATGTATAATAATCATTAATTGAGTTAGAAAAGGTGAGAGTTGACATAAAAGGAACCCATAATAACAGCAGCCCGGAGGTGTCAACTTGATTTATGACCTGCTACTTTGGCAGCAGTATGCCCTATTACCACATGCATCACTTGTGACAAAATCTATGCTTAAGCCGCAAATCACAAGGACACTAGTTTACAGCATCAGCATGTTTCAGAACCAAAAAAAGAATGTTTACGAGCAAATATAAGTCTAAAGAACAGCTGCTTGTTCAAAACTATTATTTTGAGTGATGAAAAGGATATGTAGAACTACAGAGAAATCTAGTTCCAGTTACACCAAAATTACTAACCTTGGCCCCAGGTGCCCACTCCCTGTAAGTAATACCTGTCTCACTGGCAATACAATTTAAAGGAAATTAGTACTGACACACCTTAAGATTAAAATTCTATTATCAAGCAAAAGCTATGGAATTTACAGAAACAGGATCACTGAATCATACCATCTAGAGTTAATAAAAGAATGATTACCATATGAATAAGAAGCACTATTGTTTCTCATAATTCAATCATCAACATTTCAAACACACTTCAACATTCTCATTGGTTCTGCCAAGAATCAACATAACCTTGTCTTACAGGTAAATAATTAAGGAATAAACCTGAGCTGGTACAAAACCCTGGCTGCTACATTTGCTGTATATCGTTACTCTGATATACGTGCAATCCTTTTGCATTTAAAATCCCACAAGCACATAATATTTCCTTCCTTCTCCAGAACACATGTACAAAGGTGTCAAAGAGATCTTTTCTAACTGGTGTTTTATCATGTTAGATAAAGAAAATTGCACTGCTACAGTATGTTAATGGTGCTAAGAAGATGCCGACATAGAACCTAAATATCTAGCAGGTAAGCTTTCCACCATGTTGTTTGTGAAGTAGGTAGAAACTAATCACTTCTATGGTAGTAGTATTACAGTTATTACTAAGATATAGACATTACTTCATCACATAATTGGGTGTCAATAATCAAAAGCAGTTGACTAATTACAAGAAACACGTGATACCAAATGCACATAAAAAGTTTCTGATTCATCAGGTGCACGCATGTTTTAAACTGTGATTGTCCTCGGAAGACTGTCCAACATATTCAGAGTAACAAAATCACACGTTGAACAGACGGAAAGTGCACCTGCGATTAAAACCTAGTTTTTCATAACCACGAGAAAACTTTTCCAGTCCACCCTCATTCTTGTCAATTGAATCGCGCAATCTTCTATACTGGCCATACCTGTAAAAGACAATATTATGTAGTAAGACAATCAAATCAATCAACTTCTGAAATGCGGACAAATGAAACAGATTCTACCATGCATCACAACAAAAGAGTGCTATAAGGAGATTTAAGTTTAAAAAATGCAGATATTCTCAGACAAACATAAAATTTAAGAGTCTAAAATATATCATTCATATAGCAGATTTAATTGTGGTAGACAAATTTTTTTAGCAAAATTGATCGAACAATCTAACCGATAATCAAGATGTTCACGATGATTGCTCAAAAGTGGATCAATCTCATATATCCTCTGACCAATTCCAGGTTGACGGATGACCGTCTCTCTGACCCTGGAAGTTTCATCACTTATTGTTTTATATGTTGAGTCTGATGTTCCTTCAGATTTTGCATTAACATCTCCATCTAGTATTTGTTCAGAGATAGAGTCTTCCCCTCTAATGGCATCACTGGAACTGCTTTCCTCAACCAAGTTTTTTTCCTCTTCAATTTCCGTTTCATGTTCCATTTCTGAACTTTCAACACCACCCAATATCTAAGGGGAAAAAATCACAAGGGGAGATGAATCAGTGAAGAGGGAAGATATTGCTGATTTAGATATTCGTTCATACACAGTGAATAACAAAGTAAGAAATGCAGGTTTAATGTGTACGGTATAAAAACGTTAAGGAAGAACTAAAGCATGGATGATAAATGACAGAGGACTGAAGCCCCAGAGGCTAAATGTCCCGGGTCAGCTACATTTAAATAGAAGAAAACTTCCAAGAATTAGGCATGCTTGAGCATGTTTAGCATCAATATTCAGATGAAATGCATCTCCCTTCCTTCAAAAATCTTATCAAGGGAAAAGGAAATTAGGCACTCAAAATATAGATGTGAGTTATTTGCTGTAATATGCAATGAGAAGTCTGGAGCTCAAGAAAACACAAGATGCAAGGCAGAGCAACAGAACATGATTCTTATTCACTAAATTTGTAACCAATATGTCAGTTCTTTCTATGTAAACTTTCAGAACCAAGCAAAGGGAGAAACTCGAATGTCCAAATGTCAACAGCTTAGTACATGTATTCAATAGAATACACGTGCTGGTGTATAATTGCACTATGGGAACCAACAAGAAATTGAACTAATTTTCTTTATCTGCTTTATTACCCTAAGAATCAATCATTTACAAACGCTTAGCTATCTTGTAGCAACATTTAAATATCAAAGTCCTTCAACTTTCAAGCGGCACCTGACAAGTAGCTTCCACAACAAACAAATCATATTCCCACAGAATTTTGGCTCTACATTGTGCTCTAAATAAATTTTAAGTCTATAACTTGCTTTGATATTAAGTTCATGTGTTGCAAGGGCCCAGGAATACTGGCAGTAACTTAGTAGAACTTAGGTCAAATTAATTTTCCATATTTTCTAAAAACTTACATCATCAACTCTTAGCTTAAGTTCTTATTTAAATCCTCCTTATAGTTTAAGTACAAGGCACAGTCTGAAAATTGGTCAACTGAACTTTCAAATTAGAATTAGCAGTCAACATCACGACCTTCCTTACCCTAATGAAGCTAAACTGGAAAAGGGATAGGACTATAACCTAAATCATAAGCTACAGAAGTTAAGCCTCCTGCCTTCAATTATACAGCAGGCTAAGTAGTAGAGCTTAATTCTTGTAGTAATACTTTCTTATCCTTTTATTACATCTTCTAATCAATGATGAAACCATTTTACAAAAGTTTTTGCGACAAATTATGCAAAACTTATGCCTGGAAAAGAAAAACAGTGTCAAATTTTTCCAGCCAAAGACCTTGGTTTCTTCCTTTCACCTTTGTTAACAACAGACTACAGGAAGTTCAATACCCATTTCCCATGCAAAATACCCTGACTTACGGTTGTCTTTATAACATGCATAATGTAGTAAAAGGATGCATAAATTATGTAATTAGATAACTATTATGCAGACAAAATGAAGTTTTGGATTTTCGATGACAACAATGGGAGAACTCTACTAAATTATAGCAGCTCAAGCAGCTCCTAAACACAACTGCAAATTTTGATGGGTTTTTATGTCAAATTGAACCTCCAGATTGGAAATGCAGTAAATGTTTATGTGATATCTTTTCCTTGACTTTTTGTGTTAATTTTTTTTCTATGTTCTTTCCCACTTTGTTTCGCTCGATTTACTCTGTATTCTTTTTCATGCTGACATGCCTCAGGATTATCTGACACTATCTTGGGGTCCTCAAATTGTTCTGTTGGAGAAGTGGAGTCATCGTTCTCATTGCCTGGAACAAGGACCTTCTCTGATGCGGTTGCTGTAGAAGATTGGGATCCAGACTCATAGGTCTTTCCACAAAAAATCTTACCTGCAAGCAATAACAAATTAGCCAAATCACTCTAGAATGGTAATTACAGCATAATATAAAAGGGTGGGAAGAATATTTTTCTTTGTAACTTTAACCAGAAAGGAGGCCAATGGAATAATAACAATTAGCAACCATAAGCTTCATCCCTGTGAAAGAATCCAAATTAGTTCGGCTTCACCTCACTTTGAACAACTTGTGTTCTTTTAATTTACATAACCAGTCCAGAATCCCATCCACCATAAAGATCCGAGAAAAGTGAAGCTCTATCCATTATTTAAGCAACTTCATTTTGCTTAACTGTTTTAGTCAGTCTCGAATCCGCCCCACAATGCTAGACC
Organism: Sesamum indicum; assembly: GCF_000512975.1. Classification (NCBI taxonomy): domain Eukaryota; kingdom Viridiplantae; phylum Streptophyta; class Magnoliopsida; order Lamiales; family Pedaliaceae; genus Sesamum; species Sesamum indicum. The sequence continues at coordinate 11,862,676 of NC_026155.1, read as the reverse complement.
TAATCTACTCTTAGCCCAAACTTGGCTGAACCCAACACCAGAAACAGTTCGGTCAGTTGACCAATTCTGCAAATATTTGCACTAACCATCAACCACCTTGTCTACCCAAAATAGCAACAGAATATCGCATATTCACCCAATCAACAAGTTCCACTAATCAAGAAAGCGAAAATTTTAACAGCAATGCCACATTTATCATTCGAAAGATCCAAAATGAAGAATGCAACAAAGAAGATGATCCCGCAAAGCACCATGAAACGTCAATCAGAACTTGATGATTGGATCAATTACATCGGAATTTCACTCGAGTTTACTCTATTAAACTTTATTCCATACCATCTCATGCGTCACTGCGGTAAAAACACAATTTAACTCCATAATCAATTCCCTTTAGCTCTGATCGATGCGAGAACAGATAAATTTGCACTCGAGCTCCACTGACAACGAAACGAACAAAATCCACGACGCCATTGAAGAAAATGAAAAGGAATAACATCCGAAACAACAACAAAAAATTAATCCAACCAACCACCCCACGTGAAAACACGCATATCAATAAAAGCACATATAGAGACGAACAGCAAGAGTGTGTAAAAGGGATCTCGCTTACGTGAATGAGATTTATTTTTCAAGAAAAACGAGAGATGGGGATTCCTAATATCACCATGCGAGCTCGCACCATTGCTGCCAAGCTTGTACACCGATGGCACAGTAGGCAGGCGCACCCCAGGTAACGTATAAACCATTCTTCTCCAAAAGATTTCCCCGTTCTCTTTCCCCTTTTTCCTTGTTGAACACAATTTTTAAACTAATTCCTTGTGCAGATCTGCACCGCGTTCAAGGTGCCAAGGAATCCGTGAAAAGAGTGGTGATAAGATATATAAGTGAGTGTGAGTAAGTAGCATGTATGTATCTTCAAGGGCAAGGCCAAGGAGAAGCAGCTACGTGTGGAGAGAGAGAAGTTGCATAATTGCATGGGATGGATTGGATGCGTGGGGTCTACTGAACCTCCTGCCTCCTCAGCTGCATCGTCTATTTAGCTAGTGCCTGAAAAAATATCTTTGATCTTCTTGTGTGGGCCAATGGCTCACGTGGGCGGGCTACTGATGAGTGATGATATCTCTCTCGAAAGATCAGCAGATGTATAATATATGGGTGGTCGTGGTTCCTAAGTCCTCACCATTTTGCGTTTTATTGGTTTCCGTTTTAGTCTATGATTTCTTTCCCAAATCAAAGGAACCCACTCTGTCAAAGAGGGCATCAAATTTGCATCATTTTTCGCATATTCTCGTTTCTTACTCTTTTAAGATTCAAATTATAATATCTTCATTTATCTAACAATTTGTTTCCGAATTCATGTATTTAAATCTCAAATAATAAATTCTTGAAATTTGTGTATTTAAAATGAGCGAATTACAATATTTTTTTGTTAAATTTATCATAGTTTTTAAATAATCTCTGTTATTTAAAATATTTATAATTGCTCCTTTGAACTAACGGTCGTTTTACAATATCTTTTGTGACAGTCCATTATATTGACATTTATTAAACGATTATTAATTTTATAGATTACTTATAATTTTCCAAACAATAAAAAATATTTGTAACTATAACAAATTTCAAGGTGAACCCATTATAACTGCCCTATTTAAAATTATTCAATTTCAATTTTAAATTTTGTTTTGTAAAATACTGTTACATCTTAATTCTTTTAATATGAATTACCTATGATATGGAGTTGGTACAGGGGTTGCCTTGAGTTAAAAGTTGTATTCACAAATTATTTGATCAAAATTCTACACTCAAATAACAATTTTAAAATAATATCGGGTAAATTCTAATTATAATCCTAATAATGGTAGATATTAAAATACTAGATAAGAAATTCACACAATATAAAGAACAAACATTAAAATTACATTTAAAGAGGTGGAGCTACACTAAAATACTATATCAAATGGGTACTATAGTCTGTTGTTTGGATCTAACAGATCAAGGCCTGTTTTCCTCCACGGCCCATATAAGGATGATGGCCCATGGGCCGAGCTAGGATCTGGTGAAATGGGCACGTGATTGCTTTCAGTCCAATCCTCCTCTCCAACTTTGAAAATTTGCAGTGCTGCAAATCCGTAGCACTTCTCAATCA
>NC_026155.1:11846460-11860303 GCF_000512975.1 Sesamum indicum | reverse complement strand
CCTCAAAAAATCTAGGGCTGATTATACAGGTAAGTTCCCCTTCCTTTAATTTCTCCCTCTTGTGCTAGCAGCTGAATTCATACACTTTCCAGTTGAGTTCGGCCAGGTAGCACTGAGATTAATTGATAACCTCGAATTTGTCATTAAGATTTAGGTGCTATATTTGATCTGTTAATTCTCTTTCTACAGCTTATCAATATTTTCTTATCGTTTTTATTAGTTTTATTTTGTTTTCCTGGATGCTTCATGCATCCGAATTGGGAATTCAGCTTCATCTTGTAGTTTCTGATTTCATGTCGTATTGCAAAACCTGTGCTGGTTAAGAATTTACAAGTTATGATTATGGGAAATTAAGAAAAAGATGCGGAATATGAATAGTTATTTCACAAATCTGCTGTAAGAATCCCAGGTTTTAAAGTCTGTCGTATGTCTTGCTCTTTAAGTTTTTTGTTGCTATTTTACTGCCTAAAGTGAAAATAAGTACTTACGGATGAATTGGAAACTGCAACAGAACAAATTTTGGGAAGGCTAAAGGTTACTAATGGCTGCATCTGAGGAACACAGTGCGCTATTTCCCATCTTTGTGTTGACAATAATTGCACTGCCTCTAGTGCCATACACTATTGTCAACTTATATCTCACATTCAAGAAAAAGACCAAGACTATTAATTGCCGGTGTTCCTCTTGCTTCCACTCGGGGAAGTATCGGAAGTCTATATTCAAACGTGTAAGTTTCTCACTTGTCTCTGTTCGAGTCTTGTTTGATCCAGCAATTGTGGTAGCTGGTCCACATGTTGTGTTTCTGCATATGCATATACTTTGGAGCTACATCACTAATTTTTTTCAGTTTCTGTGAAATTTTCAGATTTCAAACTTTTCAACTTATAGTAACCTGACGGTAGTGTTGCTGTGGGTTGTTGTCGCCCTTTTAGCTTTATACATCAAGCACATCAACACTGAGGTACTTTCTGGTTTCTGATCTGTTCCATCATATCTTACAAACTGAACATCTGTTATAGCGTAACATATGGATCTATGATGTTATGCAATTTCTTTCATTTCCTTGTCTAGTATTCAAACTATATTGTATATGATTTTTGTTTCCATTAGATGGCTTTATTGTTAAGTGTGATTTTAATTCTATCTTAGCCATCTGAGGTAAAATGTTCTTCCTTCACAAAAGGAGTGCTGAAACATGCATCAAAATGGAGTATAAAATATATGGGGAAAAATCAGTCAACTCAATAAATACCTATTGTTTTCTCTGAGGTATTTGATTTTCTAACACTTCTCTTCTGAAATCTAAATTTGCATGATCATTTCACAGGTCCAAGTTTTTGAGCCATTCAGCATACTTGGATTAGAGCCTGGAGTTTCTGATTCAGAAATAAAGAAGGCGTATAGGAGACTTTCCATCTTGTACCATCCTGATAAAAATCCAGACCCAGGTTGAAGGTGTTTAATGACTGCAATTTACATTATTTGTTTACTTAAAGAGCAAGATGGAAATTAGCAGGTTTTGTTGAGTTGCTTAATGATTCATGAATCTTTCTGTGCAGAGGCTCACAAGTATTTTGTAGATTATATCTCCAAGGCTTATCAGGCTCTAACAGATCCCGTATCACGGGAGAACTTTGAGAAATATGGCCATCCTGATGGCAGGCAGGTAATTTTCTTTTCTTGCCGGTGATGAGGGAGAAATCCATTTCGTTTCCTCACTTTTCTCAGAAATTGGACCTGTGAACTTTTTGATGTTTCCTTGTAGGGGCTTCAAATGGGCATCGCTCTCCCTCAATTCCTCCTGAACATCGATGGAGCATCTGGTGGAATTTTGCTCCTTGGGATTGTGGGAGTTTGTATTATTTTGCCCCTGACAATAGCTGTAATATACTTGTCAAGGTCATCAAAATATACTGGGAATTATGTCATGCATCACACGATGTATGCTTATTACCATTTCATGAAGCCTTCATTAGCTCCAAGGTATAACAATCTTTGCTACACATTTTGTTCTGCCTATGATATTATAGTTTAAATTGCATATAGTTTCAGGGATTTTCCTAGCTAGTCTGTATCTGGGAGAGCATATATATTAAGTTCATACCATTTTATGAGTGGTAAGGAATCTACTTGTTGCAATTGTGCATTAGTGCTCTATGTTTCTGATGCAGATTTGTTTTACTAAATGTTTCCATTGCTTAATCTACACAGTCTCACTTACACTACATTTGTATCTTTATATAATGTATTTTTTCAATCTCTTTCGAACTCCCTGCTCTTGTTCTGTGTCAACTAGTTGCTGCTTCTTACAATGCTGTGCCAGTAAAATTTTACTTTGATATTGTTGATGTTTATACATGTAATTTCAATGTGCCTGTCACTAATGGTCTTTCATGGTACAGCAAGGTAATGGAAGTTTTCATCAGGGCTGCTGAATACATGGAAATTCCAGTTCGTCGAACTGATGAAGAATCCCTGCAGAAATTATTTGTGTTGGTCAGGAGTGAGCTAAACCTGGACCTTAGAAACATCCGACAAGAACAGGCTAAGTTTTGGAAGCAGCATCCTGCTTTAGTAAAGGTGATGTGATCTCTTGATGAGTTTTAGTATTTGATATACTTTTCCTTTATTAAATATATCGGTTTGTTACTTGCAGTCTGAATTGTTGATGCAAGCACATCTAACGCGTGAAACTACAGCATTATCTCCGTCTTTGCAGCGTGATCTTAAGAAAATGCTTGCCCTTGCACCTCGTCTTCTTGAAGAACTAATGAAGGTATTATTAGTTGGTAATATTTATCTGATTTGATGCAGTATTTTTCTCCCCCCCCACCTTCCCCGCCCCCTTTATGTATATATATAATGAAGGTAGTTTTCACTAGAATAAAATAGTAAATAAATTATTGTGTAGATTGTATTTATTAGAGAGCACTATCTAAATGGCTTTCTTGAAGGATTACTGAATTATCTCTCAGTGGCTTTTCTTTGTTCATTTGGTACTTCAGTTGGGTGGTAAATGTGATTGCAAAGATACTTCAAGCCACTCAGATAGTCATCTAGCTTATTACCATGGTATTTACGTGTCAATATTTGGAGTTGTTTAAGAATAAGAATATTTCTTCTACAACAGATTTCCCCACTCAAGTTCTAAGGTGTTTATAAATGATAAAGGAAGAGACAGCTTGCCTTATGTTCCGTTTGTTCTTTTGCTAATTGTTTTCTCCCTTTGCTCATCTATGCTGTGGCAATTTTTAGTCAATCTTCGACATATTATTGGTGTAGATCACCATGTGGGGTTTTTCCTTCCATGCAGATGGCAATTATACCACGCACGCAACAGGGGCATGGATGGCTGAGACCTGCAACTGGAGTCATTGAGCTATCCCAGAGTATAATCCAGGTATATTTCTGAGTTCTAATCTAGTGTATTTCTAGTACAAAGAAGGCAGGGGGCTATCTTAGTAATAGCTGATAAGTTTTCCTCAAATTGTCGTATAATTTTATTTTTTCATTCAAATATTAAACTCGAACAACCTGGTTATTAGCTCTTCAGCATTATTTTTGCACATTTACTCCATTGGCTTTGCTTCAGAGGAGTTGGATTATTTCTTACTGGCCTGAAGTTAAAGTAAAGAGCTATGCTTCTTTAAAACTAGACTGAAATTCTGCTGTTCTTGATCCAGGCTGTCCCCCTCAGTGCCAGGAAAGCAACTGGGGGATCAAACGAAGGTTATGGTCCATTTCTCCAGCTGCCACACTTCAGTGAATCCATTGTCAAAAAGATTGCCAGAAAGGTCTCTCTCTCTCTCTCTCTATATATATATATATATATGTATATATTAGCAATGTGTTTAAAGCTGTCCACTGGGTTTCAAGTGGTCCCATCATACTTACAATGTCCACATAAAGTTCGGTTGTCTATGTCCGCAAAAAATGCAAAATACCTCTAGATTCCGCATCTTGGAAATGAAACTTTCCTTCACAAGCGTTAATATCTCATTTGGCAAATCATGGCACAGATCTTGGATAAACATAAATATTTATTAGAATGATCTGGTCCTCTGCGGCTTGACTCCGGAAAATTACGGTTTAATGTGCATATTGACACTCTTCCATACCATTGACATGGTTTCTGTAGCTTCCTCTTTTTGACAACTAGTACAAGTCTGGTCAAGGTTAACTTCCTTTATGCTGACTTTTATAAAAAATTTGATACAAGTTGCATATTGACATTGTTGCTGTGGGACTACAATGCTATCAAATATCTCTACTTATTTTTGTCTGAATATGCATAGTGGTTTTTCTGGGCTATTTATTTTTGGATATTAAGTTTCTAAGTCCTTTTTCCTATATACAGAAGGTGCGCTCTTTCCAAGAGCTTCGTGAGATGAAACCACAAGAGCGTACAGAGCTATTGACTCAGGTTGCTGGCTTTACTGCCAATGAATCCCAAGACGTGGAAATGGTTCTTGAGATGATGCCTTCCATTTCAATTGATATAACATGTGAGACAGAAGGTGAAGAGGGAATACAAGAGGGTGATATTGTGACAATGCAGGCTTGGATTACTCTTCAGCGTTGGAATGGCATGATCCGTGCCCTACCACATGCTCCCTACTTCCCTTGTGACAAAGAAGAGAATTTTTGGTTGCTGCTTGCAGACCCCTCTTCAAATGATGTATGGATGTCGCAAAAGGTTAATTTCATGGATGAGGCGACAGCTATCATTGCTGCATCAAAAGCAATTGAGGAATTGAAGGAGGGTGCTGGTGCTAGTGCTAAAGAAATTAAAGCATCTGTAAAAGAAGCAATTGATAGAGTAAAAGCTGGTTCTAGGCTGGTGATGGGCAAGTTCCAGGCCCCTTCTGAGGGAAATTACAACCTGATCTCCTACTGCCTGTGCGACTCATGGATTGGTTGTGATGCGAGGTCCAATATTAGGTTGAAGGTTTTGAAACGAAGCCGGGCTGGCACAAGGAACATTGCCACTGCAGATGAGGTACCATCGCTAGAGGATGGAGCTGAAGAGGAAGATGAGGAAGGAGAAGACGAATATGATGACGACTATGAAAGCGAGTATAGTGAAGATGATGAAGATGTGAAGGGTAAGGATGCCAAAGCTGCAGTTGCCAATGGCTCTGCCCATGCTGGCAATCATTCAGATTCAGATGAAAGCGGCGAAAATTAATTTTTTCATTTTTGTTTCTACTTTGTTATTTGATCACAAAGATTGACTAGATAAGAGGGCGTTTCCATTTCTCTATAATAGTTGACATTATTCTAAAGAAATAATACTTGTTTACGACCAGGTTTGTTTCTTTACACAAATTAAATGGCAGAGTAGAGTGCTTTTTACATGGTTTATTAGTTCTTTTCCTTCTCCTGATGACTTTTGTTTTGAGTGCTAAATCTTGCTTAGTAGCTATGCTGGATTCTAGGATGCATCACTGCCGAAAATTCAGTTGTACGCTGTTGTCATTTGTGGAATCACTTGCTTATTTATACCTCTGCAAATTGAGTTGAAACCCTCAAATTCGTTATGCTTTACTTTTAAATTCGTAGTATCTAATTCCTGCCTACAGCCAATTTGAGGATGACAGCTTTTCATGTCATTCAGTCTCTCCTTTCCTGTTAGCAATCCAATTCTACCGTCACTCAGTCTCAATTTATTCGTTGTTCAAATTCATGTTATACTTTATTTTATACATTTGAATATGTGGGTGATTGTTATTAGTTCGCGAAACCTAAAACCATAGATGAATTTTGTTTCTAGTAAATATAGAAAAATAAATAACCATAGGAAAAATTGTTATAGTAAAATTTTGGAAATCATACAAAAGGGCGGCGAAGCATATTATATAACTTAAAGAGACAATTACCAAATTCAGTGATAGCATCAATAGAACTAACACATCACAGTAGCCACTTTCTATGGCCTTCTTATAAGACAACGAGACTATTCCAAACTTCATTATGCAACGCCAAGAATGACTTATTTTACTGAGTGTAGACTCGACTGTTATTCAGTATTAGAAGGTAGAGACAACGGGCAGCAAAAAATAAATTCCCAACTCATTTGCCATCATCATTAGCTGAGCTGGAAAAGGTTCGGCACCCAGCATTTCCCATTAAAAATTTAGAATGCTTTGAGAAATTGAGCTGACAGAATATCTGAAGCTATCTTTCCAATTGATCAGTGTCGAGCACTAGTTTCTTCGACGGGAGCAAAACTGCAGCCACAGGATTATCCTCTATGCCACCACCCCGATCTATTATCAGTCTCAAGCCTTCAATATGGACCTTTGCATGGTGACCGCTTATCACAATAGTTGGAGTTTTGGATAATTCCTATCAAGAAATTGTACAAATCAAGGAAAGAAACATGCTGAGTGTTTAAGTGAAAGTTGCAAATAAGCAATTACCTCTGGGATGTTCCACACGTTCTTTCTTCCACTGAGAGGTTCAACCTTAGAGATTCTAGTGTCCTTGGCTTTCAGATATTTTAGTTGCTCCTCGACCCGTTTATCTTTCTCCAAACCGGCATGTACAGCGATCAGCTTACAATTCTGCAGTCCTTCATTGGTTTCTATGCTGACATTATCCTAGAGAATTGAAAAGGTCGAGTTGTTTGTCAGAAGCTAGTTCAGTATTTGTTGCAAACAGGAGACATTAACAGAAACACAAATGAGGAAATTTCGGAAAGAACATAGACAACTAGGCATACCTCTTCATGTACCCAAACCAAATCAGCAAGAAATTTCTTGTGCTCATCAGGAACTGCCTTAATCAAATCTGTGTACATGTAACTCATCTCAATAGTAAACGATGGCGACACAAAACTTCCAAACTTGATGGGTCTGGGGGAAGAGGGTTTAAAGACATTTCAACTACAATTGATTAAAAATCCATGTAAACTTGGAAAGACAGATTAACGTTTCAAACATGGAAAACATAATTCTGGAAAACATTGACTGAGACCCCAATTACATAGGAAGTCAATAATATCAGCAAGCAAGCATAATGTAAGATGTCTCATCTGTTACCCTAGGAAAATTTTCAAGACCACGATTTAGCTCATACAGGCATATTCTTCACTCTAGTTTCTAGTCAAATCAAGATCTCACGAATATCATATCTACTGGACGAGGAACTTCAAAACTTGATAGTACATAAAGAGAAATACTAGCTAATTTTATGAGGCCAGAGCAGATATTCCAAAGTGAAAGTGAAACAAAATAACCAGTCCTGCAGTATGAATAGTGAAGATTCACTATGCAGAGTAGGTTTTGTATAGCATTTTCTCTTGCTGTTCTGATCTATGTACTTTCTTTTCCTTCCGCACAAACTGAAGCTTTTCCACTCAATGTAATTCAAATGCATAATGTTCTTCAATCTGTTCCTTGATCAGAAATCAAAATTATCATCTACTCTACCTGTACAGGTTACCTGCATTCATTTTCATAAACTTCCCAAGGGGCAAGGTAGGAACCAGGAAACTGAAAGAGAGCAGGTTACCTCACACTGAGTACGCCCATGGATGCAACATGGGACAGTTCAAAAAATCATACTATAACTTAACTAAATAGAAGGAGGATCATCTCACACTGGTGTGATCAACTAGCATCTTCAGAAACTAGTACTACAGAGTAAACCATTTCCTTTAAGCACAATCAACAAAGTCCAACTACCTGGTTCATGAAGTGAAGATCAAAAGCCACGTTCCAATTTAACAATGAAAGCAATCTAAATTAGCACAATCACACATCAAACGAGAAATCCTATGGCCTCCAACTCTGCATTTCCAATCTTGTCTAACATGATTACTAACTCGAAGAATCAAAGAAACCAAACAACCAACCCATATCAAGATTAACATTCATAGAATCAAAACTCCAGAAAAAGTCCAAACTAAAAATTTTTACCAGCGGAACCATGTGGGACACCGTAGGACTCAAAAGTGGGACGGGCATCATAAATTGATCCCTTGTACTCAGTGTTCTTGGCATGATTAAAACCAGTCATCCTGCCAGCCCACCTCCTTGCTTGCAAGTGCATATTCTCATACCCATCACCCTTATACCAACCTTCTCTTTTCTCATTAATCGCATACTCCTTCCAAGTCTCCGAGAAATCTGAACCGTCAGGAGGGCTTGGAAGAAGCCCCAAGAATGCAGCAAACGCCAGGTCATGGTTGCCACAGAGGAAAACATGAGATTGATTAGGGTATTTTGACGGCAGAGATATCAAGAAATCAATCACTTTCTTGGTATCAGGCCCCCTGTCACAATAATCACCCAAGAAAATGATTAGAGCTGTTTGGAACTCAGATAGGCCCACGGTATTTTCAAGATTAGACCACAAATTTTGCAGCTTTGTTATGTAGCCATGGATATCGCCCACGCAGCAAACTGTTCTTGGTTTTGTTGTGGCCTTGGGCTCCGCCATATTGGCTTTTTGTATGTGAGTCTGCGTAGACCTGGTTTTTTTCTGGTTGATTTTATTACTGAGTTATGGTCAGATAAAGCGATGTTCACTGATGTGTAATCTGTTCATATTATTAGTGACTCAAGATTATGGTCTGTATTCAATCCATGAGAGGTTAGTCCAAACGACATTTTGCAGTTCAGTCCCATGTCTTTTATGGTTTTGCTATGTGCTTCCACATTATTTCCTTTTTATATTTTTCTCCACCCCTAACCAAATAAAAAAGGCACATCCTAGTATTTATTTTTACTTTTCTTACATTTTTGAAGTGAAATCTACATTTACATCATTATAAAGGTTTATTTTTCTGGCACCATTATCACTGTTAATAACTTAATAAGATTGTCCATTGAAATTTGCCACATAAGAGCAAAATTTATTACCAAACTATGTCATATGGTACATTTTATAGGTTAGTTAATTACACTAGGACCCCTCTAAAAATACAAAATTAGATTTTTTCTCATAGAAATTTTTAAATACACTTACACCCCTTTAAGAAATCTCCATTTAGACCAACCCCCTTTTCGTTAGAGTTGACCGAAAATGCTAATATCAACAGAAAGAAAAAATAAATAAAATTTTAATTTTGCCCATCATTTAATATTCTCATCAAGCATATTTTTATAGTTATAAAGAAATCAATATTATATATATATATACATGACATGAAATTTATCATTTTTCTATAAAGTACACAATTATTACATAAAAATATTAAATAAAATATAAAATTAAAAATTTATGTAACTTTTTTTTTTTACTAAAATCAATATTTTTTAATCAAATCATAAAGAAAAGTGGGTATACAATCCATTTTCAAATAGAGTGTAAGTGGAATTCTAAAATTTCTTTGGGGGTAATTTTGTATTTTCAAAGGAAATTTAACTATAATTAACCATTTTTATTAACTTACATAATCTCTTTTAGCTTCTTCCCTTTTTTCGGTTGACTCAGACATCAGTAAGTCGCATAATTTTGATGGTTAACCATAATTTTTATTTTTAAGACAAAATCAATTCTCTAGATCATAGTAATGTACTTATCTAAAATTAAAATCCCCAGTTAAACATAAAACATATATGACCTAAAATTTTGAGAAAATGGAATGTGTATAAATAATTGTATCACAAATATATACTCCATCATACACCCAACTTCTCAAATAAACTTTATGTTGTGTGTGCGGTTATGAGACTGGAGAAAAGGAGAGGGTTTTGGCAAGAAAGGGGCACTAACTTATTCCACCCTTTCTCACTAGTAACATGACTCCGAGGAAAAAACAATGAAGCTAACTAGGACAAAACCGAGGCTAGGGGTCATGGTCTGTTGTGATGGCTATAAGCTCTTCATCTTGTTTGGAAGTTCAAATGCTTAATAGCCAATGCAAAGAGGAGCGCACAGAGAAGAACAAATACTAAATGCATAACAGCAAGAACTGGAAGGAAGTCATGGTCTAAACACAAGATTTGTTTAAGATAAGCCTCCACCCTTATAGCACCAACTCCAGGCACCTCAATTTCAGAAGTTATATCGCCAAGCTGAGAGGTCGTAAGCCCATATATTGTCCAAGCCACAGGAGATCCCCAGTAACACCACCTCCACCAGATTGGAATTTGCTGCAGAAGAGAAGTTCCCAGTTAAGGAGCACTTAAAGACCCAAATTCTCTCTCTTTTTTATTTTTGACATAGAACTTGTATCAAAACTTGCTTACCGTCCTAGGAATGAGGAAACCTGAGAACAAGTTCCAAATGCTGAAGAAGTAAGATGACAGAATAGCACTGAAATGGGAACCTGGAGTCAGTGCGACAACCATCAATCCATACAAAGTGCAGTAGGCGAAGCTCATGAAACTGAAGTAGAAGAACCAAAAGAATTTCCCAACAGTCCATTTGAACCCAATCATTGGATAAAATACAAGGCTGTAAACTACAGTTTGGACTGCAATATATATTATCTCTATGGCCACCTGCAGAAAAGTCAAATGTATAGATAGATGTTTAGTAGATGTGTCTTACATGCTTAAGATGATACAAGAATTTGCTCCATATCAAGTTGTAGCTTATACAAAGAAGTTCTTTATGGCGTTTCATCATTTTTTACCAGGAAAAGCCCATCTCAAGTTTCTCAGTTTTGGAAATAGAGGAAGGTAATCTCATTACCTGAGCAAATGCATAAGGTAGTGCTGAATACATCATAGCTGCCCTTTCACGATAGAACACTGTTTTCTCCATTGCAACAACACCTTGTACGGAATAAGTGTTGGTGGCTCCAATGAAGATCACAGTACAATAGATAGCTCCCATAAGATTACGAAGATCTTGTTGCTTTTCACTACCAAAGGAATGTCAATGAGGCCAAGAATAAGATCTATGCACATGTGAATATATCAGATATTTGACGAAATGAATGACAAATAAGTTCATACTCCCAATGAGAAATCATACACAAAAAGAGCAAGAAAGCAAATCCGAATGCAACCAGAAAGAAGGATATTATCATAAGACCTAGAGCAAGAACTCTTCTTCTTCTCTCTTTTTAGATGAAAATGACCACTTCATTGAAGAACTGGAAAAGAAAACATAGACAAAAGATCATTGTCTTACATCTTCTGTCCCTTATTCCAGAAAACTGTACCAAGTGTAACACCAATCACAATAGCCCAGCAGTATCGGATGGCATTATATTGTGGGTTCTTCCAGTAAGAACAATGCTGCTTCCAGAAACAAGCTTTGCACTGATTAAGAAATGGTTGGGAGTGCTTGGCAGGGAAATAGAGGTCCTTGGAACCTGGTGACGGGGAACTGAGTTCTTTTATAAGTTCTTGATTACTCCTGAACAATGTTTTTAAGGGGAAATGAGATTCAAATTGACTTCCAAAAACAGAAAATGTTAAGAGATCTTCATAGAAATTCATTTTTACCCTATCACTTACAGATAAAGGGTTGATTTAGCATATATATATCTGCAAACTCAACTCCAAGTTGAACCTCAACTGCTGGAGTGCTGACATCCAACATCCAGGTAGCTGGATTGCACCCATCTTTAACCTTAGGAACTCCAGGAATAGCCTGTGAGAGTAATTATACTTTGGTGATTCTGAGTCATAACTAATGCACTCATCCCCAAGCCTTATCGTAGAAATAGAGTATAACTTGCAATGACCTTGCTGTTGGTAAGTATAATTACTGCCAATATTTCTCTACGTTTAAATGAACAATATTCTCTTCAGGTTTGCAACATTTGAAGACTACCTTATTACATTTCAACATATGGTACTGCTAAAAGATTGATGGGTTGCTAACTTGCTAATATTCTATTTCCAAAGACATAAGGGTTCAATGATATATATATATATATATATATATAGCAAATTACATTCCTGTCTTTCTCAAAATAGAGAAATTTACCCCCTGAGTGACTTCATTTAAGTCAAGCGTTTTTTCTTTAACTTTTTATCTTTTTTAAGTTTTAATTATAAAAATTACATTTATAACCTTATTTAAGGACAGCTAGATCTGAATTGAATCTAAGGTCCAAATTTAACTGAGTTTTTGTAATTTCAAATTAGGTAGTGTCACAGTAAGTAATTACACTTACTTGAGGTGTTGTAATTAATCCTACCACAAACAGAGAATACATGGAATCAAACATGAATTGCTGGAGATGCCACTTACTTCAAAATATTCTATCAACTTATGAGAATTGCGACCAAGTGGTCCAGCATAAATGATCCACCCGCCTCTCTTCAGCAGAAGCAACTACAGTAAGTGCAGTTATTAGCTATAGATTAGATAGGCACTGAACAAGTGGAAACTGCAAAAAAGAAGTATGTAAAGTAGACAAGAAAAAGAAAATGAGAACATAAGAAACTTATCAAGATTATGGACTATACTTCATCAAAAGATTCAAATGTATCTATGCTCGGTTGATGAATTGTGCAGATGATCGTTCTGCCTGTGTCCACTGCATTCCTTACAGTACGCATGACAATAGCAGCAGCTCTAGCATCAAGACCAGATGTTGGTTCGTCCATGAAGATGATAGATGGGTTGGAAACCAACTCTATTGCAATTGTTAGCACACACCGCACACGCACATACACACACGCACACGCACACACACACACCGCACATGCGCGCGCGCACGTGCACACCGCACAACACACACACACACACACACCCTCACACACACTCATAGACACAAAAGAAAAAAAAAGATGCACTAACAAGAAAATAGAAGACACACAACATACACGCACACCGCATAGCACACACACACACACACCGTACACGCACACCCCCCCCCCACACATCCCCCCACCCACCCACCAAAGAACGTAAATAGACCACAAAGACACACAATACCCATAATGAGCATAAAATTCTGCGAAACTATGGTGACATCCTGCACGAGAAAAAGGGTTGTGTAGATAGAAATGAAGACTTAGAAATTCAAGGAGAATGGCAAATGTAACAAGACGCAGATGGCATTCGTTCGTGCAGAAGATAAACATGTTCTACAGTGACACACACACACGCACACACCCCACACACACACACATACACACACGCTCACACCCCACACACACACACACACGCACACACCCCACACACACACACATACACACACGCTCACCCCCCACACAAGCGCGCACACACACACACCCTCACACACACACACGCACACACCGCACACACGCACACCACACACACACACACGCACACACCCTCACACACACACCCTCACACACACACACACGCACACACCCTCACACACACACACACCCTCACACACACACACCACACACACACACACACCCTCACACGCACACACCGCACACACACACATGCACACACCCTCACACACACACATGCTCGCACACACACACACACAGATGCACAATACCCGTAATGAGCATAAAATATTGCGAAACAATGGTAACATCCTGCACGAGAAAAAGGGTTCTGTAGATACAAATGAAGACTTAGAAACTGAAGCAGAATGACAAATGTAACAAGACGCATATGGCATTCGTTGACGCAGAAAATAAAGGCAACACCTCAGTTCTTCTGTGTTGAAAATGGAAGTAAAACATATTTTACCGTGACACACGCACACACACACATGCACAGTGCACACACACACACACACCGCACACGCACACACCCCCACACACACTCACTCACACACGCACCGCAGACACACACACACACACCCCGCACACACCACACACACACTCACACACACACACACACCCCGCACACGCACACACACACACACCGCACACACCGCACACACACACCGCACACACACACAAACACCCCACACACGCACACTCACACACACCCACACACC
>NC_026155.1:11843271-11846011 GCF_000512975.1 Sesamum indicum | reverse complement strand
CATTGTCCACTAAGCTAAAGTGGTTTTCATCAAGAAGCTCATCAACCACCAGATTAAAGATTGAATAGGGCACACTTGGCAGCAGTTTAGAGAAACCTTAAAAGTACAAGACATATCACCCATTGTAGAAGCTAGTCATCTTCATGGAGATGTTTTCTGCTCTTCTTCTCAGACCGCTTCTTGCCCCTACCCACTTGCGAATCATCTGAAACACTGATGTCGGAATCAGAGTCTGAATATGCCTTTCTGCTCCTCCTTTTATGCCGGATATCAGCAAAATCATCAGAAGAATCATCATCTGAATGATGGTGACTCCTCCTCCTCCTCCTCTTCTCCTTCCTACTCTTCCTCTTTCTTCGTCTGCGCTTCAATTCCTGCAATTTACCTGATTCAGAAAAGTGTCTTCAATTACTTAAAAAGAAAAACAAAAAAAAAAATAGAAAAGTACCTTCAAGATAATTTAACTACCCGTACTGCTCAAAAGCAACATGAGATTGGAAAAAATCCATAATCTAAAATGCTATGAATACATGGGATGGTTAATAGAAAGCAATTGTTAGCCTTGTATTTACTAAGGCATTTCAGCAAAAGCCCAAGCGACAAGAAACATAAATCACCCAAGACGCCTCAACCTTTAACAAAGTAAACATAAAAACTTGTAATGGATTTTGATTATTTCATGAAACTTACCCCTCTTCCAAAAAGTTAAAGCTAGTGTCTCCTTCCAGTAAAGGAATCATTCACTTTCGAAAGAAGAGCCACAGGAACAGCTGTGCCATTTATCAAGCAACACCCAGATTCAACAACTTATAGGCCTAATATCCTGATTTCTACAATACCAAAACCACATTACTAGGAAACTACTACCACTCAAATATGTGTGAAACTGCCCATAAATATCTGAAGGCAAAAAAATAACATAAATTTGGGCAGGTGAATGATTAGTTCTTTACGTGATAAACAGTAAGCCACATTCAAGCACAAGCATGAGTCAAACATTAGCTACAGCATATATAACTAATTAATTGTCCCTGAGCAAAAAGACCATTCTCCCTCTTCCATGCGATTACCTAAAAATCAAGGTGATGCTACATAAACTACCATGTGATTCAAGGGTGAAAATTACAGAGACCGCTATTACCAAGAAAGAAATCAAAATAGCTAAACGCACCAAAGTCAGGGTTCAAAACTACAACATTTAGTGGTGGTCGCTGACAACCAATTCAAGAATTGGTTAGCATATCAACCACACAAGTCATTTATCAGATTATACCAATCCTCCACTCATTTTCTCTCACTATATCCCGTCTAGTAAAGTAAATCAATCCAAGACCACTCTTGCTAACAAGATATATTGAAAGGAAAAAAGAAGAGGGACAATGCACTCTCTCCTGTACTGTTATTGTTCTTCATTTCAATAAATACTCATTTATATCAGGTAAACAAAAATGAGAATACATATCTACGCAAACACAAAAAAATATTACAAAGAACGTAAATAGACCACAAAGACACACAATACCCATAATGAGCATAAAATTCTGCGAAACTATGGTGACATCCTGCACGAGAAAAAGGGTTGTGTAGATAGAAATGAAGACTTAGAAATTCAAGGAGAATGACAAATGTAACAAGACGCAGATGGCATTCGTTCGTGCAGAAGATAAACATGTTCTACAGTGACACACACACACACACTCACACACACACACACGCACACACCGCACATGCACACACACACACTCACACACCACAAGCACACACCGCACACACACAAACACACACGCACACCCGCCACACGCTCGCACACACACACGCACACACACCACACACACACACATGCACACACACCCCCCACACGCTCGCACACACACGCACACCCTCACACACACACACACACCACACACACACACACACACGCACACACACCCGACACACACATACACACACGCTCGCACACACACACACATACCCTCACACACACACACACACCACACACACACACACACACACACACTCTCCCACACACACACACTCACATACACAAAAAAAAGACGCACTAACATGGAAATAGGAAAGCCAGAACAAGGAGGGGTATTATTCAGCAAAATTTCTCTAGTTTGTGGTCGATAAAATTGAAAAAGAAATGGAATAGCTGATTAGAACATATAAAAATATATTATTGGACATCATGATCTCAACAAAAAACCTGCTACACCCGATCATGATTTTTAGAAAGGTTGTTCCAAAAACTTGATAATATTAATCACAAAATCATTGTCTAATACAATTACATAAAAAAAACATACTGGAAAATGCTGAAACCTTCTTTGCTCAAATAATAGCACTGGATTCAAAAGAGCAGCAATAGTTGAACTCTTATTGATGCCCACAGGCAGGCTTCTTTCAAAGCATCAAATAGCAACCAACAAGTAAAACAACTTTAAATTCAATAAAATTCTAAAGCATTACTGCAATATTTCAACTAATAGGACCGATCACTTGTCGGAATGACACATAGCATACTCAGTAAATATCAGAATTCTTCCAACCAAATGAACAAAGCAATTAAAATGATACATTACATCAAACTGAAAAACAGCAAATGCACCAAACTAATGCATTGTCCACCAAGCTAAAGTGGTTTTCATCAAGAAGCTCATCAACCACCAGATTAAAGATTGAATAGGGCACACTTGGCAGCAGTTTAGAGAAACCTTAAAAGTACAAGACATATCAC
>NC_026155.1:11838260-11843069 GCF_000512975.1 Sesamum indicum | reverse complement strand
CAAAAAGTTAAAGCTAGTGTCTCCTTCCAGTAAAGGAATCATTCACTTTCGAAAGAAGAGCCACAGGAACAGCTGTGCCATTTATCAAGCAACACCCAGATTCAACAACTTATAGGCCTAATATCTTGATTTCTGTAATACCAAAACCACATTACTAGGAAACTACTACCACTCAAATATGTGTGAAACTGCCCATAAATATCTGAAGGCAGAAAAATAACATAAATTTGGGCAGGTGAATGATTAGTTCTTTACGTGATAAACAGTAAGCCACATGTAAGCACAAGCATGAGTCAAACATTAGCTACAGCATATATAACTAATTAATTGTCCCTGAGCAAAAAGACCATTCTCCCTCTTCCATGCGATTACCTAAAAATCAAGGTGATGCTACAGAAACTACCATGTGATTCAAGGGTGAAAATTACAGAGACCGCTATTACCAAGAAAGAAATCAAAATGGCTAAACGCACCAAAGTCAGGGTTCAAAACTACAACATTTAGTGGTGGTCGCTGACAACCAATTCAAGAATTGGTTAGCATATCAACCACCCAAGGCATTTATCAGATTATACTAATCCTCCACTCATTTTCTCTAACTATATCCCGTCTAGTAAAGTAAATCAATCCAAGACCACTCTTGCTAACAAGATATATTGAAAGGAAAAAAGAAGAGGGACAATGCACTCTCTCATGTACTGTTATTGCTCTTCATTTCAATAAATACTCATTTATATCAGGCAAAAAAAAATGAGAATACATATCTATGTAAGCACAGAAAAATATTACAATGAACGTAAATAGACCACAAAGGACACACAATCCCATAATGAGCATAAAATTTTGCGAAACTATGGTGACATCCTGCACAAGAAAAAGGGTTGTGTAGATAGAAATGAAGACTTAGAAATTCAAGGAGAATGGCAAATGTAACAAGACGCAGATGTCATTCGTTCGTGCAGAAGATAAACATGTTCTACAGTGACACACACACACACACACTCACACACACACGCACACACCGCACATGCACACACACACACACCACACACGCACACACCGCACACACACACGCACACCATATAGCACACACACACACACACCCCACACGCTCGCACACACACACACACACGCACACACACCACACACACACGCACGCACACACCCCACACACATATACACACATGCTCGCACACACACACACACACACCACACACACAAACATACCCTCACACACACACGCGCACACACACACACACACATACCCTCACACACACACATGCACACACACACAGACACACCCCACACGCTCGCACACACACACACACGCACCCTCACACACACACACACGCACACACACCACACACACACACACACGCACACACACACACACACATACACACACGCTCGCACACACACACACATACCCTCACACACCCACACGCACACACACACACACACACCACACACACACACTCACACTCACACACGCTCGCACACACACACACACACACACACTCACACACACTCACATACACAAAAAAAAGACGCACTAACATGGAAATAGGAAAGCCAGAACAAGGAGGGGTATTATTCAGCAAAATTTCTCTAGTTTGTGGTCGATAAAATTGAAAAAGAAATGCAATAGCTGATTAGAACATATAAAAATATATTATTGGACATCATGATCTCAACAAAAAACCTGCTACACCCGATCATGATTTTTAGAAAGGTTGTTCCAAAAACTTGATAATATTAATCACAAAATCATTGTCTAATACAATTACATAAAAAAAACATACTGGAAAGCTTTACTCAAAGGCCAAAAATTAATTATACTGAAACGTATTCACTTGTAGTGGATGCAACCATACTTAAATTTTTAATCAGTTTATTAGTAATTGAACTGTTGGAAAAGGTGAAAAGCCAATATTGGCGGGTTTGAGAATTATTCTAGAAATCTTTATTTAATCAGTATTGTTCCGACGAATATGGTAAGTGACTTTAGCACATGTGTCTGTTGTCCTTGTCATATTACGTCAATCACTACTTTGACGTCACAACAGATGCCCACAGACCACTCAATAACCCATGTAGTTTGGTTGTGCATTTTGGATGGCAGCTATGAAACTAACTTTTGAGGGTTAGTCTAAAACATTCCAAGTCAATGACCTCAAAACTAGACATTGAGAGTCCTACAGAGACTTGCACTGAGTATTGCATTCATTTGATGAGTGCTGCGTTTCATCGGTGAAAGACGTTGGACATCTTTGGAATTTCAGTGGATTTGTTGACAAGG
The DNA here is from genome assembly GCF_000512975.1 of Sesamum indicum. NCBI lineage: Eukaryota > Viridiplantae > Streptophyta > Magnoliopsida > Lamiales > Pedaliaceae > Sesamum > Sesamum indicum. The sequence continues at coordinate 11,840,770 of NC_026155.1, read as the reverse complement.
TGGTCAACTGACTGAACTGACTCGTGGGGATCGTTATATGGAAGCCTCAGTAGCTTAGTCAGTATACTTGAGACCTTGGCTCGGATAGTAAGGGAGTAGTTCTCAAACTTCTCAAAAGCAACATGAGATTGGAAAGTAATCCATAATCTAAAATGCTATGAATACATGGGATGATTAATAGAAAGCAATTGTTAGCCTTGTATTTACTAAGGCATTTCAGCAAAAGCCCAAGCGACAAGAAACATAAATCAACCAAGACGCCTCAACCTTTAACAAAGTAAACATAAAAGCTTGTAATGGATTTTGATTATTTCATGAAACTTACCTCTCTTTCAAAAAGTTAAAGCTAGTGTCTCCTTCCAGTAAAGGAATCATTCACTTTCGAAAGAAGAGCCACAGGAACAGCTGTGCCATTTATCAAGCAACACCCAGATTCAACAACTTATAGGCCTAATATCTTGATTTCTGTAATACCAAAACCACATTACTAGGAAACTACTACCACTCAAATATGTGTGAAACTGCCCATAAATATCTGAAGGCAGAAAAATAACATAAATTTGGGCAGGTGAATGATTAGTTCTTTACGTGATAAACAGTAAGCCACATGTAAGCACAAGCATGAGTCAAACATTAGCTACAGCATATATAACTAATTAATTGTCCCTGAGCAAAAAGACCATTCTCCCTCTTCCATGCGATTACCTAAAAATCAAGGTGATGCTACAGAAACTACCATGTGATTCAAGGGTGAAAATTACAGAGACCGCTATTACCAAGAAAGAAATCAAAATGGCTAAACGCACCAAAGTCAGGGTTCAAAACTACAACATTTAGTGGTGGTCGCTGACAACCAATTCAAGAATTGGTTAGCATATCAACCACCCAAGGCATTTATCAGATTATACTAATCCTCCACTCATTTTCTCTAACTATATCCCGTCTAGTAAAGTAAATCAATCCAAGACCACTCTTGCTAACAAGATATATTGAAAGGAAAAAAGAAGAGGGACAATGCACTCTCTCATGTACTGTTATTTGCTCTTCATTCAATAAATACTCATTTATATCAGGCAAAAAAAAATGAGAATACATATCTATGTAAGCACAGAAAAATATTACAATGAACGTAAATAGACCACAAAGACACACAATACCCATAATGAGCATAAAATTTTGCGAAACTATGGTGACATCCTGCACGAGAAAAAGGGTTGTCTAGATAGAAATGAAGACTTAGAAATTCAAGGAGAATGGCAAATGTAACAAGATGCAGATGTCATTCGTTCGTGCAGAAGATAAACATGTTCTACAGTGACACACACACACACACTCACACACACACGCACACACCGCACATGCACACACACACACACCACACACGCACACACCGCACACACACACGCACACCATATAGCACACACACACACACACACACCCCACACGCTCGCACACACACACACACACACGCACACACACCACACACACACACACGCACACACCCCACACACACATACACACATGCTCGCACACACACACACATACCCTCACACACACACACGCACACACACACACACATACCCTCACATGCACACACACACACACACCCCACACGCTCGCACACATACACACACGCACCCTCACACACACACACACACGCACACACATCACACACACACACACGCACACACCCCACACACACATACACACACGCTCGCACACACACACACACGCACACACACACCACACACACACACTCACACTCACACACGCTCGCACACACACACACACCCTCACACACACTCACATACACAAAAAAAAAGACGCACTAACATGGAAATAGGAAAGCCAGAACAAGGAGGGGGTATCATTCAGCAAAACTTCTCAAGTTTGTGGTCGATAAAATTGAAAAAGAAATGCAGTCCTTGATTAGAATATATAAAAATATATTACTGGACATCATGATCTCAACAAAAACCTGCTACACCCGATCATGATTTTCAGAGAGGTTGATCCAGAAACTTGATAATATTAATGACAAAATCATTTTCTAATACAATAACATAAATAAAACACACTGAAAAATGCTGAAACCTTCTTTGCTCAAATAGTAGCACTGGATTCAAAAGAGCAGCAATAGTTAAACTCTTATTGATGCCCACAGGCAGGCTTCTCCCAAAGCATCAAATAGCAACCAACAAGTAAAACAACTTTAAACTCAATAAAATTCTAAAGCATTACTGCAATATTTCAACTAATAGGACCGATCACTTGTCGGAATGACACATAGCATACTCAGTAAATATCAGAATTCTTCCAACCAAAAGAACAAAGCAATTAAAATGATACATTACATCAAACTGAAAAACAGCAAATGCACCAAACTAATGCATTGTCCACTAAGCTAAAGTGGTTTTCATCAAGAAGCTCATCAACCACCAGATTAAAGATTGAATAGGGCACACTTGGCAGCAGTTTAGAGGAACCTTAAAAGTACAAGACATATCACC
>NC_026155.1:11815418-11838154 GCF_000512975.1 Sesamum indicum | reverse complement strand
AAAAACCTGCTACACCCGATCATGATTTTCAGAGAGGTTGATCCAGAAACTTGATAATATTAATGACAAAATCATTTTCTAATACAATAACATAAATAAAACACACTGAAAAATGCTGAAACCTTCTTTGCTCAAATAGTAGCACTGGATTCAAAAGAGCAGCAATAGTTGAACTCTTATTGATGCCCACAGGCAGGCTTCTTTCAAAGCATCAAATAGCAACCAACAAGTAAAACAACTTTAAACTCAATAAAATTCTAAAGCATTACTGCAATATTTCAACTAATAGGACCGATCACTTGTCGGAATGACACATAGCATACTCAGTAAATATCAGAATTCTTCCAACCAAAAGAACAAAGCAATTAAAATGATACATTACATCAAACTGAAAAACAGCAAATGCACCAAACTAATGCATTGTCCACCAAGCTAAAGTGGTTTTCATCAAGAAGCTCATCAACCACCAGATTAAAGATTGAATAGGGCACACTTGGCAGCAGTTTAGAGGAACCTTAAAAGTACAAGACATATCACCCACTGTAGAAGCTAGTCCTCTTCATGGTGATGTTTTATGCTCTTCTTCTCAGACCGCTTCTTGCCCCTACCCACTCGTGAATCATCTGAAGCACTGATGTCGGAATCAGAGTCTGAATATGCCTTTCTGCTCCTCCTTTTATGCCGCAGATCAGCAAAATCATCATTTGAATGATGGTGACTCCTCCTCCTCATCCTCTTCTCCTTCCTACTCTTCCTCTTTCTTCGCCTGCGCTTCAATTCCTGCAATTTACTTGATTCTGAAAAGTGTCTTCAATTCATTAAAAAGAAAAACAAAAAAGAAATAGAAAATTACGTTCAAGGTAATCCAACTACCCGTACTGCTCAAAAGCAACATGAGATTGGAAAGTAATCCATAATCTAAAATGCTATGAATACATGGGATGGTTAATAGAAAGCAATTGTTAGCCTTGTATTTACTAAGGCATTTCAGCAAAAGCCCAAGCGACAAGAAACATAAATCAACCAAGACGCCTCAACCTTTAACAAAGTAAACATAAAAACTTGTAATGGATTTTGATTATTTCATGAAACTTACCTCTCTTCCAAAAAGTTAAAGCTAGTGTCTCCTTCCAGTAAAGGAATCATTCACTTTCGAAAGAAGAGCCACAGGAACAGCTGTGCCATTTATCAAGCAACACCCAGATTCAACAACTTATAGGCCTAATATCTTGATTTCTGTAATACCAAAACCACATTACTAGGAAACTACTACCACTCAAATATGTGTGAAACTGCCCATAAATATCTGAAGGCCGAAAAATAACATAAATTTGGGCAGGTGAATGATTAGTTCTTTACGTGATAAACAGTAAGCCACATGTAAGCACAAGCATGAGTCAAACATTAGCTACAGCATATATAACTAATTAATTGTCCCTGAGCAAAAAGACCATTCTCCCTCTTCCATGCGATTACCTAAAAATCAAGGTGATGCTACAGAAACTACCATGTGATTCAAGGGTGAAAATTACAAAGACCGCTATTACCAAGAAAGAAATCAAAATGGCTAAACGCACCAAAGTCAGGGTTCAAAACTACAACATTTAGTGGTGGTCGCTGGCTACTAATTCAAGAATTGGTTAGCATATCAACCACCCAAGGCATTTATCAGATTATACCAATCCTCCACTCATTTTCTCTCACTATATCCCGTCTAGTAAAGTAAATCAATCCAAGACCACTCTTGCTAACAAGATATATTGAAAGGAAAAAAGAAGAGGGACAATGCACTCTCTCCTGTATTGTTATTGCTCTTCATTTCAATAAATACTCATTCATATCAGGTAAACAAAAATGAGAATACATATCTATGTAAGCACAGAAAAATATTACAAAGAACGTAAATAGACCACAAAGACACACAATACCCATAATGAGCATAAAATTTTGCGAAACTATGGTGACATCCTGCACGATAAAAAGGGTTGTGTAGATAGAAATGAAGACTTAGAAATTCAAGGAGAATGGCAAATGTAACAAGACGCAGATGTCATTCGTTCGTGCAGAAAATAAACATGTTCTATAGTGACACACACACACACACACATGCACACACCGCACACGCACACACACACACACACCACACACGCATACACCGCACACACACAAACACACACGCACACCATTTAGCACACACACACACACACACCCCACACGCTCGCACACACACACACACACATGCACACACCCCACACACACATACACACATGCTCGCACACACACACACACACCACACACACACACATACCCTCACACACACACATGCACACACACACACACACCCCACACGCTCGCACACACACACACGCACCCTCACACACACACACACGCACATACACCACGCACACACACCACCGCACACACCCCACACACACATACACACACGCTCGCACACACACACATACCCTCACACACACACACACACACACACAATCACACTCACACACGCTCGCACACACACACACACACCCTCACACACACCCACATACACAAAAAAAGACGCACTAACATGGAAATAGGAAAGCCAGAACAAGGAGGGGGTATCATTCAGCAAAACTTCTCAAGTTTGTGGTCGATAAAATTGAAAAAGAAATGCGATAGCTGATTAGAACATATAAAAATATATTATTGGACATCATGATCTCAACAAAAAACCTGCTACACCCGATCATGATTTTTAGAAAGGTTGATCCAAAAACTTGATAATATTAATCACAAAATCATTGTCTAATACAATTACATAAATAAAACACACTTGAAAATGCTGAAACCTTCTTTGCTCAAATAATAGCACTGGATTCAAAAGAGCAGCAATAGTTAAACTCTTATTGATGCCCACAGGCAGGCTTCTTCCAAAGCATCAAATAGCAACCAACAAGTAAAACAACTTTAAACTCAATAAAATTCTAAAGCATTACTGCAATATTTCAACTAATAGGACCGATCACTTGTCGGAATGACACATAGCATACTCAGTAAATATCAGAATTCTTCCAACCAAAAGAACAAAGCAATTAAAATGATACATTACATCAAACTGAAAAACAGCAAATGCACCAAACTAATGCATTGTCCACCAAGCTAAAGTGGTTTTCATCAAGAAGCTCATCAACCACCAGATTAAAGATTGAATAGGGCACACTTGGCAGCAGTTTAGGGGAACCTTAAAAGTACAAGACATATCACCCACTGTAGAAGCTAGTCCTCTTCATGGTGATGTTTTATGCTCTTCTTCTCAGACCGCTTCTTGCCCCTACCCACTCGTGAATCATCTGAAGCACTGATGTCGGAATCAGAGTCTGAATATGCCTTTCTGCTCCTCCTTTTATGCCGCAGATCAGCAAAATCATCATTTGAATGATGGTGACTCCTCCTCCTCCTCCTCTTCTCCTTCCTACTCTTCCTCTTTCTTCGCCTGCGCTTCAATTCCTGCAATTTACTTGATTCAGAAAAGTGTCTTCAATTCATTAAAAAGAAAAACAAAAAAGAAATAGAAAAGTACGTTCAAGGTAATCCAACTACCCGTACTGCTCAAAAGCAACATGAGATTGGAAAGTAATCCATAATCTAAAATGCTATGAATACATGGGATGGTTAATAGAAAGCAATTGTTAGCCTTGTATTTACTAAGGCATTTCAGCAAAAGCCCAAGCGACAAGAAACATAAACCGACCAAGACGCCTCAACCTTTAACAAAGTAAACATAAAAGCTTGTAATGGATTTTGATTATTTCATGAAACTTACCTCTCTTTCAAAAAGTTAAAGCTAGTGTCTCCTTCCAGTAAAGGAATCATTCACTTTCGAAAGAAGAGCCACAGGAACAGCTGTGCCATTTATCAAGCAACACCCAGATTCAACAACTTATAGGCCTAATATCCTGATTTCTACAATACCAAAACCACATTACTAGGAAACTACTACCACTCAAATATGTGTGAAACTGCCCATAAATATCTGAAGGCAGAAAAATAACATAAATTTGGGCAGGTGAATGATTAGTTCTTTACGTGATAAACAGTAAGCCACATGTAAGCACAAGCATGAGTCAAACATTAGCTACAGCATATATAACTAATTAATTGTCCCTGAGCAAAAAGACCATTCTCCCTCTTCCATGCGATTACCTAAAAATCAAGGTGATGCTACAGAAACTACCATGTGATTCAAGGGTGAAAATTACAGAGACCGCTATTACCAAGAAAGAAATCAAAATGGCTAAACGCACCAAAGTCAGGGTTCAAAACTACAACATTTAGTAGTGGTCGCTGGCAACCAATTCAAGAATTGGTTAGCATATCAACCACCCAAGGCATTTATCAGATTATACCAATCCTCCACTCATTTTCTCTCACTATATCCCATCTAGTAAAGTAAATCAATCCAAGACCACTGTTGCTAACAAGATATATTGAAAGGAAAAAAGAAGAGGGACAATGCACTATCTCATGTACTGTTATTGCTCTTCATTTCAATAAATACTCATTCATATCAGGTAAACAAAAATGAAAATACATATCTATGCAAACACAGAAAAATATTACAAAGAACGTAAATAGACCACAAAGACACACAATACCCATAATGAGCATAAAATTCTGCGAAACTATGGTGACATCCTGCACGAGAAAAAGGGTTGTGTAGATAGAAATGAAGACTTAGAAATTCAAGGAGAATGGCAAATGTAACAAGACGCAGATGGCATTCGTTCGTGCAGAAGATAAACATGTTCTACAGTGACACACACACACGCACACACCCCACACACACACACATACACACACGCTCACACCCCACACACACACACACACGCACACACCCCACACACACACACATACACACACGCTCACACCCCACACACACACGCACACACACACACCCTCACACACACTCACAGACACAAAAAGAAAAGGACGCACTTACAAGGAAATGGAAAAGTCAGAACAAGGAGGGGGCATCATTCAGCAAAACTTCTCAAGTTTGTGGTCGATAAAATTGAAAAAAAAATGCAGTCCTTGATTAGAATATATAAAAATATATTACTGGACATCATGATCTCAACAAAAACCTGCTACACCCGATCATGATTTTCAGAGAGGTTGATCCAGAAACTTGATAATATTAATGACAAAATCATTTTCTAATACAATAACATAAATAAAACACACTGAAAAATGCTGAAACCTTCTTTGCTCAAATAGTAGCACTGGATTCAAAAGAGCAGCAATAGTTAAACTCTTATTGATGCCCACAGGCAGGCTTCTCCCAAAGCATCAAATAGCAACCAACAAGTAAAACAACTTTAAACTCAATAAAATTCTAAAGCATTACTGCAATATTTCACCTAATAGGACCGATCACTTGTCGGAATGACACATAGCATACTCAGTAAATATCAGAATTCTTCCAACCAAAAAAACAAAGCAATTAAAATAATACATTACATCAAACTGAAAAACAGCAAATGCACCAAACTAATGCATTGTCCACTAAGTTAAAGTGGTTTTCATCAAGAAGCTCATCAACCACTAGATTAAAGATTGAATAGGGCACACTTGGCAGCAGTTTAGAGGAACCTTAAAAGTACAAGACATATCACCTACTGTAGAAGCTAGTCATCTTCATGGTGATGTTTTCTGCTCTTCTTCTCAGACCGCTTCTTGCCCCTACCCACTCGCGAATCATCTGAAGCACTGACGTCGGAATCAGAGTCTGAGTATGCCTTTCTGCTCCTCCTTTTATGCCGCAAATCAACAAAATCATCAAAAGAATCATCATCTGAATGATGGTGACTCCATCTCCTCCTCTTCTCCTTCCTACTCTTCCTCTTTCTTCGCTTGCGCTTCAATTCCTGCAATTTACCTGATTCAGAAAAGTGTCTCTAATTCCTTAAAAAAAAACAAAAAAGATATAGAGAAGTACCTTCAAGGTAATCCAACTACCCGTACTGCTCAAAAGCAACATGAGATTAGAAAGTAATCCAAAATCCAAAATGCTATGAATACATGGGATGGTTAATAAAAAGCAATTGTTAGCTTTGTATTACTAAGGCATTTCAGCAAAAGCTAAACTCTAAATTAAAATTAAATTAATAAATACGGAGCGATTTTATTGTAAATTTAGAATTACAATTTAAAAAATAAATTATAAAAAATAGCTCAATTTAATTTGATTGGACGATTTTTGCACTGTTTTAATTTCTTCTATAACTCCTAGCATTATCATGAAATCTAGGCGCGCCTATCACCACCACCTCCACTTGCGTAGGGGTTGTTGATTTGTTCACCATACCATCTCGTTTCAATGCTTCCACACGAGAACTAGCATTCACCTCGTGTTATGCATAACAATCATTTAAATAAGAGATAATTGCATTGTTATTTTCTTTTTAATTAAATTTTGTGCACTTATATATAAACTATTCTGATATGAAAAATTATATTTAATATTTTTAATGTTTATTTTTATTGAATAAATAGATTATTCTCTTAAATAAAATTTGCTAGCAAAAAGATTAAATGAATATATATATATATATATATATTTATCCATGAGTCATCGTAGATCAAACGAATTTTTTTCGACCAAACTATTTTTATAAAGGTGAAGAGTACTTCGTCAATGCATTAGCATACGCATAGGTGTTTGGGTTTTTTGGCCAGAAAAGATTTGTTTGATCTATAATAATTCAATAATAAGTCAAATGGAGATCAAAATGGAGTTTCATTTGATTTTATTATTTGTTGATATCAACAAATTTTCTAAATTTTGACTAACAATTGGATTTATTTGTTGGATGAAAACAAATGCTAGGATACTACATGTTTCTAAACTACAGAAATCTACGTGTAATTATACAAAATCTCACAAGAGATAATTATCCCTTTAAAAGTTTAAATAGTAGATAACTTTATATACTCTTTTTGTAATTTACTGTCTACTATACTTTATATTTTTAAGCTCCAAATTCTAAACATATATTACTATATTATTTAACAACTTTAGTTGATTTATGCCTCAAAGTTAAAATTAACCAAAGTATTATTGTATCAAATGAATATATTAGCATAGTAATAAATAATGGATCTTATTAGCAAATTATATTATAAAAAACTGCCATAATAAAATTTCAAATGATTTACCAAAATCAATTATAATTAAACCAAAATAATTGCTCCAACATAGGTATTTTTCGTATTTGAACCACAACATAAATATTACCTAACCCTACAAAGTCAGCTCTTAACATATTTACTACTATGAAACAATAGCTTCTTGAAATAATACATATCTCCTTATGGAAATAATCACCTAGTCAAAGTAAAAAATATTGATTGCTGGCTTGTAAGAAGGTCCTCAATACAACTTTTGGGATTGTGCTGAGGTTATCTACAATCTAAGGTTACGTGCTCAGAATATATGATCATTGTGTACGAATAAATCACTATTGATCCGCTTAAGAACCAATTTTCTGATGAACTTGTTGCGAATTCAATAAGTCCAACCCGAACAAAACCTGCACATATTTATCCTTTTTAGACATTCTACTAATACTTAAAGGTGTTTAATAGTTGCAATGATACAATTTGGACCTCATACCAAATTATGTAGGAATTGATTTTTCAAGTTAAACAGAGTTACCTACATTTAGTGCTACTAATTATAAGATAGTAAAAAGTAAAAAAACTAAGCAAGAGATCATATCCTAAAATACCAACAAAAGAAAGACATAATGTTGGATTGGTAGCACGGGAAGTTTATGTGATTTTGCCAGTTGCAGGGGCACTGCTTAATCTCCGCTGGCACAACCTCTACAGCCGCAATGCACGCATTCTATAGCCTTCTCCTCTCGTAAATGCTGAGGGACTCGGCAAATACATGTTGTTTGAAAGTTATGGTCCCGCGGCTGCATACACCGCAAGCAGCAAAGCCTTTCATAGCCAGGCTGCAAAATCAACAACAATAATGAGAACTGTTGTCTCTTATGATATACTGATAGAAATTTCCGGCTGCAATAGATACAAAAAGCAAGTATTGTATGGTTTCTAAAAAATGTTCTAGTCTCTTAATCAAGCTATATTGTCTCAATCTTGTTTATGTTGTCACATGCCAAAGAGCATCTTCAAGAATACAAGTCTGGTCTCTTAATCTGTGTCTCTCACACACACATGGAAAGAAGTCGAAGTGATGAATAAAATTCAGGATTGAGCATGTAAAGACACAAAAACATGACACAGTGAACTGTAATAATATTGTGATAAAATTTATTCAGTATCATCAACAAACCTTCTTCCATTTTGCAATTAAATTGCGGTCGGCATATCCCTGATCCAAGCAGAACTCATATAATTCCTTTGAAATTTCATTCCTCCTGTGATAAAGGTCAAAAATGTATCGACTCTTCTGATGAGCTATTTTGAAAATAGGCCACAAGCCCTCACATTTCCTTTTACCATCATGTGGATCATTCTCAGCTGCCACCACCAAAAGCAGATCATTTTATTTAGTTTTTTGTCTAGATACAGTCAAAACAGGAAAAACTGAACCAAAATGTACAATAATAATGATGATGGAGAAAAAACTCAAGAGAGTGTATGAAGTGATTACAAACCTTCTCTCATCTTTGCCTGAAGTTCACGCAGAGTAGGTTCAATCAATTCCCACCCTTCCGGGTACTTTACCCGGTTTGTCTTCACCTTAGGCATGATTTCTTCTGCAAGAGACATGGAAATCTATGAAATGAGAAACTATACTTGAGAAAATGCACTACCACTAAGTCTGTACCCTTGATCATGTCTCTCTTGCTTATTTGCATATGTAAGAAATTCATGAGTGTCCAATATTTTTTAGGAACTCTGACCTCCCTTGTATCCACTGGGAAATGTAAGCACCATCATTCCAAGGAGAAGCCACATAGTTCTTGTTTCTAATTCAGTAGGAGTAAAACATCAAGAAAAAATCTAGCACTGCTAGTTTTGTCTCCTCCTTAAACTCCATTGGTGGCTTTACAAACCATCAAAGCTACCATTGGTAAATAACATTTTGCTACGATAAAATGAGGCAATTTGTGGAATTAAAACTGCAAAAGATAGTTATGTCCTTTTAAAGGCATATGTGATTTATTCAACAAAAGAAACATGCATTTGTGCAAACAACCAAAATAAATCTTACAACTGGACACAATGATACAGAAGGAGTGGCAAACCATACTATATTAAAGACTTCCTGCAGAAAGAAACGTTATTCGAGGAGGTTGATGCAGCCTGCCTTGAAGTGAACATATGGACAGTTGATCAACCAAGCTATTTCTCGTACTCAATTTTGCCTTTAAAAAAATTCAGCAATGATCCTATTCTTGTACTCTTATTTTAGAATCTAGTAATGACTGTATTGTAATTATAGGGCCACCATAGATGTAACATGTTAGAATTTTCTCACTGATGCTAAGTACAGATCTGATAGGCATAAGGAGCAAATTGATTTTAATCTAACGCTCAAATCACATTCAACCCCTAACCAAATTGAGCAAATTGATTTTAATCTCACATGAACTCTCTCCTACTTGAATTGATGTGTTCTTGCAATTTGCTCCTTAAAACGTCTTACATACATGATACAAAGAGTGACCTGTTTTAACCTAGGAGAAGCACATTTGCCCTTAGACTACAAATATTTTGGTATTAAGTGTAAAAATAATTCTAAGCATAGAATAGGTTTACGAGGATTCCCACGAAATACACCGTATACCTACGGAAAGGTTCGGTTTTGTCTCTATCGATTTGTGCAAGCAGTTACGGGAAGAGGGAACAGCGATTTTACTGAAACTATCTGAAATTCAGGATAAAAATAATGAAATAGATTAATACCCTGAGCGGTAGGAAAGATGAAAGAGACTGAGGTGGAGTTTGACGGCGGTGCTGGCAGGGATGGATGGTGGCCGCGGTGATGATGGGCTGGGACGAGAGACAATAGCCGGTACGTAGTGGAAAAAACGAGGGGACGGTAGCGGCGGCGGAGGATGGCCGGTAGATTGCTCTAGTCGGCGGCGTCTGGATCGATGGTGGGCGTAGTAAGGACGAAGACAGACAGTTTGATTCCTCTCTGGAGTGGGGGATGCGGTGGGATACTCCTTTTATTAGGTCAAATTAGACCGTTAAAACCTTCAGGCCAACGGTGTGAAATTAATTATTAGAAGGGCTTGGGGCTTTTATGGTGCTGTATAATTTATTTTTAGAGATAATTATACTTTTTTACCCTAATATTGATATAATTAAACATAAATCTTTTGTAATTTAAAAAATTATATTTAGCACTCTGAAATTTGCTTTCATTTAACAATAAGTCTCTCGTTAATCAAAATTTACTAAATTTGTTGATATTAACAAAAAAAATTTAATAAAAATTAATATTTACCTTCGATTGGCTTATTACTGACTGATTGCAAGTGAATAATTTTTTTTTTAACTAAACTACCCTTATAATGGTGAAAATTTGCCTCCTCAAATGTATTATTGCGTGAAAACATATGAGAAAAATTTGATCATAAAAAGACTTGTTTGACCCATTATAAGTTAGTAATAAATTAATTGAAGGTACACATATTTTTTTCTCAATTTTTTTGTTAATATCAGCAAATTCGATGAATTTCAACTAATGAAAGGACTTATTTGTTACACAAAAATAAACCTCATAAGTATTAAATGTAATTTTCTAAATTACAGGGGTCTATATGTAATTACACCAAATTTCAAGGGAATGGAATATAATTATCCCTTATTTTTATTATATTTATTTAATAAAATAAAAAAAATTAAATATATATAGATAAAAAATTGTTAGTAAAATTAATTAATTAATTAAAAATATTATGATAGAAAAAGTAAATATAAAAATATGTTTTCTATCTATCCATATTTTGTCAACTAAAATTACTATCGAAGGCCTTAAATCTAAATATATAGAACATTAAATGATTAACGCATACTTTATTTTTGAAATATAAAATACATATAACAACCATCCATATATTCAATAAATAAAAGATAAATTTAACCAAACTCTTATCAAGTTCCGTCCAGGTCCACCATCTTTCAAATGGATAAATTATTAGAATGAGGCCTAATTCATAAATTGAGACTCCATTTACTTTGATATATTAGTCTATATAAAAAAATTAGTATAGATTAATATGATGTTTACTTTTTTGTATAGGGGTTCTTTATAAATTTGAAATAGATATTATTTACTGTTTTATTTATATAACTTAATATCATTTTACCACAAAAATTACAAGAAACTAAGAAATAAACCAAGATAAAATTAATTTACTCTTATTAAAACAAGTAAGTAAACACTTTATTATTAATATATGACTTTTTAGTCACCCATCACACACTTGGATGAAAATAAAAATGAAGACGCTGTAATACTTATTAGAGTGACTTTTGCCTTTCAATAGTCACCTGTTTGGACAGATTAATAAGGTTAAGGTAATAGTTGTATTTGAGTTTCCGAAGGATTCAATACCGTTCGGACCTTGAACTGGTTTTACAGAAGATACAATCATCTCCTTCTGATTATGGCACAAAGCTCAGATGGTATATGGGATTGTTTACCCAGTGAAAGATGTTTTTACTCCATGGCCTAATGGGCATGATAAAAAAAAAAAAAGCATGTGCGCTAGTATGCTATAGGAGCCACTGATGAAGATAAAAGAATCACCACAGTGGCTGATTTTCGAGTCAACTTATGCATAATAGCAATACACATGAGAAAGGCCTCCAAAATCTGCTGGCGTTCAAGAGGTAAAGCTGGTTTGTAATGGATATCAATATTAAATAGGGGCAAACCATCATTAACAAGATATCGGTGTTCACAGAAAAACTTGTAACATACATGTACAGCTCTTCCTACAGGCGTATGACCCAATATTGAACCGTGAGGAGCCACACGCAACCCCAAATTGGACAGCATCACCTCCAATGAGAGATGTCTGAAGCAGCTGGCTAGCTACCGTCTTAAAGCTCCATAATTTCTTGTCACCTAAAAAAATTTGTTAGGCGTAACTTCAGCCTTTCTCAGTTATAAGTTATGAACAGATGCGTCACGAAAACAACAGGAGGTATATGAATAGAATAGCTGACATGCTGTTTATAACAAATGTCCGAACTCTATCAACATATATACAGACTTCGGCTTGGTTGAGCTTATTTCATGATATACCATTACTCTTGCAATATGTTTGAGATGAAATGCTTCCGTTAAGCTAAAAGATGAAAGGATATTACATCAACAGAAAACAGAGATGATGGAACTGTAACTTTTCCTGATATAGATAAACGGGCAATGCAAGATATATACGGACACCTAGTCAGCTCCAAAATTTACAGTTGAAGCGACTTAGAACCCACCTTCAGAAAATATGATGATTAAGAAAAAGGAGAGTGCTTTACTAAGAATAGCATCAGTTACCCGAGGTTGAGATCTATTAGGTTTCTTCCCCATGTCGTCATCCTCGTCATCATCATCTCTGCTTGCAAGCAATCTATGGAGTGAAGATGAAGGGTTATCTGATTTTCTTCCCCTTTTGGAGGTGGTGGAACCTCTAGCCTTTCCCCTTGGAGCAGCTCTTTTTCTGCCCTTCCCCTCCAGAGTTTCAGCATCATCCTTGCATCGGAAACACAAAATTGACTCAGTAAAAATGGTATAACAAGAAATTACTGGGAGTCAGCAAGAGCTGAAAATATTACTGAGAGCAGAAAATTTTGACACCGTAAAATTTGTGTAACAAGAAATTATAGTGACCCAGCAAAAGCAGAATAAGTTACTGAGAGCACAAAATGGCTGTAAAGAAGTTAGCCCATACCGAGCTATCAGCAATATCATTAACATCAAGTTTAGCTGTTTCATCATTTGAGTCTGAGTCCACTTCATCCACCTCATCAGCCATACTCCGGACAGAAGCAGATGCAGCAACTGATGCAGATCTATATCAAAGAGATCATATTGAAAGTTCCCATAGTGACGAAATTTTATTTTCACAGCTATGTTTGATATGCCTCAAATATTGTGTGGTTGCTCTGTGTCAGCAAACATGGCCTATTTCTCTAGTAGAGATGCATGCCAATAGAGCTGGCCTCAGTATTTATATTGAAGATTTTTTCCAAGTCGGAGGTGTTTCACTCCAAAGCTACAATTCTAAATCCCGAAAGACCGTACAATAATGAGTGCACAAAATGGGAGTTGCAGCAGTCGGGCCATAAATTAGGTGGTCCCTGCCACTGAGATTTTCATTCAAGAACTATTCGGACTATGATATCTAACAAGCTTTCAATGCAGCATCTCTCTCCCAACAGAAGGGGCGGTAACAGCACAAGGATATAAACAAAGAAGGAAAAACCAATTTGCGTGAGTATCATCAAAAAGAGAACTTGGTAAGAACAATAGCGAGAAATGCATGAGAAAGAAAAGCACCCTCAGGCACTAAAACAATTAAGCAAACCTTTGTGAATGACGGAAACCCATGCTTGCTTCCAATGTGGTCTGCTTCAATGTATTGGAAGCCCTGCCTCTCCCTCTTCCCCTTCCCCTTCCTCTTCCTGTAGTCTTACCAGCATCTGAAATATCATGAGTGGACCTCAAAGATTGTGACAGCTCTTTCCTGCCCTTTCTGGTAGACTTTGAGCCAGAGAATATAGTAGCATCTTCATCATCACTGAAGGAAGCAGCAGTTCCAACTCCTTCAGTACTTCTAGTCCTTACATTCTGTAAGAAAACAATACGATGACTCAAAATACATAGGCTATAAAGCATGTAGCTCTCAAGAAAAGCTTCTGTGCACATCAGGCTAGAATCTGAAAATACATACCTGTGAGGACGGGCCACTGAATGTAAAATCTTGGCCATCTTTTGTCTTCGAGGCTCTTTCTTTCACACGTTCCTGCAAATGATCAGCGGTATTTTCATAACACAAATTTTCTTTAGAAAATAGAAGAGAACTTTATCATGGTGCCATACAAGTTTGAAGACGCCACTTTAAATTGAAAATGGTTTTGAGCGTGAGATTTGGCAAGGTGTGGTGGGACTTGATATTTGATCCCATGAGAGGGAGACAGCTAGTATGAAAGAGAGATAGACATCTTAAACCCAGGGCTAGTGTGTTCAATACTAAGCAATGCAAACTGCACAAATGACAGTTCAAGGTGAATCCATAATCACGTTATACCAAAACTGTGAGAAGTTCATGGGTTCTCTATTAAGTTTCACTAAGCCATGTTGTCATCCAAATTTGCCAGTGATAATCTGCCTTGACGAAGAGAGCCATATAATTCCATACTCTACTTTCCAACACTTGGATTCATTCAACACGATATATTACAGAATTATGACATTGCGTAAAGGTAGACAAGAAAGGAAAAGAAGATGGGAGAAAAAGATATTTTGCCTCTAAGCACTCTCCAACTTTGACAATAATGTCTTCCTCTTCAAACTTATGAACATCCGGATCCCCAGCAATTTTATTCTGTTACAGAGAAGAATTTTAACTTATTAGAGTACTGCAGGGATAATTTATATGTACAAATGGTCACTAAGCAAACAGCCAAACCATTGAAATAACATATAAAGCACCATCTGCATGTACCATATTTATACCATCAATTGAACGACAAAGTATAAACCACTTACACGAGTTTCTTCGAGGTTGTATTGCAGACAAGAATAGAAGGCCATTTTGTCATCCTTATTCACAAAATTGTGCAACGCAACATCCAAATCATTGACTGGGAGTATCTCCATTTTCTGAAAAAATCATGATATACAAAGTGGAATCAGATTAGAATTATCAAAGATCCATGATACTTGGATCATTTAGAAGTTTCTACTCCCGCTGTTGTAATTTTGCGATACATGAGTGTGTCAAAATACATGGAGTTAAGTGGGCTTAGGAACTCAGTCGTCTATAACAAAAGAAACAAGAAAGCCAACTTTGACAATTGTTAAGATGTGTTTAAATGGTTGGATGTAATCAATAGTGCCCTAAATTCCCTAACAGATTGCGTGCCGCTTTTGGGTTATTATAGGTGATGGAGACATGCAGAAGGTTGATATTTACAAAAATGACTAGATAGAAGGCATTTTCACATATTATGCCATAGAAGATCCAAGATTTTCACAAATTTTGTGATTACCATATTGGTTAATCCTAAAATTGTGCGCAGAAGAAACGGGGTGCAATCATACCAGATTACTTTCAGCAACTAAAGCTTCAATATTTTGCTGATTCAGCTCTTCCGGTCGTAGCCTTTCAGAATCATTAATTTTATCTACTGCAAGGAAAATATTTATTCTATCAAAATCAAGGCATTTAAAGAAAAAAAGAAAAAGGCCCAAAATTATAGATGGACCGATATTTATAACAAGGTCTTCATCAAAACATCTAAGCACAGCGCTTATAAGCATGAAGTGTAAATAATTGTTTAGAATACAGGACTTGGCAAAATTCTAATGTAGGAGGATAGAGAGAGGAAGGTGTGGTCAGTGTGGGAGGAAAGAGAAGTATTAAAACAACTTTTGTAATAAAATTCTTAGTACTTACATGCTTAACTGCGAGTTCTATACAACCTAATAAGCAAACAATCCAACAGGTTCTCAAATGTCCTGATGCTCTATTCACCGAAGAAATTGAAAAGTTATGCCAAAGTTTTTATACCATATGGTTCCATTGTAGATGGCATAATCTTACAATGTATAGAAAATATAATTAACCAAATTTTCCTTTAAAAGTTGCTTTAGTTTCTACAAATGGAAATAAGAAAGTACAATACCAATAGCCTAATAAAATGAAAATTTACCTTCACTGCGACCTTTTCTAGATGCTTTGGAAAATATAAGAATATCCTGAGGATTTGCAACCTATAATTTACAATAGTTGTGAAAATAGTCAGAATGCAAAATGGTTTTTGTTTTTAATCAGTCAGCCCTGGAGGAAAATAAAAAATTTCCGTACCTTCCCCACATACTTTTGCCCAAACCTCTGTGGATTTATCGTCATAAACCCAGAATAATCCACCTATTTAATTTAAAAGCAAATGAGTAACATAAAAGTGGAAAATTGACCAGGTCAAAAAAATAGTACCTTCACTCGAACTAAGGGAAGCTTGAGCTCTGATTTCTTAATAGCCTTTTGATTAGCCCTTTCTATCAAATTTCTAACCTACAATAATGAAACAGCCAAAAGAAAAGAAAAAAAGTATAGTACAGAGCAGTTCAACAACAGATCAACTACAAGAACGAGAAATATAGAAAAAGAGCATGTATTTGTTTACAAAACATAAAAAGAAACACAAAAGGATGCAGTGGTCTTACCACATTGTCCAAGTGTTCAAGAATAGAATTCTGATCATTAGGGTCTATATCAGGTTCATCCTTCAGCACTACCTGTATATCGCAAAATGTAAGTACTATAGCTGAAGTTTCTACACTTATTCAAATAAGGACTAATAGGACCCTACCTCTGTGTACTCAAAAGGCCTCACAGAGTTGAGAGGTATCTTTGTTGGACGATACTGATTCCCCTAGATGTTGTTCAGTATCACATGTACAAATTATTTTGACATTTTAGGTAATCTCCAAAAAAAAAAAAAACAGCAAACAAAAAGCAGAAAAAGATAGGAACAATTGATGAGAAGAAAAATTTTGCCAAGCACAACCTTGATCTCTAACAGCAGCACATGTTTTGGCTTTGATTCACCATCTATCAGCGAAGTTGCAACAGATGAACCAGGTTGAGTAATGTGAAAACCCATGCCTGGAACTTCCTGTTAATGATCCGAAACACCATCAATCAGAGATGGAACCAAATAACAACACTAGTAAAGAGACCTTGGCAGTTCCGAACCTTTGGATCAACAAGGCATTCGTGCTCATGCCCCCAGATGATAAAATCCAAAAATCGAGGCAGGAAATGTTCATTTATTGCGTTTTTAGGATTTGTCTTCACTCTGAAAGCAAAGATGAAGATTTTTTAAAATTCTAATTATTTCCAAAACTTTAAAGTAAAAATCAAAAGAAATTATCAAGTGATGAATTCTTGTATAGTCTCTGTCATCATCCATTTATGCAACTAAACAACAATATGACAATCACAATCAGTGTCACCTATTTTGATGAAGTACTAGTATATTGAACCAGTCTGAAACTTGACAGCCTTCCTGGGCTTCAGGTCGCATCCACTGCACCGCATGCGGCGTCTGGTTCTCATAACACAAAAGATAATGAGAAAACTAAGTCAAGGTGACTGCATGAATAACCAGAATCAGACAGCTCACATACCTGAAACATTCGATTCAGGCGTTCATCTCTGATATTTCCAAGGCCATAAAGAGCTACAGATGTTGAGCCCTATAATAAATTATAAAGTTCAGAAGTCATTCAGTAAAAAGCTTAAGTTTATGCTTCAGCATAATAAGTTTCAGTAAAGACAGTGATGAGCGAACCTTTTTTATAAGAATAGGATAAAGAGTGATCTGCCCCACACCAGAACCCTCAAGTACCATTTTTCCAAAATAGTTGACAAGATTACATGCTGAAAGGATATCAACAGCAGAAAGATTGTCCTGCGATAATAATTGAGAAGAGTACCCAAAACACCATTTCTAAGAAAATACATTGAGCTTATGCAAATTACAACACGCATAAAGACGAAAATATATATATATAATATAGATATATAATCGTGTGGGCTGGGAAAAATTTACCGCTACAATAAAATATTTACGGTTTAGACACAGTGACACACCAATTAAACTATACTAATAGCAAAAAAACAGTCTACACAGACATTCAAAGGATGAGATCAGACAAATGGATGAGACAGAACAAGCATCTGATTAACTTGGTTTAGCATGTAACAGCGAAAATTCTCTTCAGTTGCATCAAAGAGAAGGTTGGGAAATCTGATGGATATTTCTAAGACTTTGGGAACTAGAATACTGATTTGAATGAGAAAGGAGTATTTTCTAAGCATGATAAAGTACCAGGAACCTGTCAATAAAATAGGGCTATAACACACAATCATTATGGAGAGAAACAAGTACCACAAGTACCATACAGATCATACCACTCCAGCAGGATCATCATGATTCCCATGAATGCTGAAAACGGGCAACCCAACATTGAAGTGGGGATCTTCATAGTTCACATGGCCAAAGCTGCAGAAAGAAAAGAAAGCTAGATTAAGAAATTGTGAAAGAGAAAAAATATGATGTTTTGAAGATTTTAATTTCATTGGCAAGGAAAACTGATTAAGGGACATCTGGGATGGCGGAGTTTCTTTAAGAGTCAGACCTTCAAGAACTAAATTTAGTTCGAAGGTGCATTGGCGGAGCAAGACCATTCAGATATAAGTTTTTAAGAAGTTGTTCCATAGAAATTAGAGGCAAAGTCAGAAACACATTTGGAAATCTCAGAGCTCACTTTGTGAACCCACTCCAAAAATCTTAGACAAAAAAGAAGATGAAGTAGTAGTAAATTTAGAATAGAGAAATATTGATTAACATGTAGGAGATTACGAATTTGCAAAGTTCACTGTCTGGTCGCTCACAACTTGGAACTGAACTGGCCTATCGTTGAGACAATGACGGCGGAGAATTTCAATGGCTTTGACTAGGGTTGACCTTGAAGGCTTATTCTCATGAAAAAGATCGCCGCCAAGAAGTATTAAGTCCACCTAACATTTTAAATAAGCACTCACTTAGTCAACATCTAAACAATAAATCACAAGCACAGCAGTTTTTCAGAGAAAGACGGACCTCTAGACACGGTAAAAGAAAATACTGGAGAAAGAATACATGTGAAAATGAACATTCATGGTCATGTATACAACTAGTCTAAAATTCATGCAATCCCTTCTATTTCTCTCGACTAACTTGAGAAGTTTATGAACCATGAATTTTAATTAATCTCATAACCAAGGAGCTCGTCGGTTGGACCGAGTTAGAATCCCATGAATATGGGTGTAAGACTGCTTTCATAGTATTTTTTATTGTTTTTCTTGTTTTGATATATGCTTTGATTTAAAATTATTGATCACTTATTCAACTTTTGATGTCCAAAAGTTATGGTATTTGTAAAAAGATCATATCTATCAAGGGAAAAAACAGAAATCATTACTACAAATACAAAGGCGAATAAAGGGAATAACAGTATGTGGATTAAAAGTAAAAGAACTAGAAATTCACCTGTTTCTGCTCAGCAATTGAGCAAATCTCTTCAAATGCCTGAAATGAATCGTGCCGGCGAATTTCATCCTTCTCCATATAACCAAGATGACAATCCGTAGCGATTAAAATCCGAAGCATATTACTTTTATCTTCCCTGATAATTTCAATATATATATATATAATAAAAAGAAATATAATTGTATTATATAGTCTGTCAAAAAAGAAACCAACCAAAGTTAATTTTCAAACCCAGGTTAAACCTAGCACCTATGTTGAACTATCAAAAAATCCTAATTTCAACGACAAAATGGAAACTAAATCTAGTTTTCCACTTTTGAACCACCTTGCAGATTCAGCCATTTCGTGTTTATGATATTCTTTTTATCAAGACTTATGAGAGTTCCACTGCGTAAGCCTGCAAAAGAGAAAAACAACAAAAGTTAATCAACAACAATAGTTCTTATGTTTTCTACTGATAAAAATCGTCGTGTTCTTCGGAAACACATATTCCTAATATAATCACAGTATAAAACCCTAGCTCTTTCCTTTGCCCCCGAAACCAACAGGTAAGTAAAGTGCATTGGAATTGAAGTGAAGATAAGAAAAAAAAGGTATCCAAATCCACAAAAAGGAATGGAGAGCTAATACCACAAAAGATCGAACTGGCGGAGGCGACGCTGAGGGAGGAGCTTCGCCACTCGAGCAAGGAGTAGACTGGCGGTCGGTGGTGGCGGGGACTTTCTTTTTAAAAATGATGATGATATACTATAATTTATAAGGAGAAGTAATACATTCGATGGAAATTCGATTTTCGGTTTGGGTTCTGGTTCTAGTTGTAGTTTGCAAGTGCCTACAAAAATAGCCATGGTTAAACCATTTCAATTATTTTAAATTGAATTACCTCTATATCATCATGATGAATTCAAAATTTGCCGTTTAATAAACTACTTTGACACAAATTACACCTAAAATAAATTTATGCTCAACATAGTTGCAAACTTGCAATGAAAATTGTCAAAGCAGATACCTTCAATCATTGGAGATCCTTTTCTTGGTAAAACAATCAAATAGATTATGATATGATAATACATTAATCCATAATGTTTTGATAAGTACTATATACATCTTAACTTAAATTATTAATAATCTTAATCAATTTTAATATTTGAATGTATTGAATAATTTAGAAAAATATTTAATCTTAATCAATTTTAATATAAGAATATATTGAATAGTATAACTGGTGGCCATAGGGATTGATTTGAAATGAGAGCAAAGTGGTAAAATATTTGCTTCTTAGTATTAAATAAACGTAAAATATCCAGTGTTACTACAGCTCAAAGAAGAGCAGCCGGCTGAAACATTCTCAAGAACACAAATTCCTCTGGAGTCTAGATATATGATACAAGATGGTCGAGAAACCTAGTTATACCGCCTTTATCCTGATTCCTAATGAAGTTTCCTCAGAACAACTCAAACTCCAAATGTTCTCCATTAGCACTGTACCCCACAAACTTTTCACCCTTCTCCTGTGTGGCTAGATGTGAATTTCCAACATCGTACAGCTCCGGAATTTGAGGTGGGACAGCACATCGGATCAGCGCCCAGTTCAGGCCCTCGAAGAATGGGTGTCGTTTGATCTCAGCTGTCCCTGTTTCTGTGCCCAGCCGACACTCCGGTTCCTTGACTAGAAGCCCACGGATGAGATCCCGGGCCTGAAAACTAACAATCGGTGAATCAGGGAATTTGAGATTCTGCAGAACGACATTGGCCAGTGTCTCCTCATTCCCAGCACCTTTAAACGGTGTCTTCCCGTATAGAAGCTCATACAGAAGCACGCCAAGCGTCCACCAATCAACAGCACTACCGTGCCCTTCCCCTTTGATAATCTCTGGTGCCAAGTACTCATGTGTGCCCACAAAGGAGTTGGACCGTGCTTCTGTTGGCTCGGCAACAAGCTGAGGCAAGGATCGAGCCTGAGCTGCAGCATTAGCTTTTAGCTTCCTCGCTCGTGCAGTGGCAGGTATAATCCTAGGGCTGAAGCATGAAACCTTACAGGACGGTCCAGCGCAGAAGGGATCGATACAATTTGATCCTGCACATGGACCAGAAACCCTCGGTGGCTCTATCCCCACAGATGATGATTTGACAAGAGTTGGGTTAACGGAACATCTAAGCGACAGGTCAAAATCTGTAAGCATGATGTGACCGTCTTCACGGACCAGAATGTTTTCAGGTTTAAGATCTCGGTACACAATACCCAGCATGTGGAGATATTCAAGAGCAAGAAGGACTTCTGCAACGTAGAATCTGCAAGAAGGGAACATTAGGCATAAATGATGCTTTGGTTAACACAATAAATGACAAACGAGCCCTTTCTTCTAGGTTCGCAACAGTAAAAAGGATAAAAGACGCCAAGGTTGGGTTAGGTTGATTTCATTTCAAGTAATTAATATCAGAAGCCTTATATATCCACTTTGGTACATAGCTGAAATCTGAACAGCAATAGCAAGATTGTGCAGAACTATTCCAGTAACCAGCTACTTACACAGAACAAACACGATCGGTAAAGGAAAACCATGTCAAAGCCAAGGCAGAAATAAAACTCAAATCATCATATTTCATGCCTGACACAAGCATAGAGATTGAACATTTCAAATTACAGCATTACAGAAAGCATAAAACCATGAATTTGTTGAGGATTAGACTCTATACCTTGCCGCCTGTTCAGGGAAATATCGGCCGGGCTGCTTCTGTCGGAGGACATGTAGATCTCCACCAGGACAAAACTCCATAACTAAACATGCTAAATTGTCTGATGTAAACTGGGCATAAAGTGTTGGAAGAAATGGATGGTCCAGCATTCTGAGAATTTCTCTTTCTGTTTGGGCCCTAGGCATCTTCTTCCTTCTTGCCAAGAACTCATTATCCATAACCTTTATTGCAAATGGGCAGTTTGTTCCAATCAGTTCTGCAAGATAAACGGTGCCTATATCTCCAGAACCAAGTTTTTTCAGCAAATTAAAGTGACTCAGCCCCAGGAAACCATATTGTTTTCTTATGCGGTCGATTGCTCCCCACCTCATGTCCTTTGACATGTGAGGTCTGTTGCCGTAAGTTGACCCACTTAGACTGCTCTCCTCACTTAGGCTAGTGGTGCTACTACTAAAATCACAAATGCTGCTTTTTGAGCTCTGGGAGATATCCCCTTTCTCAGTTGGTTTCAGGTTCATGTTCGCTTTAACAACAGGAGTACCTCTATTCTCCCAACTAGTTGGAATTGAGTCTGATTTGTTTGTGTCACAGTTCCTACTACCTGTAAACACTTCGGTGATGGTAGTTTCTGGAGGATTCTTACTGGAATCCTTACTTGGATCCGTCAAAGAACACTGACACCTCTGGCAGATCAACTGCCTCGAACTGTGGTCCCGATCACTATTTACTTCATAAGATGCCTT
>NC_026155.1:11792850-11815167 GCF_000512975.1 Sesamum indicum | reverse complement strand
ATTTCTTTATGACGAGATTCTTGTTTTTTATGACTGGTTTAACACGAGAGGTGCTTCTTGTTGATCTTACATCTTTATTGCTTTTCACTGCACTTGATGCAGGTACAGTCAGTACCTTCGATTTCCGTCTCAACTTAGGTGCTGCCCTGTTTCCTACTTTCAAGGGAGTGGCAGCATCCTTAATTGAACCACTTGCTACCTTGTTTGAGCTAGATATTTTCTTGTCTGGCTTTGACAAGTTACCGTCGGAAATATGATGAGGCAGAGCAGACACTGAATTGTGTTGTGAGCATACAATTTCCGACACCTGTTTATCAACTTCTGAAACATGTGAAATATCATCAGGGACAGGAGCGGATTCTGCATCCTTAATGACTAAAGCAGCAGCAATATGCGGAGAAGACGGGGCACTTTGATTCAGGGAGTTCGCCTTAGGCTGGGGAAGCTTAACAGCAGCACCTCTGGTTCTTTCTCCTTCTACAAGAGATATTCCAACACCATTTCCACTACATTCAGCCAGCGGATGACCGGATTCACTAGATGTACATTTTATACTCTTTATGTTTGGATTAACACTATAACTAGGCGAAGAACAGTAACTTTGGGTAGCTGATTTAAAAGACTCTTGATGGCCCCGGATCGAAGTTCCAGAAGAATATGAGGTACTCTCTTCTTTCACACGAGGAATTTCTGTTCTCCTTTCTCCACCAGCTGGAGAGCAACCAGATCCACCAGCTTCAACCATAACAGACCTGTACAAATTTGTGATTTTTCCAGATTCTGAGATCCGCGGAGATGCTGGCATCGACATTCGTTTCACGGCAGCCATCTCAGCTGCCTGAGAAATGCACAGTCCCCTTAGCGCCTGCTTCAGAGAAACAGGTTCAGAAAATCCGATTCCGGGAGAGTGAGAACCGGCTGACTTCATTGGCTTCTTTGAAGCATTCCTCCATGAGTCTGAGAGATCCAGACTCTTGGATGTTCTCAGATTGACTGCTTCAAAGAGCTTGTTGATATCATTTTCCAAAGCTTTGTTATGTGTTTTTTTCATGACAGGAGGCCTCTGCTCTCTATCTTGTGCTCTTACGTGACGAAAAGTTTGTGGCCTCTGAACTGGACTAGCCTCATACTTTGCCTCGACTAT
The DNA here is from genome assembly GCF_000512975.1 of Sesamum indicum. Classification (NCBI taxonomy): domain Eukaryota; kingdom Viridiplantae; phylum Streptophyta; class Magnoliopsida; order Lamiales; family Pedaliaceae; genus Sesamum; species Sesamum indicum. Next base: position 11,814,023 of record NC_026155.1, on the reverse strand, counting down.
TTCACAATTTCCACGAGAAGAACTCATTATCCCTTCTTGCTCTGTGACTAATCACATGAACTCAACCACACGGCAAGAAAAAACTTAAACCTAGAGAATCACACTGGTCATTTCTTGAGAAGCATACAGAGAAATTCAGTGACTTGGTACCATTGCTGTAGCATACAGCTCCCGAAATTACAGAAGCTCCAACTCTTACAAGCTTCACCCGATCCTTTTCCTCAATTTAAGTGTCGAAATCTACATTACAAGTGTGCATCAACAATTAGGAAAAGATGCACTAGTAATTTTTTTGTGATAATCTACTAATACAACTGCAATTTATCACCGGTAATGCAAACAACACAATTCAACAAGGATACAGATTGCATTATCACCCAATTAATAGAAAAACAGTTTTTGCTTACACAAAAGTAAACTGCTATCGACAACCAATGAAAAAAAATAGAGTTTTGGAAATGCATGTCAAACGTGAACTCTCTACATTGAGATTGAATTTAGGGTCTAAAGAAAGAGAAATTACTAGAATATCACTTGCGCATTATACAGAAACATGAAAATGCATAAGCTAATTTCAATAAAAAAAAATTGTGTTGTCCGATTTGACTTTGTAACATTCCTCCGCACACTTCCAACAGATAGAGATCAGCAGAAAAATCATTCCAGTTTCTTATTTTCATACCTCCTCACTTATCACAAGTATGGCATGTTTGAATCCAGAAACCATTTTAATGTTGAGCGTGTCTATCCAAAAATCCAAAAGATCCGATATCTTTTTTCCATATTCACACATACCCTTCAATAATTTAATCACAGAGTTCCAGATAAGCTTAAATTGCAACTTGTCAGGCAAGCAGAAGCAACCTCTGCAAACCCCACTTAGATTGAAATTCAACTCTTTGGTAAATCAATTTTATCATCTAATCGATAACGCGTATATAATAGTATGATTACTATATTCCAGTAAAGCTGAAAGAAAATCCAACATCATTCAACCACGCATCAAGTGAATATTACAAGATTTTGAAACAACAAAATCGCAACTAAGTTCCAAATTTTCAGGTTAACTTAACAAAACCAGAAAAAAAAAAAAATAGCTTCAGATTGCTTCAACCAGAAGTGCGAGCCAAAATCATCTTTGAAAAGATCCAATTTGCATCACAATGCAGAAAACCATTTGCACATTAGCTTCCATAAATTAAATAAATAATCAAATTTTAAAAAAAATGCAGCAAATATCACAGAAAGCAACAGCGCAGTAAAAACATCAGGAGCAGAAGGGACTTAGAAAATATCTCAGATTCTTCAAAAAAACAAAAAATTGAAGCATAAATTAATAAGCCAAAAAATAATTAAAACTCTATCTAAACCGAGAGATCAGCAACAAGAATGTGGTAAAACAGTAGTACCTAAAGCATTCAGAGATCTATAGCTGCGTAGACCAACAGAAAATGAGTCAAAAACATATCTCCTTTCCTTTCAAATAGTTGAGAAGTTCTTGAAATTGAGATGTTTCTTCTTTTCGTTTCTTCTTTTCCTTTATTCAAAAAGAAAACCCTAATAAAGAGAATAGTGGGCTTTTCTGATTCTCAGGAGGGCAATTTTCGGTGGACAAGGATAGCTGAGCACTCAGGAGAGAGATGACAAAACTCTACTGTCTCTCTCACATCAACATCTCTCTCTCTCTCTATACAACCCTATTTTCTCTCTTTCTGTGCTTTTTATTACACAAAATAATTTCCAAAACGGGTCCCACCCAATTGTCCTTGGATTCGGATTTGAATGCATTTAATTACAGTTTCCATTTTCTCTTCAGCAGAGATCCGATAATGTCAACAAAACACCAATACAATAAACAAATAAATAAAATATTATTCTCAGACAATAATCTTTCAAGAACCATTTGATTATTAATTAATTAATTAATGCGATTGACGTTTGTAAAATGGAATGTGAAGAGGTCCGATAAATTACATTGATACGACACCGTTAACCCCCCCAAACATCTTTTCAACTTCAAAGTCTATAATTTGGTCTCCACTGTGAGTGATAATTTTGAGCTTTATTGCTTTTCTTTATGTCATTTTCATTACAAAGTTTTAGGTTTTTTTAGGAAAGGGGTTTTGTCCCGCGCCAGCCATAAATCCATTAACCCTATGTTTGTTTTGCATGTTATATATTCCATTATTTTATAATTTTGACTTAATTTTGTAATTGATATTTTACTATTTTGGAATAGAGTATTGAGTTATTTTTTATATTTCAACTCCAATTTTTTTGTGTTTACGAAAATACAAATTGCATGAAATCTTCATCGTATATATTTTTTACGATAAATATTATTCAAACAGTCGCATAATTTGATTTCTGACATCATACTTATAAAATATTTGTCCGTGTGATGTTAATTAAATTATTTAACTTTAAAAAATATGTTTTTTTCTAAACAATATAAATAAAAACTCAGAAGCAACGAAAATAACTAAAGAGTATTTACTCTCATATTGTTTTTAAAAATAGGTTATATTATTGTTTTGTAATCGCATTAAGTTTTAATTTTAGTGCTTTTAATTGATGAACATAATTTTATCATACTGAAAATATTTCATAATTCTTGGCCCAATTTGTAATTATTATTTGCTGGGATGATCAAAGAAGACAAAAAGTCATCCTTGGCATTTTTATTTTTATTTAAAAAAGGGTTGTACAGTCATAAATTATTATTTTTAAGAACATTTATGCCACTTTAAGAATATAAAACGTGTTTATAATTTACATTAAAAGAAAATTTATTACTGATTATAATTTTATTGGGTATAAACTAAAATTATAATAATTAATTACTATTAACTCTGATTAAATAAAATTTAGTTTATCTATCATATAAACTACTAGCAAAAACTACAGCCAACAACCGTACTGTAGTCGTGGTCAAGAACTATTTACTACACTATTTATTTTTAATTATAATAATTAATCTTGATTAAATATTAAATTTTTTTTCTTTTTGCATGTAGTGAGAAACAAATATCTCATGAGTGATAATTTTTGCACTGATAATTACTGTGAAATGAACTGTGTATGATGCAATAAGAATTTTATCACTTAATAATTTATATATATAACAATAATAATAACAATAATTCAATGTTAAATATCACTTTTCATATTGTATTTTCTTGAAGTGTGCCCACTACATGCGTATTCTCCACATAGGATGTCGGATATCGTGAAGGCATGCATGAATAGATATTACTTCTTTTTTTCTCATTCATGTCCCTTTTTCCACTAATTATGTTAAAAGAGTATGTTCGATTTCTACGTACTACGTTGGTATTTTAGTTTATTTTTCATTTTATATTTAATAGTTAATTTAGAAATATTAATTATTGTGTATTAAATATTATATTAATAATATTAATTAATTTATAACTATATATTTTGTTTTCCCGGTCGACTTTATAATAGTTTTATATTGAAAATAATGTTCTCAATTTCTACTCTCGTATTGACTAATGCAATATTATCTCTAACCCTTCTTTATGCAAACATCAAATAAATATTTTCTTACTAAATTTTGTCGGATTAAAATTCAAACGGAAAAATACGAATAATCTGATTCAATAACTAAAATTGTGATTTCAAGACTCTACCGACGTGAGTCTTTGAATTTAAATTATATAAGACGTATAAATATTTTATTTTTGTTATACGAGTTTATTTTATCACGTCTGTTAATATACTAGTTACTGAGTAATGTAATGAATTATAAATTCATATTCTAATATAATGTCAAAATACCACTTCAAAAAATAAAATGTGAAAGGCAGCATGACTAAGTAGTGGCTGCCATGACCCTAATACACCCAATTACCAACCAATTCTTTCATGGGCCATATGTATATTTTTCTATCAGTGGTAAACAAATCTCATATACTTGGCAGTAAAATTTAATTTAGTTGGTAAAATTAAAGTCTTATGATTTTAGAGGTTATTAGTTCGACTCCGTTATTTATGTAATAAATATTGTTTCAACTGCATAGAAAGTATTGTTTATTACAATACTAGGTGTTGGTTAAATTTAATTTATTCGATATTATTGATCATGATATGATTATTATAATAGTTCGATATTTAATATAAATAATTATAATCAATTTATTTTAATTATTAATAATTTACCGTTATTACTTCGAAAAATAAAAAATCTCAACAACTACATACTATATACAAAAATTGCAGATATTACTATTATTACATACTAACATATAAAGTGGGTCATCTCTTTATAAGTTCATGGCCGCACGTTTCACAACCAAAAATGATACACTTATGTAGCTCAAATTGAATTCATTTTAAGAATTTGCCAACCACCTTAATAAAGAATTGTATTGGTATCTCATTGTGCTAAATATTATCAAATGCGGTTTCATAAGTATCACAAATTTACTCTTAAAAAGTGTGTTTTGAATAAATAGAATATTAGAGCTTATAATATACTCAAATCCATTATCTGCAATCGATACGAAACATATGAAAAACCCACATTTCATTTTTTATATGAGTTGAATTAATTTATTATAACTTAACTAAATAATTTAGACGTTAAAGAATATTCCCCCCCTTCATAACTCGTCGAAATATTATTCAATTTGGCCATCTATATCCATTAATGTTATAAATATATAAATTTTCACCGAATTAAATATTTTATAGACCCGTAAATAGAACAACTAGCTTTAGGTAAATTAAAATTTGTATAGCATTCGAGTAAGTCACGGAACTAATAATGTTTTTTTTCCGTATTCATTTGATTTTTAATTAGTTGAGAAATGGTAAATATATGTATATTTTTTTTTTTGAGGTGTTGAGCGTCCAGAAGGACTGTCAAAATAAATGTCAGAGACGTACAGAAACATGTGGTGGATGCCAGAAATTTGGCGAATTCTGCACCAATTTTTCCCTATGTGGGGTTAGTTCTGATTTGGACATATTATACATGAGTTGAGGTTTGCCTATTCAGTGCATCTATTATGAATACCACTTTCTTCCCCTAATATTCAAAAATACCAATAATATCAAACAAAAAGACACAAATTCAATAATTGAGATACTTAACTATTTTTATTGGATCCTCGTAGATGTATGAATCCATTATAAAATAAATAAAATTGATATATCTACAAATATTTCGATTTCCCATAAATATGCGAATTTCTATGTATCTAACACAAGAACCTTTCGAATTACTTTTATGATGTTTTTTTTTTAAAAGTTGTTTAATAAATTATAAATATTCTTTTATTGTATGAAAAATTAATAATACCCAATGATATTTGACATAATTATGTAAGTTGTAATAGGATGGAAATGTTAACTTTATCCATATATTTTATTTATTAATGTTTCTTTTTTTAAAAATATTTAAAAAATATAACATTTGTGCAATGTCCCATTTGCTCCTCTATGTTTATGCCTTGTATACTTTAAAAAGGGACATTTAATCCATACAATACTTTAAAAAATACGTAAAATTATAATGCAAAATCTTAATGTACCCTAATGAAAGCTAACAAAATGAGTCGAACATTAGTTTGAGAATTGAATCTCATGAAAGCTTATCAATGCAATTTACCCTAAATAATATTTGCAGTACTTTGAGCATCATGTGAACCTTCCCATTCTAAACCCTTCAGCTTGCTCCATAATTACTTGTTAATTAGATCTTAATCACAGTAGTTAAGATGGATAATTGATTAGTTGTTGATTAATTAGGATGATGATGGGATGAGAGTGGAAGTGCTTTATTTCGATCTAGGCCCATGTATCTAACTAGGACCACTCCATCTTTTTACATAACTGAAAGTTGAAGGAAAGCAATAAGAATTTTAAAAAAGGGTTCCAGTTTGAATGCAGATTGTCCCTCCCACCCCACCACCATATGCCTAATATCATTACCTAAATTAAACAACTTTAATTAAAGATGGTAATGTAGCTTGTGCCGATGCAAACTTCGCCCATACCGATGCGTATTAATCGCCATTTCTTTTGCCTTTTTGTTCTGCTAAATAAATCATGGTATATAATCTACTTTAGTCGTTGTCCATAGGGAGCGATTATTGAGAAAATATTATCGAATCAATCAATAATTTAATATACTCATTACACATCAGATGTGATTTAAGAATTGATTGTTTTTCGTTGTACAATATATTGTTTGATATGAGCTTTACTATTTTTATTTTGAAAAGTTGCTTTGAGATATAGACGAGGTATTGAGATTTATAAATCACTCAAACTTTTTATTTACAACAAATATGTCCTGTTTGCCTATACTATTAATCTCCTAGATGAAGAGTTTGGGATAGGGTACGTGCCTTGTTCTCATGCCTCATTGCCCGGTAATTGTCTGTTTTGGTCTGATATAAGACTCACGGTTTTATTTTGAAAAGATGACTTGCTACAATGAGGATGTCTTGAAACTTATAAGCCGTTTAAACTTATTCTTTGCAATACATGTGTTCCACTTGTCGACATTATCAATTCCCTAAAATGAGGAACTTGGGATGCGCATATGCCCTGTTGCACAGGTATTGTCTATCCTGACTTTATATGAGTCTCACAATTTTATCTTTATTTACTAATTATAAAATTCAAAATATGTCGTTGGCATTTAATTTTATTTTCCTTTTAACCCCAACATGGAAAAGAATGATATATATTAGGAAAAAAAAATAAAATTAAATATTAATAAAATATTTGAACTCTTAATTATAAAATATAAAAATCCATTGGTCTTTATTTTTTTTTTTAATTTAATAAAACTTTGGCGTCTATTTCAATTGTCACCTTGGGATAATTTTGATTTAACCCCACAACAACAACCAAAAGAAATTGAATACATGGTTCTTTCATAAACCCCCTCTACCCATTTTCTCTAAACAATATATTTCTTTTGAAAAATTGGTCTTTATTTTTTCCTTTATAAAGTTAGACGTAGGTTGATCAGACTCCGAATTACTTCTGGGCTGCTAGGCTTGTGACATAGTCATAGTCTCAACATCAACTGGTCCCCTGCTAATGGGGTCTATGCAATAAATATAAGTGTACTTTTGGAAAATTGCAAGTCCTGGTTTAAATTAGACTATTATGGGAGCTTTTTAGGTAGTAGGTATTTGTATTAAATATTACTTGGGTTTGAGTCAATTTTCAAAAGTACGCATGAACAATCACTTTCCCATAGTATTCCTTCTCCCCAAGAATTGATTTTTTTTTTAAATGAAAATGATGAATTATTATTTTATGAGTAAGTCGATTATAACCACATATGCATATAAGAAATTTGATCACGCCACAAGGGCTTAACGACTACAAAATAAAGGTTAGCACTCCGATACTTAAGTTAATAACGATTTATGGAGAAATAAAAGGAAAACATGAAATAAAATGAGAATAATGGTATAAAATGGTGATAATATATATATATATATATATATTTGTATGGAGTGCAAATCATGAACTTAAAATAGCCTAAGAATCGAGAGAGCGAGAATAATGTAACATAGCCTAAAATAACTTGTAGTGAAAACGGAAATTTAAAGAAAAATTGGTGAGCTTTATACAGCAAAATAAATACTTTCAACTTTAAATGAGTAGATTATTGATTTCCACATGGCAGCTTAATAATGGTGGATTTGCTTAGTTGAAGTGTAAAGACTCGAAACAATTATGGTCGTGGGTTTCGTTAAATCAAATAATTGTAGATTCCATTATTATATTGATAGGTAATTTATAATTATTCAATACAACAACCTATAATTTCGGGAATATATTTGAGTCGATAGTGAGAAATCAGAATTAAAATCACTCAATTTTTTCTAATAATAATAAAGAAAACTATAACAATTATGATGGAGAAAAAGAAGGTCAAGAAAACGTAGTTTGAACTTTAAAATGAATTCTGGGTTACAAGGAACGATTTCAGTGCGGTTCCGTCCAACGGGCCTTGAGGAATCAATTTTTCGGAAGTCAGAGTCGCCAAAGGGTAGCTACAAATGGCGTGTTTACTATGGGCTAATGGCCCGTGAGTGACTAGGCCCTAAACAGGAGAAAAAATTGATCTTTTATTTATAGGTAAACTGGAGAAAAAATTGATGAAAACTATCTTATGTGATTTTCTCCCGAGTAATGACCCTAATTAATTTTTTTTATATAATTATTATTATAATGTATTTTTAATAAAAATGAAATTTCAGTAATTATTTAATAATAAATATACTTTTATTAATATTGCGGATGAGAATTGACAAGAATAATATCGTGTGACTTTAAAATAAATAAATATATTGAATGATGTAAAATAAATAATGTTACTTTTTAAAAACTCAATTATTTCCCAAATCCTACAAGCTCATTTCCTAAAACCCCTTTTAATTTATTTTGATATGACAAGTTGAAAATCTGCTGTCTCGTTAAAATTCCAAAACATTGGGATTTACTTTTCAAAGTAGTATTTGAATTTTAATTTTTTGTAATGAATTTGGTCAAAAAATAGTTGTAGATGCATCTAGACAGGTTTTGAAGTCAGCGTCCAAACGTCAACTCAAATAGCAGGCGAGAGTAACGTATTTCCTTAGTTTATTGGCATAGATGCTTTTCACACCTACCCAAATAATTTAGTTCCCATCATTGACGCTTTTATGGCGCCCAAAATCGTCTCGAATCACGCTTTTGTCCCGATTTATATTTAAATAGCTAGAAAGGAAATAAAGATGCTTCCATCCGCGTATAGGACACTTTAGCCTCAAATTTTAAATTTATATATGATTGCACCAAATGCTCAATTCTTCTTTTATTATTTAAAATTTGGCAAATTTTTGTATTTTAGTATCATGTTTCGCTACACAAATGTACACCAACGTCGAAGTTCTTATTATTTCATTAATATATATATATGCAATAATTATTTTGATTTTATTTATTTATTTGAACAAGGGAATATGACATGATTAATAAGAATATTAATAATTGCATTAATCAAACTGATATTTTTCGCATCAAACTATACCTTAAACAAAATTATCAATATTTTTATATTAAAATTACACTGACTAATAAGAAGCTACTATAAAAGTAAGGTAAATATCACTTTTAGTCCCTCAACTATACCACTTATCCATATTTGATCCATCATATTTCTCTCTTATTAAATTTAGTTCCTCAAATTTATATATTCCATCAATTTTGATCCTTTTCGTTATCTTTATTTTAATTTTAATGGATGTGCGTGGAAAAAAAAAATTGGTGACAAAATGACTAGAAATCGGGACCTAATCTAAAGATTTTATAATGAAATTTTCATTTGACTTATGTGTGGGAATTTGGAAAGTGGAATTTGGATGATATCAATTTTGAATATTTGGACAAGTGAGATTGCATGCCTTATTTCAGGTAGGACTAGTCCGCTCGTCATTAGGTGCGAAGAAGACCCAATGCATCTATCTATTCACGTGGCGACTGCAAGGTCAGCAGATCCAACGGTATTGCTCGTAACACGTAATAGAATCAGCGTGACTTCCTGGACGTTTCAATCATGAACCGGTCACAATCGTCCGCCTCCTTTTATGCATAAAAGTATATATGTGTGCTTCCACCATCCCGTATTTCTCACCTAAATCCCAAAACTAAGAAGAGAACAGGAGATCGCCTCTGTCTTCAGCGGATTCATTCTCCAGCAGGTTGATTTTGATCGGTTATCTGGCGTTGGTTCAATGGCAGAGAAGTCATTCAAGTACGTGATCCTCGGTGGTGGCGTTGCTGCTGTGAGTATCTTTCGTCCTTGATCAACTTTTCTTTTGAGTATGACCTTTTTATGCTTTTGCTGTTTCTGTTGCATGGTCTGCTATTGTTCTGGCCGATTTATGTATTGTTTAGTACTTTTTTTGTTATGCGATGCTGAAATGTTGTCAACTGATTAGTGCAAGTCTACTTCGTTTTCAATCAGTTCTTTTTGGTTTTGATGGAAGTAGAATTAGAAGTGAGTTTTCCTAGATCTGTATTACATTTCTACACTTGATTTAGTTGCCTCTTTTTAGAATATATCACAGAAGGCTTTCTGTCTTCTTCCTCATTTTTCTTTTTTTTTTTCTTTCTTTTAATCTGTTTCTATTTAGCGTTGGCTGAGGTTTAAATTTCTCTTTTGAGGTTTCAGCAGTGTATATTTAAATGCTTGTTTTCTGTTGCTATGTAAGTTCTATGTTATATATATATATATATATATTAAATTGGGTAAGGATATCTTTGTTGGCTTTATCAAGTAAAGATTCACTATGAATTGAAAATAATGATAAAAATTGCCTGATTGAACCAATTCACTGTATTTTGTTGGTTGAATTTGTAGCCTCTGAAACTACCATGCTTCTAGAAATATGTGAAAAGCTCAATTTGAATGGTGGACATAGTAAAGCGTAGCAATGCAACTTCACAATAAAATTACATGAAATTGATTTAAGGTATGGTCTCTGGATTGAGGGATGTGTTTATGGTTGCAGGGATATGCAGCGCGGGAGTTTGCAAAGCAGGGAGTCCAACCTGGTGAACTGGCTATTATTTCCAAAGAGGCGGTATGCACCCATCGGAGCTATTTACTGAGAACTCTTGTTTTTATTAGAATGAGTGAATTAGTAGTCAGGCTTTTCCTTAAATGAGAATATCTTAACCATGGGCATTATCATATATGCTAAAACTTGCTGTCAAATAATGGATCAACAGTCACATGTTAGATTGCTAGTTGGCTGTCAAGAACTGCAGAATAAATAATAGTAAATACACCAAGGAGCAGATATCTGTTCTCAATCCTATATTCTCTGTTCTGGAAATCTTACTTAGCTATTCAATATACTAAATCCAATTGGTAAGAACAATTACAATAGGTTGGTTGGCACAGTAAATTATGTTTGTGAAGGTCTTCACCGTATATTTTTAATCTCTTGATGCACACTTCTATAAGGAGCAACTTAACTGTACCATATTATTTGGCGACGGAAGTGGTAATCTAATTATGCAGGGGATTTATGTATAAGAAGGCTGCTTTATTAGCTTACACTTTACCAAAAAACAAAAAAAAGCTTACAAACAACTTCTGTTGATTCTTCATCTTGATCTATTTGATTGAACTTAAAGATTTGAATCTTCTAACCAGATGCCCTATAATTGTTTAAATGGAGAAGCAATTTCCCAGCATCTTTTTCTTCTGTTATAGCTTGATCTTAGTCTCACCATTGGTGCAATGCTTGTTTCTTCCATAGAATCAAATAAATGAATATAAGTGCTTATGATGTTTTTCCTGCCTCAGAAACCAAGATCTTACCGGACTATAATGTATTTATGAAATATTAATCCTGAACACATGGGTTCATTAAACACTTCAGGCATCCTTCACTTCTTGTAATTTGTTCCCTGTCTCCTCCTTGGTTTCATTTTCCTGCTTTAATCATTGTATGCATCTTCTGTAACATCTGAAATTTGCTTCTTTCTTAAACTTCAATGCTTCTCTTCTGAATTTATGCATAGGGGTTGTCCTGGTATGAACATGTTTATTTTCCTCTTTGTTTAACGCCTGTTCTTAATGATGGTTTCAGGTGGCTCCTTATGAACGCCCAGCACTTAGTAAGGGATACCTGTTTCCGGAGGGTGAGTTGGTTACCTCTAGTATGTTACTCAATTACAAAGGACAAGCTGTATCATGGCAAAACCTTTGTTCTAATTATAGGTCATAGACACTGTCTTGGTCTGCGGAAATCCTTACATTAAGCATGGATACCTATCCTCGACGACACACATCCACATGGACACAAAACTGCACATTTTTGTTCACCTTTAGGTTTCTGAAAATGATTTCAATGTTTCTTTAGTTCGTTAGCAACATACTGATTCTTTCAAGCTCATCATTGTCTCCAGGAACTGCAAGGCTACCAGGTTTCCATGTGTGTGTTGGAAGTGGGGGAGAGAGGCTTCTTCCTGAGTGGTATGCTGAGAAAGGTAATACCTCTTTTCAATCATATGTATGAAGAAGTAGCTGCCATTGTTTGACTTATATGAAGGCATGCATCAGTAGGAATTGTTCCTCATATCTCCTTTAGAGTTTGTGCGAATCCTTACATGAGCTTATCTTGATGATTGACAGGGATAGCTTTGATCCTTAGCACAGAAATAGTCAAAGCAGATATTACTGCAAAGACACTTACCAGTGCAGCTGGTCAAACTTTCAAATATCAGACATTGATTATAGCAACTGGTTCCACTGTACATATCATGTTCTTGGAATTTATCATAATTATATCTTTTGGTCTTTTTTTCATGTAGCATACTGCTGCCTTCTGACTGCACACATTACTCTGTCCAGGTTATCAAATTGACGGACTTTGGTGTACAAGGTGCTGATGCCAAAAACATCTTTTATTTGAGAGAGATTGATGATGCTGATAAACTTGTAGAAGCAATCAAAGCAAAGAAAAATGGGAAGGCTGTGATTGTTGGCGGCGGATACATAGGTCTGGAGCTAAGTGCAGCTTTGAAAATCAATAATATTGATGTCAGCATGGTTTACCCAGAACCTTGGTGCAGTAAGTCAAATTTGCCACACATTTTCCTTACTAGGTTTTATGGTTGTCATTTATCCTTATTCTGTTAATTGAGTTCTTGGGGCTCTCATTCACTTGGCTTAACCATATGTCTTCAGTGCCTAGGCTATTCACAGCTGGCATAGCTGCCTTCTATGAAGGTTACTACGCAAACAAGGGAATCAATATCATTAAAGGCACCGTAGCTGTTGGATTTGGCACCAATGCTGATGGGGAGGCGAGTTCTCAAGCATATGAAACTTTTTATTCTTCAGTTAATGATGTTTTTACATGCTTGATAGCATAACATGTGCAATCTTTTTCACGCCTTTCAGGTTACTGAAGTAAAACTTAAGGATGGTAGAGTGCTAGAAGCCGATATTGTTGTTGTTGGTGTAGGTGGAAGGCCCCTCACAGCTTTGTTTAAGGGCCAGGTTGTAGAGGAAAAGGGTGGAATCAAGGTGTGCAGCTTCATTCTTTGCTGTTTTTCCCTCTAAACTGCTCCCACATTCTCATTAGCATATTGCAACAAGAGTCACCAATTTCTATGGGATGTACTCGCAATTGTGATCATGATACGTTTTTGTGAAAAAGTTATCTACCCCATGAATGACAACCAAAAGCATGAAGAAATGAAGCCCTAACTTCAAGCTTGGTTGCACTGGAGATGTCAAACATTCCGAGGATATATTTATCATTACTAGATTACTTCATGCTAGATAACATATGGCCTTATTTTTGCAGACTGATGCTTTCTTCAAAACGAGTATTCCTGGTGTATATGCTGTGGGTGATGTTGCTACGTTCCCCTTGAAATTGTACAATGACATCAGAAGAGTTGAACACGTTGATCATGCTCGCAAATCTGCTGAGCAGGCTGTTAAGGTATCTGATATTTTTGTATGCATAAATATGATCTTCTTTTGGACTATATTAACTAAGTACTCCTATGTGCCAAAAGGTAGCCTTATTCGTGGGACAAAATTTTTGACTGATGTGAATGTATGACCCCAACTGCTAAGTTAGATTGTCTTCATGCTCACCATTTATTTGCCTGGATATGGATATAAATTCACTACCTTTCAGTCCATATTTTAACCCTAGAGAATGACTAAAACCAAAAGTTTAACTGCTGTGAAGAGGGCTCTTAGCACAAGTTTCACTTCATTTGTCTTTCAAACACACGCTTACACACAACATATTGTGTTTTATAAATCTCATTTCCTGTAACGAAGCTAAAGATTTAACTCACATTCAATTCTGCAGGCAATTTTTGCAAGTGAAAAAGGAACATCTATTGATGAATATGACTACCTTCCATACTTCTACTCCCGTGCCTTTGACCTGTCATGGCAGTTCTACGGAGACAATGTAGGTGACACAGTTTTATTTGGAGACAACAGCCCAACATCCCCTACACACAAGTTCGGAACATATTGGATCAAAGACGGCAAGGTCGTCGGTGTATTTTTAGAGAGTGGAACTCCAGAAGAAAACAAGGCAATTGCTAAACTTGCAAGGGTCCAACCTGCAGTGAGCAGCTTGGATGAACTAGGCAAAGAGGGTCTCGCTTTCGCCAGCAAATTCTAAAATTTATTTTGTCAACATATATACCAGAAGGCATTGTTTCTGCATTTATCCAAAGTTCGTGGCCTTGGAACAGTTGTTCTCTGTATTCTGGACCATGCTCCTTGATTGTGGTTTGTTCCATGGACTATGCAATATTTTTTTCGCCAGTACTGCCCCATCACCTGAAAGCGACCAGATTTCTATGAAGTAACCTATGTTGCAACAGGCGTTATTGCTACCATTTTCTTGAAAATTTATGTTGAGCTCTTACATGATATTTTCTGTTTCTGCAATTCTTCCGTCGTCGTTGCCACTGGTTACGGATATAAGTTGAATATCTTCGTGGCGATATGGTGCTCGTCTCTTCAGCAGCTATCAAGATAATTAATTGAGGATTTCTCCGCTTCTGGCTTCCTATTGGGGTGCGGAGATTCAAGCAAACAACTTTTCTCGAACAATTAACGTCAGATTTTAAAAGCATGTTGAGGATCTTGATGCCAACCACATCAGGATGATTTCAGTTGTAAAAACCGAGTGCATGACAAATATTTCAATAATTTGTTCTCCCAGTACATATTTCTACATTCTGATCTGACCTAAGAGGCTAACGAGATTCAACACTCCGAGCGCCATCATGTGACAAGATGTCTGTCCAATATCAACTAGGTTCACATTTTTCTTCCTTTTATAATGTCAACTTAGTACGATGCGGTGGGGTCGAAAACAACTTGGATTTGATTTCAGGACTCTCTCATTCATTGAAGAGAGTGATGCCAATTTAATCAATTGGGATTTGGCAATGCATGCTCTTCATCTAGTTTCTTTTTTCAAATAAATAAAATAAATTAACTACCCAATTGAATAAAAACTCACTCTTAACTTAAAAAAGAAAAGAAAACAGAGAATAAGAGAAAGCTTACGGTTGCAGTGATTTGTAATTTACAAGAACATCACAAGCTAATATCTATTAACGATAAACCACAGGGGCAAAACTGGGATATATGAAAACTTAAAACCCTAGCCCTATAAACTGGCCCGCTTATTAATCCATCTTTGTCATCGCCACGCTATTCCCTCGCTTTACTCCGATTTCACCTCTTCTCTCCAAAGTCTAGTTGATTCACACGGTAATCTCTCTCTTACGCAAGCATCCTCCGTATACAGTATACATTCATTTGCATGTTTTCGTGCATAATGAATATGCATTTACACGTTGTTGTTTGGATTTCGAGCAGATATGAAGGTAGTGGCAGCCTATTTGCTCGCCGTTCTGGGAGGAAATGCTACCCCTTCCGCCGGTGATTTGAAGGATATTCTTTCATCTGGTATTTATTGAATAATTCACTCGTTGTTCCGAATATATTGATAGAACACAGTATTTGTGCAGTTCCTGATGTTTGTGGATCCTTTCTCTTTCTTTTTGATGATAGTGACTTTTATAGAAATAAGGTTGATGCTAATGTGGTATATGAATTGTAGGTTCATGTACTTTTCCCGGAAATTTAGTGTTCATTATATTATGAGTTATTTGAATGCGGTTTGTGTTTCGTCTATAGAATATTGCCACAAATGAATTGTTCTTTAGAAAATCTAGGCTTCGTGAGTTGTGCTGGAAATGTTTAGTTTATTCTGTATTTAGGTGTTGATTAACAAGGTTGCTTGTGCGTTTATGTCTTTTCACACTTGGCTTTGATGAATTGAGCTAATACTTAACCGATAATTTATGTTTTTTAGCACTTCCACTTGTAAACTTTGGTTGTGGACATCCTTTAATCGCATGGAATAGCAACACCAAACATGCATTGTTCTAATATTTTGCATCGAGAAGATCTTTGTCCTCGATTAATTTTTATCATCTTCAAGTAGTTTTCTCTTTACTTTTTGATAGTGACACTCATATTTGGTTTGATTGTGTTTCATTTTTTTATGTATGATTTGCAGTTGGAGCAGAAGCTGATGATGATAGGATTGAGCTTCTTTTGACACAAGTTAAGAACAAAGATATTACAGAGCTCATTGCAGCTGGACGTGAGAAGTTGGCGTCTGTACCTGCTGGGGGTGGTGCTGTTGCAGTTGCTGCATCTACAGCTGGTGGAGGTGGTGGGGCTGCTGCTCCAGCTGCAGCTGAGCCCAAGAAAGAGGAAAAAGTGGAGGAGAAAGAGGAATCAGATGATGTAAGTCTTCTTTGTGTGTTTACATTATCTAGTCCTCAAGTCTCTGAAAGACGATGTGCATTCTTATCAAGTTGTTTGCGATGTTGGTAGTGTTCAGTTGTTCTTGGAGCCTCACCTGAGATGTTTTTCCTTTTTGGTTTATTATATTAATATTCCACTATATGATAGGAAAAAATCATCCTTTTTTACCAATGTGATAGCGTACTGTGGAGGTCAACAGTTCATGATTACACCAAAACCTGCACTTGGAGCTATGTTTTTGAAGCATGTTTGTCTGTGCATGTATTCATAGTGTTCTATCTTCTTTGCTCATTTTAACTTTCATCTTCTTGCACTTGCTGCAGGATATGGGCTTCAGTCTATTTGACTAGAAGGTTATGGTGTCTCTATGAAACTTCTGGTTCGCACGTCCCTCCCCTTGGGGCTCTTGATTTGCGTTTTCCGGAGAGACTGTTTTTTCATTGTTTATTTCCCGTTTTTCTGTGTTTATCTAGTAGAGGAAGTTTTGAGAATCTAAAAGCATTTCAACCAGCCACACTGAACAGCTGCATTGAAGTTTTATCAATAGATACAAGTTTTTCTATTACGTCAGAAATCATTTAGTTCGCACGAAGTGGTGGTGTTATTTCTGTCAGCCCTTTTTCGTCTTCTTTTTTAATCAATAGTCAAAGTCAAGATCTATATTTATGTAATACTTCAGGGGCATGTTTATTTGGGTGATTGAGTTGGATATTCTGCCTAATTCGGATGTCCAATCATCCGATTAATCTTTTTATGGTGAGCCCATGATAATCAACTAGGCCAGGGCTTCGGTTGGATTATGGCCTGATTATAATCCCACACAAAGAGGTGGGATCAATAATCCCATAAGGCTTACTTCAGTTGGGTAAATTTTTTATTTGACTAAAATTTCCTAAAAAGTGGCTTTGATATGATCTCAATTGTCCCTGCAAAATAAATTAATATCTACGAGATTGTAATACATTATTCTGGCTACTTTTTGACTTTTTTATGCGCGATTTCTTTCTCTTCGTTTTTTCGAAACAAGATTTCTGTCTTTGTTGATACATCATTTCTTACGTTTGTCCCTCTGTAAGTAAACAAAATATAAGGAAAAAACATTATCATGCTATAATTTTCAATTTTATCATGCATTAATTTGTTATCCATTAATGTTCTAAATAAATAAAGTAGGCCTAAAAGAGATTTGAAAACTAATGACACGCTTTGTTTTGTACAATTTCGTCCTTCTGATTCATCCTACTACAATATGGGCCGTGAGCCTCTCTCTCTCTCTCTCACACACACACACACACTTTGACGATGATGTTGTAAGTTTTCATCTTTTCTTTCTCTGTCTTTGTTGTGCTGCTGTTTGATTATCTAAAAACGCAGTCACTATCATCTTGGTCTGGGTCCTCTGTTTTTATGTTTATGGGGTCATAGACTGACACCCCAAGTCTTAATCACCAATTAAAGAGGGAATCAATTATGTAGGGTACGGTTAGGACCATTACTCCGTTCACTATTATCTTGACAAGATGGGACAACTATATATGGTAAACTTAGAAACACCACCAACTATTAACAACTTCCAACATCATACATAATACTCCACAGTTTCAACCAACAGTACTGTTACTTAAGTTTCTCTAAACACATCACCAAATACTAATTTACATAACAACAAACCCATCAATAAATCTCCACATATTGCATTGACATCAAAGAATCCAACCAATATTATGTATAGTTAACTAATAATAGTCGCCAGTTAGAAAACAAAAAATAGTGGCTTCTGAATTAATATAATCGAATCGGAAAGTGTATGTACGTAGGAATGATGAAAGCAGTTAATTAGAGGAGGAGAAGGGCAGAATAAACGAACATTCAGAGAAGATAGGACAAGAAAAAAGATTTCTGCGACATATGTGAAAGGTAAAGCGGAGTGGAGTTATTACAAGGAGACAAGAGTTTTGGATGAGAAGGTGGATGATTTTTTTATTGCCAAAAATATTGGTCATGAATTTAATAGAGATAGATTTTACTATCATAGTCCTTGCAATGCATTACACGTAGCTGGCAACATTTTAGCTCTATGTGGTGTGCAGGCAACGGGCGGCTTCTTCATTACAGCATTAATTCTTACCACTACTCAAACCAAATCATGCAACAGAGGCTATGTATGGGAGGAAATTAGGTGCACATGGGGACTCTTCTGTAGGGATTGTGACGTGGGATACAACCTTGTTATTCGAATCAGGTTACAGTTCTGAGTATTAATCACTTTTTTTGATTTATATATTAATGATACATGATAAGTAATTAGTTTGATTTTGAAAAATTCGTTTGAGTTAGAATTGCCCCGAATCCTTGTATAAGTTAAAATTCCCATAATATTCCCAAAATTTAGATGAATATGAAAATAAGACTAGGATTCCCAAAGCTTCATGATGCTTAATCTGAACCATAGGATGAAAGCTAGATATGCCATATAAATATTACATATCATCTTGATGAGATTCATGTATATAGAGTTACTATTACAAAATATTAGCTAGTAACCAGAATAGGTTTGCAATTAAGATCCTATTTTTAAGTTTCTTATCTTACTAACTTGAGTATTAAAAGACTACAACATAAGTATGCTCAGCTTTCTTTGATTGAGATTTGTCGGCTTAGGGCAACCAACAATAACATTTGATCAGAGTTCAAATCAATCTCACCAAATAATAATTTGCATACAATCTGACCCAATATCAAATCAAATTGTGTTTCAATGCATAAACAATGAAAATTCATGTTACGATATATAGTACAACCCATTACTAATATAAATAGGATCAATATTATTCGATATTTAGACACTCAATTAATATATTTAAAGAAAAAAAAAGGGCCATATAGGCATGGATATGATTGCAAGCTTAGGGGTACAAAGAGTCAACTCTAAAAGCAGTCCTGAATTTTGTTAATTTCAACTTCTTTTATTGTGTTTTAGATTAAGTAAAGGAGTCGAGGATCAATAAATTCGACTAACTTTTTCATTATCTTTAATTATATACAGGACCGGTGTGCAAATTAGATCATGTTCTAACTTTCTATTCCCTCCCTGGACATAATAAAGTTGGCAAGAAAACGACGGGTGAACAACTCATTTTACAACTCAGAATTCACACAATTCTTGAATTTACAATTCTCTAATACCTCCAAAACATATATCAACCGGTCACTTAATTATTCTCTAGGGAGACTTGTTGACAATTGACAAGTCGCAATTATATATATATATATATATATTGATGGGTACGATTTAAAATAAATTGATTTAAGAAGAAGTACTAAGTCTAAATAAAGACGTATCAGTCCAAGAGAGAGATAACCCGCCCAAGTCACCATACTTGGTTCAAGAAGAAGACCTCCTACAATTCGGTTCGGTTTAGGGGGAGGTCTATTCAGCTCAGACCAAAAGCCCCCACTAAAGTCCAGCCAAGGAGAGGAGCATGCTTTGTTGAATCCAACCCAGGGAGGAAGCCTAATCTAAGGGCCTTCCAAGCCAAGTCAGAAAGATGCGCTCAAAAAATTGGACTCTGCAGCTTAAAGGACTCTCCGTCCAATAGAAGTCCACACGGAGGAGGAGTCCCCCTTCATCCGAGGGATGTTTGTTAGAGATAAGGAGGAGCATCATCCCCAAAATCTTGCCTTTTTCGCTGGATGTTGGGCCCCTCTCATCTGATGCACCTCCTCGAACTCTTGTCATTTAAAGAAAAAATACGTGAATTACATGAATTCGCGTGATGGGTGTAATTGCTCTATTTTTCTTTTCACATGGGGATAATTGTTATTTTTTTTACAATGGAATAATTTTCTTATTTCATATAATACAGGAGTAATTTGCATTTAACCCTCTCTATATATATGTATATCTTCATAAAATATTTGTTTCCAATCCAATTGAGATGCAAAATGCAAGAAGCTTCGAGGTTAGTCTCATTTTAGTTTTGACTAGGTAGAGAGGGATTTCCGAGAAATGAATGCATTCAAGAATGCATCACCCGAGACCACTTTCTTGATAAGGAGATGAGGGGCCTGATAAGCTCCCTTTTCAATTTGTCTCTTTTTATGACCA
Organism: Sesamum indicum; assembly: GCF_000512975.1. Taxonomy (NCBI): domain Eukaryota; kingdom Viridiplantae; phylum Streptophyta; class Magnoliopsida; order Lamiales; family Pedaliaceae; genus Sesamum; species Sesamum indicum. Next base: position 11,793,531 of record NC_026155.1, on the reverse strand, counting down.
TCATACTTCAATTATCGACTTTATTATGAGAAGTCGTTTATCATACGGGTCAATTTTCGTATTGTGTTGTTCTCCTTTATTTTTTGTATTGATCGATTTTTACTGTATTCAAAATAATTCTCAATAAGTCCAACTCAATATAAATACATCTGGGCTCCTAATAACTTACATATAAATTAGCTAATATATATTAATTATTAAAAAAATTGAGCTGTAATTAATTTGAAATGAAGCAAGTGTGAAAATAGAAAATTATGCATCATAAAAACAAAACCCCAGTTGGTAAGTGAGTAAGAATATTGTATATGGGTTTGACGCAGCTATTGAGGTCAAGAAACATTAAAAAAATGAGTCACGTGGTGGACCAATAATTAGTGTTTACATGCACACATCTCATGCAAATTACCACTTCATTATCAAAACAATTTTCACTGCCTCCTAATCTTCTCTCACTTTTTTACAAATCAAATCTTATTATTCTATTCTATATAGTCTCCTTCTCTAATTTATCAACTTTGACATTATTTACGAGATATTATTCATTTTAATTTTATTTCAAAAAAATATCTTGTTAGAAAAATAAATCTTAAAAATTTATTGATGGAGGTGGGGTGGGACGCTTGTTTACGTAAAAACTCATTTGAAAACAAAATACAATAACGCAAGAGGAAAAGGGAAAGA
>NC_026155.1:11754661-11792715 GCF_000512975.1 Sesamum indicum | reverse complement strand
AAGTCACTTTCAATATTTGTTGTAAAATGCAGCCGCCAAAATAGAATGCCAATCATGACACGTCTGCTTGATTTGTGTAAAAATTGGGGTTGTCTTTGACTTTTTCACTGTCATTTTTACCACAAAACAATTATTTCTATAAACAAAATGTAGAATTGGACCTAAGTGTTTATTTTTGAAAATCTTTAATTTGACAAACCACACCAGATAGAAAAACTGAAAAACTAAAATAAAAACACGTTTTTCTCAAGTAAAAACGTCAAACAATCTTGATTTCTAGTCCCCGAAAAGAATGGGTAACTGTGACAGGAAATGGTCTCTCCTCACACCCTCTTCCAAATTCTTCACTCTCTTCTTATTTTTCATTTTTCTACGCTTTTCCATTAATATATAATTGCAACTTTATTAGCTATTTTCGCTAAAATTACGACTCGAATGCAATTTACTTGTTTATTCAATAGCATCGACTCACCGACTTCCCTAAATCTAATAAACTAAATTGATCCACTGTAAAATAACATAATATTTATATAATTGATGTAGGGATGAGTCCCGCATTAGGTTCATAAAAAGGCAATAACAATGGGACATCGATCGAGCCGTAAGCCATATTATTTGACACTATCTACAGGAACGAAGTTATGAACCCATACCAAGCCTCTTCAAATTCATATAAATTCAAAACGAACAATACTCCCACATTGATTTGCATAATTAATATATTGACAAATATTTTAAAAACATGTGAATTGCATGAAATTTTCAAATGATGAGAATTCAATCAAATTGGTGCTCGTAATATAATTAATTTAATTTTACATCACAAATGTAATATACTTAAATAAAGAATTGGTGATTATACAAAAATACTGTGTTTAGGTTTTGGAATTTGTTCTTCAAGATAAAGTTTATGCATGTTTAAAGGCAGTCAGCGGGGTGGTTGCAAGTTCCTTGGACTTATTCCATTAAATAAATCCGGATACGTCGTCGTGTTAGATTATATAATCTATTTATCTATTTAATTATGCTTTACTGCACATCACATACATACATAATATAAATTAATAATATGGTAGTTCAGTAGTATGTTAATTCACATTTTTCAAATAGTTGTTTGAATGATTGTTGAAGATAGTAGTTGTTTTAATTCTCTTTCTAACCACATTCAAAAAGTGGTGTATATATTATATGTTAAAGGAGAGAAATGCAAGCAGCCGCTTGTTATATTGCAAATGAACAAATTATTTTTTTATAAAAAAAAAGTAGAACAATTTACCTCTCTGTATTTTTCAAAATACTTCTTTAGACTGGGAGGTAGATTGATTCATTTCAAAAGATACGCGTGAGAGGAATAAATTGCTATTATTTTCTAATATAGGGTAATTTACTTATTTGCAACATCACATGGAAAAAAATTGCATTTATAAAAAAAACATTTGTTATCAAAATATTCATTGGCCAAAAAAAAAAAAAAAACTCTTGAACATACTAATTTATTTACAAGATACTTATTTTTTAATCAAGTTACTCTTTTAATAATTTTGTATTCATGTATATTAAAAATTAATTTCTTTTGTCAATTTTGATTTAAAAAAATCTTATTGAATTGAAGTAAATATAATAAACTTTATATTGTACACAAGCATATAAATGTTTTGATTGCTATTTCTAATAATAAAATTGATTATTTAAAAGGGTAAACTATAAATATCTCTACTATAACATGATTACGAATACTCTCTTTCAAATAAAAAATAAATATGTAGTCTTTAAAAGGTGATGTGGACATTACTATTTTATTCTTTTATTAAATTTAAAAAATATATATATATTTGTAAAAAAATAGGGTGGATAAAATAAATTATTTATATATTATTTTAGTCCGTAAAAATATTTTAAAAAAATTTAACATTATATTGTAATATTTTAATCAGTTCATCATAAAAATTTAATAAAAAATTGATAAATACTAATAAAATAAGATGGTTGTTAGCAAAAATAGCACTTATAGTTTTTTAATTAATAAAAAAAATTAATAATTATAATATTATAATTTACCAAATTAAGAAAAAGAAAGAAACAATAAACGCATTGATGTGGTGGCGCGAGTACGGGAGACTATGCATTTTCTCGCGCGTAATGGTGAAGAAGGATACAATATAAATTGACAGGCAGGTGTACCGGGAAGATTCAACAACACTGCTCTTATATTCACTCAACTCCCATTCCATTCCTCCACAGTCCACACTAACCTTTATCTCTCTAAAACTCACCCTGACTCGACTCCTAATCTTCCCACCTGCCTCACTACAGTCTCTAATGGAGGTCGAAGCTCACGGGCTTTCCACTTTTGATCTCAATTCCGGCAACCTTACTGCTTTTTCTCTCAGAAACCGCCCTGAGTTTCTAGTCCCTAACATGTCCGGATCTCCAAAGCAGCCTTCGGAACTTGAAAAAGTGACTGGTGATCAAATGGCGGAGCACGGTGGTGAATGGGAAGCCACCGCTGCTCCGACGAGTCCCGCCGCAGCACTGGTCGGATGTCCGTCGAATGCCGCGATGAAACTTCAGAAGGTTTACCGGAGTTATCGTACTCGGCGCATGTTGGCTGACTCTGCTGTGGTTGCTGAAGAGCTATGGTACTCTAGTTTTCTTTTTTCTTTTTTGGTTTAAATGCGTGAATTACGAGATGAAATCACGAGTATGTTTATTCGTTTGCGCGAGATGTTGTTTTACTTGCATTATTGTGGGTGAAATATATATATTTTTTCGATTTTTACGTACTCATGCAGAAAGTGTTCTATATAAAACTGTAATTATTTGTTTTTACCAATTTAATATTTCCCACTTTTTTCGGTATTTTTTGTGATGATTTTGTTTCGTGATGAAAATTGAAGGTGGCAAGCGCTAGACTTTGCACGGTTAAATCACAGTACAATCTCGTTTTTCAACTTCCTAAAGCCAGAGACTGCTGCGTCGCGGTGGAATCGTATCGGTTTAAATGCTTCCAAGGTAAAATCATCAGATTATCAAGATACTTTTGTATGACCTCTGTCTACAGTTGTTTACTAATTGCTTTAAACAATAAACTGGAAAATGAGCAGAAGTGACTAGACTCAGTTGTGTGGCTGTATTATTTTACTACAAAGTTATGTGGACAGGTGGGCAAGGGGTTGTCGAAAGACGCCAAGGCACAAAAGTTGGCTTTCCAGCACTGGATTGAAGCCGTGAGTTGCACCTTTCTTTATTTCCTTTCACGTACAACCATAGTAGATAAGACTTCCGTTAGTTTGTAATATGGCCGCTGATTATAGTACTACTTTGGGGAAGTTTGATTTTGTGGCTCTGTATTTGATCCAGATCGACCCGAGGCACCGTTATGGCCACAGCTTACATTTCTATTATGAGGAGTGGTGTAAAACCAATGCTGGTCAACCCTTCTTCTACTGGTAGAGAGTTTGAGCAACTTTTGATGTCTATAAGTTGTTCTTTTGACTTTGTCTATTGTGCTTGACCAAATAACTGTGTTATTTCAATTCCCATGGTGCTTCATCTGCGGTGGTCAAACCTGTAGCGGTTGGAGGGACGCTTGTAATCTTGTGAAAGCATAATTATATTATATGAATTACATAATCAATTATCAATTTCCCGTAATGTGTAGCCAGAAAACATGATAAGAGCTTGGGATTACAAATTCTACAGGTTGGATCTTGGAGATGGCAAAGAGGTTGATCTTAAGGAGTGTCCAAGGTCAAAGCTTCGTCAACAATGCATCAAGTATCTTGGACCGGTGTGTGATCAACGTTTCATTTGTTGGCAACAGATTATTTTCTGAAAAATCTCGTCATGTATTAGATACAAATGATAGTATCTTAAGGCAACCAAAAATATCTCTGTGTCACAAGTTACACGACGATTCTAGACGTGTCCTCACTTTATTTTTATTTTTTGTTGACAATCTCTTCTTCAGTCTTTCTCTTGAGTTTTCACTCATTCTATTTTGAGATAGAGTAATATAAATCATTTTTCATGTTTGATCTGATCAGAAAGAGAGAGAACAATATGAATATGTGCTTGTTGATGGGAGAATTTTGCATAAAGTAACTGGGTACCCTCTTGATACAAATAAAGGATCACCAGGATCGAAATGGATTTTTGTGATGAGCACCTCCAAGAGACTCTACATTGGAGAGGTAAGCTGTATTAGAATAAGTAGAACACATTGTCTGATGTTCCTCTTTACCCCAGGTTTCATACTTCTTCTTCATTGAAACATACAAATTGTAATTTCCTCCAGAAAAAGAAAGGATTGTTCCATCATTCAAGCTTTCTCGCTGGAGGAGCTACTTTAGCTGCTGGGAGGCTCATAGCAGAGGATGGAGTGCTTAAGGTACCTTCTGAGATTATGCAATTTGTTTTCTATAAGCCTGTTCTTTTCATTAACTGATAGTGAAGGGTACTAGCACGGTCCTTGGGAACACGATGTGTGGTATCAAATGTGTGTGGGAGGGGGGTGGGGGGGATGGAAGTGTTCTAATCCGTAGTTAAAGGAGAGTAGTGAATCTCTTCTGTTGTCTGGTATTGTTGAGTGGAGTAAAAAACAGCCCTTACTCTTTGTTTTAAATATTATAAAAATCAGTGGTGGGACATGCTTGTGTTGTAAATTTCAATCCCTTCGCAGCTCAGCCTCATGAGGAGGATTTGAAGATTGTACACGAAGAAGAATTCCTTCACCTCTTCTCGTTTCCCTTCCATTCAATTTTCCTCCTACAACATAAAAAGAAGGTGCACAACCCTCTCCAAATCTACACCTCCTTTGATCTCCTCTCATAATCCCCTAACAAACACACCATAAATGCATTTGTGCTAATGCCGATTAAGGTTTCATGAAGTCAATTTTCTGTTATTACTACAAATATCTTTCTGACTAATATATGCAGCAACTCTGTGATTGTGCATACGCAGTTGCAATTGCAAGGCCACTCTTTTGTGAAATTCTCTTAATATTTCAAGATAGCTGGTCCCATGATTTTGACCTTCAAAACCTTTTTATGTTGTCTAGTGTATCTCAGCTTACAGTGGACACTATAAGCCAACTGATGAAAGGCTCGGCAGCTTTTTATTATTTCTCGAGGAAAATGGTGTCAACCTGGATGATGTAGAGGTACAGCATCGCTTTTTCTTTGGACAACTATTCTCTTCCACAATTTTGATCATGGATCATGCTCTTTAATTGGGCCTAGGGGAAGGATGGGTTGGTGGGGCTGCTTCTACTGCCTTTTCTTGGACAGAAATTGTGAAAATGCATGTTTGTCTTTTTTTCTTTGATAAAGAAATGCATGCTTGATAATCTATAATTTTCCTTGTAATGGGAATGACTATACATTATACAAGTTCCTTGTTGATTTCACTTCACTCAATTATGGATTCTAATACTTGTGTATTGCATGAGATGAGAAATATACTGCAGAATTGCTCTAGTGAGATTTGTATCCTTGATTTGTTTAAAGTGGAGTTCATAAGCAAGCAATCTATATGATCATGGAACTAAATACGCGTTATCAAAAGGTACCTTTTAACCTAAGGGAGCCGGCAAGTAATGAGTAAATTATGTTTGATGCATTTTAGTGGGTTTAATGGTAACATAATGTGCTGATTTATTATCAGTGAGACCTAATGTTCTCTGCAGTTGTATCATCAATGAACCCTGCTGTTCTCATGTAGCTTCCACCGTCATTCATGGCTCCAAAAAGAGTTATCCTCCCTCTTGTAGAGTTCTGGTTTAAGTATTTCACCTAAGAGTCTTGTCCTTTTGTCTTGTCTTATCAGAAACACAAGGCGAATGATGACTATGAGAATAATGAAAACGGAAAAATTTCCATGGATGCAGCTGTATCTAAAGTTTTGTCAATATCAGATTCTGTTCAGTGCGATCTACCAAATGAAGAGGAGGAGCTGTCTTCAGAAGCACCCGAAGTTTCCAAGCCTGAAACTAAGAATGAGTATAAGAGGACTCTCTCTGGGGGTCTTCAGAGTCCTAAAGCAGACGTGCCGAGGATTTCAATAATGCAAAGGATCAACTCCAAGAAGGCTGCAAAATCATATCAATTGGGCCATCAACTCTCTGTCCAATGGTCTACAGGTGTTGGTCCCAGAATCGGTTGTATTGCTGACTACCCTTTGGAGTTGAGGTTACAGGCACTAGAACTCACTAAACTCTCCCCACGAACATGCCCTCCATTATCGACACCCGGTAGGAGTGCTGCTCTTGTTTCACCTTCTTGTCCACCAAATATAAGCAACGATGACGTGGGAGCTCTCTACTTGGCCTAAAACCCTCTGCTACAATGTTCATTGGTTGCTTCTGCCGTCTGCTCTTGTTGGTGTTGCTATCCTAGTTTACTCTTATCCTATGCTGTTTAGTCTAGTAGCATACCTTTTGAGAAACCGGATATGATTAGTTTAGAAAGATATCTTTAGCGATTGCATTCGATGAATAAGTTCTAAGCCCATTTTGAGCTAGACAGACTGCATTTTTATGAAGTAGTGTGTATCTCAAGGTACACTCCTATCGTGTCGTTTCATTTAATATTTGCCCGGAAGTGTACAAAGTAGGGAAATTATGTCATCAGTTAGGAGAAGAATAGTACCAAACTGGAACTTCTTAAGCAAAATTTGGTTCTTGTGTTTGTACATAGATGATTTCTGACCTCGGAGCAGTTGTGCAATAATAATCTTATGACATGATTTAGCATAATTACAAAAGTATTTACCCTTGTCTCGAAACAGACCAAAAACAAACCAAATATAGTAACATATAACCTTTATTTGTTTTCTATTTTGTGGTTGGCGCCTTTAAAATAATATCAAACATATTAACAATTGTTTTCAGCAATTTTTTATACAAACGTGAGACCTTTCTAGGCTTGAAACCGACTCGAAAGACAAACAAAGTTTGACAAGCAACAAACAGATAGGCTAACGCAGTAAGCCCAAGAGTCTTTGAGACTAAGCAGTTCAGAGAGCAGCTTACAAGGTGCTTCCAAGGCGGCGATGAAGTGTATTTATACAGTTGCTGCGTGTAGCAGGGAGGGACATATGCTCTCAGTCTCTGAATATTATTATATACTGAGAAACTACAAAAACCATAAGCCCGTTCCGTCAGGCAATCCCACCCCTCCTCCTCATGCGTGGTAGGCTGATGCGATGAATTGCCCACAGATTGATTATTCACCAGTCCGCAATGCATTGATGAGGCCTACAATTGCTGCCACGACAGATGGAACCATCACGCAATCGTGTTGTAAGCTTTCTTTCTTTGCCGTGACATTGTGCTGTGGCAACGACGCTGCTGCTCTATTTTTGCCTTGGGGCCCCTTTTTGTTTCATTTTCTTTTCTGCCTCCAGTTTTCAATTTCATATTTACCCTAATATCCATAAATACACATTCTTTTTTTACTTAATTCATAACATTGTTCAAGTTTTATTTGCAAATAACTAGAAATAGTTTAAAACTGTTTACTTGTTGGTTTCCTAGCAGGGAGAAAATGTTTGAATTGATAAAATTATAAAAATCAATTCTTCATACCTACTTTACTTTCATTATATTAATTAAGCGGAAATATTTAAAATTTATTTTTGCGTCAAACTTACCATAAACTTGAAAAATGAGTATTATATTTTCTTTATGTAAAACGAATTTTACAAAAACTATTACTAACGATTCATGGTCCTCTGCAGCCTAGACACACATGCCATCTCACTTCTGCACAAAGGGTATGTCCTGATTGTGCCAAACATTGAAATATCAGCACCACCATTCGTTTAATACAACCTAGTTTTGGACGAATTTTATAACATCAGTGTCACCATTCATGTTGCATGATCACAACTTACAATGCCTCAAAATGCAGAGCCTGTGCAGTGCATTCAACATCAGAATGGAGGATGCTGCGAGGCTTTTGGATGTGACTATGCACGCACCGTTTACAAACTCTTCGTCTGGGGCTTTGATATTGTTCATCCACGTCAAAAGGAGATGAGGGGCTTCAACTGTATAATACACTTAATGGTCATCTTCTTGCAAGACGCTTCATTGAATAAAGTCATGTTAGCTTGGATTGAGTGGACGATGATCCATCCGAGGAGAAGCTCCAAAATTAAGTAATTGAATCGAACTCAATTATTATACAGTAAAAAGAGTTGAATTAAAACATTTATTCATATATACTATTGACGAAGTAACTGACTATCAGGAACTTAATTTAAATATAATGATTTGTGGGAGGTTTGGAGGCCCCACCCGCTGTAAAAGTCATCTACCCCTATGCTATTATTATTTTTCACACAGCTGTATTTATAGTACAGAGTGAATAGTGTGTGTGTGTATATATATGGTCACCTTTTCCCCACGTTTTGGCTACGTACGACGCCCTCGAATCTAACAAAAAAGGTAACATTCATATTATTCCTTGTACTGAAACTCATTACAAATATTGTATTAATTGTTATTATTTTACAGTTTATCCATTGGTGCATTTGATAATTTTAACAAAACAAACCCATACAGACATACAGCGAGAGCCATTTTCACTTGGAGGGAGCGAGAGAAGTAGCCAAAACTGCCACAACCTAGTAGCCAACGGTATCACTCCACGCACGTGCGCCCCTGCCACTGCGGGATGATGTTCCGACATGGCTTGGCGGTGACACGTGGCTACTTCCCACACCTGGGCTTGTGAGGTGTGTCTCCGTCAAGTGGCCTCCCCCCCCCCCCCCACCCCTCTGGGGCCCCCCCCCCCCCCCGTCTCACATGCTTTTTATGGTTGGTTTTAGCTTCAGTAGTACGATTTCAGAGGAAAGACTCCGATTTTTGTTTTTTCTTCGTTCGTTAAAGAATGGGGCACGAGGAAGTTGATCTGGAGGCGCTTCCCCCGCCGGAGGATGATCAGATGGTAACTTGTGAGCTGGAGGCGGCGGAAGCTCTGGCGGGCTTGGCTCGGTGCTCCGCCGGTGAAGCAGTGGTCACTCCCTCTCACTCCTCTCAGGTTTCCTACTATCCTACTTACTTGAAAATGTTGCACTTTGCGTGAAACAGCAGGGTTTCGTCTGTATTTTTCTGCGTAACTAATCCTGTTTCTCGAACAAAGTTCCCTTTTCCCCCTCTGTATGTGCTTTTATGGTAAAGGGAAAAGAGGAACAGCGATGTTAAACATATTTGCTTTTAGGGACGCAGATACTGTCAGGGGTTTGATTGCTTATTTGGAGGAACGTTAAAAGTGTCTATTTGCTAATCCTAATCTGCCTCAAAAATGATTTCTTTTAGAAGATTTCGTTATATTGAGTTTGGTATAGGAATTGCACATGACCATTCGTTGCTTGAAGGAAATCTTGGGGATTCCTCTTTCCACGACTTTCAAAAAGAACGGCACTTTTAAAGGAGAAAAGTTCTTGAAAAAGCACCATTATTTAGTTAGCCTTCTTCAAGCAGATAAGAATTTTAAAAGCATGTAAGAACATCTTTGTCGCAGGAATATATCTTTTTCTTCTTATTCTTATTCCCTTTCGTCGTCCTCCTTTTTCTTTTGGAGGTGGTGGTGTTGGGACGACAAATTTATACTCTGTAATGATAAGATTGTGTGGTTTGCCTAACGAAACTTGGGATATGGTACTTTTCTTGTAAACTTACCCTCATTCATTCTTGTGTATGGAAGAATGATCTTCTTGGCGAATCATGAATTTATTATGAACACACGTATAAATTGAACAGTGCCTTGTCAGACTTCGTCCAAATGGATCTTCCAACTGAAAACTGTGTTTCTAGGAGCTGCTCAAAGTTTTGATGTGCCCTTCAGGAGAAATAGTGGTTCTTTACCTACTAAAGATTAAATTTTTTGAGGTGACGCCGTGTGCTAGGATGCCTGTTAGTGCTTGAAGGTCTTTGGTTTATGCATGCGCAATAAATTTGGAGTATTTCAATCATATGCAAAATCATTATGGGTTTTGCCTATTTGTCAATATGCAGGAACCTGTAACTTGTGATATTTTTTCTCTGTGAAATATGGGATCATCATTCAACGTGCTCTGCAGTTTCTGGTTGATGTCTTCAGTGTTCTCATAGGACTTGCATAAATAGTTGGCATCGCATGAATCATGTTAGGCCTGCAGTTTTTATCACCAAGTTACACAGTATCCTCTTTGCGGTCAGTGAGCAATGTTTTTGTGTAAATCAGGATCAACAAATAGCTGCTGCTCCTTTTTGTGGATATGCATCTACCACGATCACAAGTCCAGAAACAACTGAGACAATTGTTAAAAATGTTTCCAACCAGTTGTGCAGTACAGGTTGTCAACCAAATCCTGGAAACAAATTCAAGCAGAAATTGACAGAGGTATATAAACTTGGTTCTCTTCTTGTTTTGCAAGATTATGCTTTTCTTTTAGTAGAAACTTGATAGGTTCTCTCCACTCAGGCTGAGAAGGAAGCACGAAAGCTTCGTCGGGTCTTGGCAAATAGAGAGTCTGCTAGGCAGACAATTCGGCGGAGACAGGTAGGTCCAATTGCTTATATGATTATGGTGATCAATGTCTTCAATATTTTGATGCATTTGAGGATTAATGAGAAGCAAAAACATACAAATTACTGTATACAGCTCCGCTCTAGATCTTCTGTGTTGTTATATCACTATATATTAATGAAATGAGTATGTTCTGGTTGTGGTGCTCTGGAAAGAAAAGATATTTGGGTAGAGGACTGTTAGGCATAGGATAAAGATGCTTTGAGCATGATTCTAACGTAGCCATGCATCTGTTGTGGGGAATCGGTTTAGAGCTAGTTTGCCTACCTGTAAGGGTTGAAGATAAATGTCCTATTACAGTTCCTGGTTCATATATATGTTCATAGCCAAAAAAAGATAGCTTGCCTAATTAATAATTTGGGAAGTTTAACTTGTACCCAAGTCTTCATTTCATGCATTTGGTATATACATTTGCCTCCTGTTGGAAGAGCTAAGTTCATTTAAATGTTCATGTGCATCTCTGAGTGGCCATGTTATAAAAGTTTAGATATGGAGTTTCCTGAGAATCGCATGCTGGCTTCCAGCATGAAGCAAAGGAAAAGAAGATCCAGAATTACTCAGATGCATCACTGAAGTGAGTTAAGTTTCTTTTATGCCAGCAGTTGCTTATTCATTCATCAAAAGGTAGTTGAATCCAATTTCAGTTCCTAGCTTCTCTTTATGCAGATGCTGAAGAGAGAGTTTCTGGAAAAATTAAACATGTTATATCTAAAATAATCCGCCTGGAGTGGTTGCTCGACAACAAGTAGTTGCATTCTCCATTTTGCTGCCCTTTTGGCTCCTTTTGTCCATCGTGGCGTTGCTTCCTTATTTTAGCTTGAGAATCCATTCTCGCTTCCCTTAAACATCATAAATGAACAGCATAGTTGAACAATCATAAAGCAAAATGCTATGTCTTACCAGTGGATTTCTTTCTTTTAGGTTTTTTAGGGTACTTTACTCTTAAGTTTCAGGTCATTGAGTTAAATTATGTAATGACCAATAGGCAAAGAAATGGCATGTAATGGTGAATATCATATTAGCTTCCAATATCACACAAGTGATGTAAAATATGCCAAGTTGTTGTAATGGCCCAGAGCATGTGAAGCAGGTGTAATCTTTTAAGGATCAACCGTTCTTTCTCAAGATTTTACCTTGCAAGAGTTGATTCTTTTTCCCTCTATAAGGGTATATATAGAGAATGGTGACTGGTTATGGAAGGAGGCCACTCTTTAACCAGATAATTGGCAACTTCTATCTGTGGGGAAATTTAGGTGATTGCCTTTAACACCATCAGATCTTATGAGCTGCTCTTTACAGGTTTTACAGAATATGATGAGTGGAAAAATGGATGGAAAGGAACGAATAAGGTTAAGGAAGAAAGGAGAAAGAAGAATGTGGTGGGGGAGGGGAGGGGTGCTGGTGTAGTTCATGATTGGGAATAGAGTAGGAAGGAATAAGGTAGATAGTAGGGGGTGGGGATATCAGGTAGTTGTGCTTAGCCAAGGCCTTTTGGAAAGGCCCGGCCGGCGACTACCCTCTTTCATGCCCCTCGCCAAGGATCACTCACTTTTCGCGTTAGGTTCCTCATTCCTGCGACTCCGACTAGGAGGTCAGTCACTCTAGAGTTTAAAGGAAGAGGGAAGCTTCAGAGCTGGAAAGGCTTAATAAGCACATCTCCAGTGGTACATTTAGCTTACATCTTTAAACTTTCACATGAATTTGAAGCACATTTTTATGAGAAAGTATTTGCTATAAATAAGCATTCAACAGTTTAGACTAGGTTTTGACCCATATGCAAACACAACAAAGAAAACCAAAGCCGTGCATTAAAGCACACTACTTTATGTCGACACACTACTTATTCGACTCTTCTAGAAAAAGAATCGATGGACTCTTCTAGTCTCCCAGGTGACAATGGCCACGTAGTGTGAGAGCCACTAGTATCGTGCAAACTGGAAGTAAAGAGGAAACTGAGATGGGGATAGGAAGAAAAAGGTTGAAAAGATAGAAGAGAGGTGCTGAGGTGGTTAGCTGTGAGGGTGAAGGGATGGGAAGTCAAAAGGAGGACAAAGAAAAATAAGATAGAAAAAGGAGGAAACACAAATTGAAGCACACTCAAATGTGTCCTGCAGCTGGAAGTGTCGTATTAAAAGACCTTTCAATGATAGGTACTTGGGTTTGCAAAGTGCTGTTTATCCCAGTTCATCATTTATCAGTATAGTACATCTATAATTCCTTTGCTAGTCAAGTTCTATTATTATCATTATATTGTTTCTTTTCTTTTTCTATTCCCCCCCCCCCCCCCCCCCCACGGGGGGGGGGCACACGCCTGCGGGCTGTGGTAAGCCATTGCCTGTGGCTGTTTCTCTGTTACTATATGGCACCTTGATAAATTGGATAATTTAGGTTATGGTGGTTGGCATTAATTATCTTTTGGTTGCTTTTTGATTAGGCTATGTATCTGGAGTTGACCAGAAAAGCAGCTGATATGTTGGAAGAGAATGAGAATTTAAAGAAGGTAAGCAGTCCCTTACCCTCATCCAACTGTTGTTTCCATTCTTTCTTATATAGAAGAAATTACTGAAGCTAACTTTATTTTTTTGGGGGACCAATGGGTTCTGTCTGAAAAGAAGAAGGAGCTGGCTGTGGAGGAGTATAATCTTTTGAAAGGAAGAAATGAATTTCTTAAAGCACAGGTAAGACACATCTAAATGGTTTTGCACTATTGTCCTTGTAAATATATTCTGTTTTTACTTATTCTTTTGCATTTTCAGTTGGCTAAAATAAAGCAGGCTGAACCAGGAGAAAAGCAAGAAGAGCCAAAGATATCCCTCCCAGAGAAATCTTGTCCTGCTACTACGAGCACTTCGACTTTTTTCCATAATCAGCCCTCTGTAGTTCCTTTTTTCTGGCCCTCGATTCTTCCATCTTCAGATCTTGTCCAGTTCCATTGTGCATCTGGCTCAAATATTATGAGCTCACAGCAATTCGCAATACCACATAGGGATATGCCCTGTCCACATCAAGGACAAGAAAACTCCACGGGGTTGAATAGTGGACAAGGAACTACTCCCTTTATTGTACTCCCAGTCCCTTGGTTGCTTCCATGTCTCACCCATAGCAGTATGCTTCACTCCAATTCTTGTATTAATGATAAACAGAACACTCAGCCTCGCAGTTCATCTGCGTGTTCAGAGACTCGGCTGCATGAAGACAAGAATCAGTCGTCATCAAGTTACAATGCAAGGGCAGAGGCTCATAATTCCACAAAAGCCGGCAGTGCTCATGGAGCTGGATTTAACATGCCGAGAGACGGTGGTGTCCAGTGCACAGCATGTCATCCCAGAGGTGCTGTTTCTGTGCCTGAGCTGTTCAGCTCTGTCAGGGCCCAAGAAGGTCACAGGCCTAGTAGAACATCCTGGGTAGAGAATACGGCTGGGGTCGATGTTTCTGCTACTCATGGTACAAGGCAGAAGAATCAAGAGCCAACCATTGGCCTGCATAAAAAGCCAGAGAATATGTTTGTGGCAACTGAGGCAAGGAGGAGGAAGGAATTGATGAGACTAAGGAATATCAATTGCCATCATGTCCAGACACGCTGTTGAGCCTCCAATTAGTATTTTTGTTCCGGTAATCTCTCTAAATCGGGAGTCCCTTTACTTGTTCTGAACTTGTTTTGCTTTCTAAATTCAGAGATCGCCAGCTGGTCAACAAAACTCACCCTCACCTGTAAAAGCTCGAAGAAGCTTTGCTCCTTCCTTGAGCTTTGTTTTTGTCCGACGACCATATGCTCGTTACTCCGACGTGGTGGAGTAGTTCAGGAACAGTATCTTAGTTGTATAGTTCAGCGGGGAATCCTTTTCTGGATTGCACATGCGAGAGAAGAATCACAGAAGCTGCTGGAAATGTGAAATTAATTTGTACCGAACCAACTTTTGTGTTTTCTTGTCTTTGTTTCCTTCTCCACCTGCTGGAAGTATATATATATGCTTATTGGTAGCTCATTTTTGTTAAAAATTTTACAACCCTTTACTTTAAATCGCGTACAACATCAAAAACAAAACAGAAGGCTTATCGCGTCCCATTGCGTTGCAATTTTTGTTCAACTTCAGGATGCATCAGTTGTAGATGTGGAGACATTCTAAATAAACAAGAAACCAACATAAGGGAATTTTTTACTCAAATCAAATTAATCACCGTGTGTGATGAGTTTGTTGTATAATTTATCATTTTTTTTAACTGTATGCAAATGATATGGTAATTGTGGCATTAGACATGTAATTCATTCAAGTTTAACAAAACTTAATTTCAATTAAAATTTTTTGAAGAGAACAAACAAGCGTTTTGTTTCTAATTAAGATTTTCTTATCTTCATTTTCTCATCACAGATTAGGCAAAGAGTATCGACAAACCAATAAACGAATACATTAAGGTGGGGAATGAAGAGAATGATATGAAAATTTTTATTCATCTAAAGAGTGCAACGCAACAATTGTGAATTGCGTTCCTATATAGGAAAGAAACATTAAAAAAAGAACATATATGTTGTCTGTATAATGACCCTAAAACACATGGAAGAACATAAGATGATGGTAATCCTTTTGTTCATACTGTGAGCTATGGATGCGCTCCCATGTCTCTTATTGATGGATTTATTTAGAAGAAGACTGCACCAACGACGCCGGCGGCGGCTATTGCTCCCGCGACGGCTGTCCCTCCGAGTGCGGTGGCACCATTTGCGGGTGTGGGGGCGGGGGCGAGGTTGGGGAAAGCCCCGTCGGGGACTGGACCGCCGACAGGGGCAGCATCAGTGACTCCGGCACCGGTGACAGTGCCAATCACGTTGTCCAAGATAGGACCGTCAGCCAGTTCGCCAGGGCTGAACCCAGAGGAGGAAGGAGCAACAGACGGGGTGGAGTCCGCAGCGGATGCCATCCCCACGACGGCGAAGAAGACGAGAGTAATCGCAACGATTTGGTTCGCCATTTATTGCAGTTACAGATATATAAATATATATATTTATATATATTCAATTACTCTCTATCGTTGGAATAGCTTGAAATCGTTGCATAATGTTGAGGTTGGGAAGGGTGTTATATAGGGCGGAGGGAGGGTGGAGATGGGTGGTGGAGGGGCGGGCGTTGCGGGAGGGAGTGGTGGTGCATGGTTTACGTGATCTTGTTGAGAGGCCATTGCTGTATTTGCATAGGAACCTCAAAATAGGTGACCCAAACTTGAAAACCCACTTCTTTTCTTGAACTAATTATTATTTTTTTAAGTATTTGGATTAGAGCTTCTTCAACATGATTTCTTTTTCTTATAACTCTTAATAAATAATTAAGGAAATCCAAGTTGGAGCCTAATCAACTGAACAGGAATGCTTGTTGCAAAACTCGTTCTTCAATTTTCAGTGACGGCTTGAAAACTCTTTACTGCAAATATGCACAATGCCTCTAATATTTCTATGAATAATTTTTACGATTATTAAATTTGATTGGATCAAATTAAATCTTTTACAAATATTAGATATTTATAATCAAGTCAATATTTTTATGAATATTTTATACCCATAACAAATTTAAGTGAATTGTACTAATCACATAATAAACAATTGGTTACTTTCTCTGAATTAAAAAATCAATCACAATAAATATATCATATTTACTGTGTAATTGATTCAAATTGAACAAAATTGATTTGAATTAAAACTTTTTCGTCTCTACAGCCCAGCTAATTACATCATCACAATGCGATAGCCGACGAATTGTATTCAGACTCGTGCAACAATAAAATTAAACCTGGGCTCTCAATAAAATAGTTATACCATATCACTTCATTATAACTTTATCTGGTCACATGTCTATTGCCCTTTTTCAAAATAGTCTATTCCAATTCTCTGATGCAAAATTTTGTACATATGACACAAACCAATTGTTATATCTTTTTTTTAATTAACTTTATTCGAGAGCTAGACTTCGTTACTCGAAAACAAATTTACACATTTGATAGCTTATATTTACGTAGATACAAGATTAATAATTTAGCTAAGTCACATACAGGTACTCATTTCTCTATTCATAAATAAACCTCCTACATCTCGAGACTATAGTACAATAAATGCATCTCCATGTGACGACCATGTAAACTATTTGAGAACAGAAAAATCAACCTCCTGACAGCGTACCAAGCCAGCAGCCCCTCCATAGCAAAGCCACTTCTCTCTGCCTTTGTTGACATTCCATCTCACTCTATGCATTGCCACAATCTTTGGAGGGAAAACTTCAACCGTATCACCTTTCTCCTCTTTACCACTTCCTTCCCTTTGGAGTTGTCCTGCATCTTCACTTCTACATAGCACAGTCTCTTGATTGGCTTGTGACTGGGTCTTACTGCTCTCTTTTGGTTTTGATGCTTGTTTCTTTATCACCATGGATGACTTATCAGATCCATGCTCTTCAACATGATCACTCCAACATATTGCTACAATAAACAAATAATTACAACTATGCTTGAGGAGAAAAATGAAACTACAGAACTTAAATATCCAGTCTCAAATTACCTGGAGTTGGCGGCTCATTACATGTTACACTTTTAGCCATTTGTTCCTTCACTCTTTTCTCTTGGTCTTTCGCTCCTCCAGACCGCTTCATGCCCGGTGATCTTTTTTGGAGGAAACTACTTGTCGAAGGACTGGCTACAATAAGAGCAGTTTCTTCTTCCAATAGAGATCCACAAAGATAATGATGCAGACGATTTCGTGAAGGGTCTCTCACTGATCTAGTTGTTGGCTGCTTAAAGTAAAATATTTGACTGGAAAAGATTTAGCTGCTGAAACTTCTGAAGAAATATACGTTCTATAGAAGTGTATCTGTGTGTGTATACATATAGGCATATACATGTGTCTGTAAATATATACATATGTTATCAACATTTTAAGAAATAGATTGGCTAGTAAATTTTGCATGCAATCAGAATATAACAAATCACTCATAGGACACTAAATATAAGCATCTTTGTTGATTTAGGGCAAAGAAATCTAATTTTAGGACCAGCTATAATGTCCAAAAATTGAAATGACATAGAAGATCTAAATAATCAACTCGTGCCAGAAAATCTTAATTATTTTAGATGGATGTTCAATCAACAATTATATGTAATATGACATTCAAGATGTTCCTGAGGAAACACAAAATGATCCTTACTACTCGAGCTCCATCATGGACTATTTACAACCCAACAAAAAACAAGGGGTTCAGGTAATAGCACTAATGAAAAATAAATTAACAAAAGTATAGGTATTTAACCAAACATTCACCTGGAAGCAAAAGGTTGTTCCTTCTTCACCACAATATGCAACCATGCCTAATTAAATGGTCAAAGCAACAGACACAACTAAGAGTTAAAGGGGCACAGTATTGGAAATTTTTGCTACAACAGTAAGGTACATAATCCAATACACTGAATTTGAAGATGTAATATGGGATTGGAGGGGGGGGGGGGGGGGGGATGTGGGGGGGGGGGGGGGCGTGAGTATTCAAAATGATTTTATCACATGCTTTAACAAATTATTTCAAACTTCCCCTCCCTCTTCTCCCCTAACCCCAAAGAAGAAAGGACAAGACAAGGAATTAAACACAAGTAAATGCAGACACACTACACCAAAAAACATAAGGGGGACACATCTTAGCAGCTATGTGGACTCATGATAATGAAGATCTAAGAAGATATTCAGGTAAAGATAACACAGATAGCAACAGGTTGCTGACATCATATGTCACTCGGAGCTTGAATTTCCAGTGACTTTGTGTTTATTACAAGTTCAATTCTGGAATAGTATACTACAGACAACAGGTGAAAGGGTAAAAGCAATAAAATATAGCCCTCCAACAAACAAAACAAAGTCCATAAGACCATATGAATCATATAAAGACAACACAACATAGACAAACTGACACACAAAACTATAGGGAAATAAATAAGATATGCTGCAGAATAAACTTCGAATGGTTGCTTGTTGATGTAGGCATTAAGAGTCCTTTATCTACTTCACTGCTTTTGCTTTTTCTAATCTTTCACGTTGCTTTTGGATTGAAGGATTAGAAATTTTAATAACAAATCCTTTTAATTTGTTTGGATAATTTTAAATTTAATGAATTTCAGATCCTTCAATTCTAGTTTTGAACTATGTTATATTTTTTAATATTAACGGATTTCAAATTCTTTTCAAATGGAGTCATTTGAAATCCTTTGTCCAGGTTCCCTCAAATCCAAATCCATCAAGCCAAATGCAATGTCAACAAATTGGACTTAATGTTTGCTTTCATAAATGCTGTCACCTTGCTAATAATCATTTTCTTCAAAGTAGGTAATAGCTGCAGCAAGACAACGGATTATCTAAATGCACCTGTGGACTCTTCATAGACGTTAAAACTTTGCACTCCCACCAATTTCTAACATTTCCTGTGATGTTTTGAATGTATAAATGGCATTGATCAATCATCAACAGAGGAGGTCAAACCAAGGGAGGACTAGTAACATTATGGCCCACAAAACATACAAGAAAAATGTCATTCCTCTCACATGCGCACACATTTTTTAAGAATGGTAAGATTTCAAACATCTGCCAGTCAAAGAAAGAAATATCTTAAACAGCCAACCTGTCAGCCGCGAAGCATGAATACACCATATCGAGAATGAGGAACAGTCAAAACTATGGAACCCATGCTTCGGTGCTGCAGTGATAGATTTTCCAGTAACTGGAATGTCATGAGCTGCCCTCTCTAAGCTGAGTAACCACAATGTTCCATCATCTATGGACCCAAAGACACATCTACAAGCACAATGACTAGTTGAGCACATATGAAATAATCAATGGGAGATGGAACTCATACCACGAAAATTGAACTATACCTTGGATCTGGCAGCCACTCCAGACCATAAGTGACTCCTGGAATATGATGGTCCCACAACGGACGGAATGGATCCCTGGGATAAACAGGAAAGTTGAGGAGAAAAAACAGAGATTAATAATGGATAGAGTGCAATATTTTTATTGAAATAACTTCACTAGTCTTAGAATATATGTGGCTTTTGGTTAACAGATCTTCAGTATTGCTATCCATGCCTGTGGGAGGATACTAAATACTACTATATTTCCTGGAATTTTACCTCATCTTTTCTAGGCCTGGTTACCCAGATTTATTTTCCTGTATCCAGAAACAGATCTTTTCTTCACAAAATTACGCTCTTTAGACTAGACAATGTGATGATTTTTGCACATTACTTTTGAGGGCAAAAATTAGAATTTCCAAGAAGTACTCTTTCATCTTTAAAATCTCAGGCTAGATGTATGAACCAATTCAAAATCATTTGATGATGAATTTCTCAGATGAGACAAGTCATGTATATTCAAAGTTTCAAAACCAACAAGGATAATAGTATGACCATCAGAACAGGGTCAAAACTAATAACTCCCTTTTCCATCACGATTAACATTTAGGTAATCAAGTATATAAGATGTGTACTAACCGTATGTCCCAAACCTTAAAGCCTTTAGGACCTGTGGTGATGATAACATTTGCACTCTCAAGTTCGCTGCAAATTTGGACCAAAATTTGATTAGTGATAACTGAAGGCCTACAAAACATGTATCAACCAAAATGAAGGGAGTAGCATCACAATTAAAGCCATTTGTTTCAAGTTTGACATTCTATCTGACACGATAACACTCACAGCACAGACAAAGGATAATTTCCACAGATATTAATAGATTATAAGAGAAAATTCAGCTGCTTTACATGTCATCCGTCAAGGTTTTCAATGCTCAAATCATATATACTACCTCAGTAGGTGCAAGGTTTCCCACATCATGGGAAGGCCTGGGAAAAAGCAATCACCTTTCCCTCAAAACAGTAAATTTGGTTTTGCAGAGCATTGGTTATACTGAATGGATCGACACATTTGGTTTTAATACCAAGAGATCTCTTTAGGATTTTTCCAAATTATGGGGGGCTACATAGTCATTTGGCCCTGTTTTGATGTCTCAGAACCATACAGAGTTATGTACATGCATTAAGTAAGTTTGGTACATTGCTCTCCGTATGTGATATTGTATGGATTCAATCCAAGTGATATGAACTTAGCTAACACAGAAGCTCATTCCAATGCATCTTAATTAAGTGCCTCAAAAGGATGATGTTTGGGTGAACTCTATCCATGCACAACCCTAGTAAACTATAGTACCCAGTGAACAGAGTGAGAAATTAAATGTGTGTAGTGAAGGAAAAATATAAAGCAGAGAATCTATGAGGCAATTTGTGAAATCAGAATAGCAGCCAACTGCAGGTGAGAGGAAAAGAAAGAAATTCTTTATTTGACTTCACTAGAAAGAATTGTAGGGGAAATCACTTCATGCAATATTACGAACCCTTGAACTGGTGCCCAGGCCAGTGATCTAACAGGACCTGTATCTGCACTGAAGGAAAGCAGAGGCCTTGTTTCTGTAACAAAACGAGGCATAAGAACCTATCACCTTCCATATAAAACCAAACTTTGCAAGGAGACAATATTCAAAATGAATGAAAACTTGGATCAACGTGAAATATGAATCTTAAGGCCACTTAGCCACTACCTGTTAATGGATCAGTAACTGAAAACTTCCATAAAGCAACCTGCATTTACAGAGATAAGAAATGAGCTCCAAGTGTAAGGAGAACCTGATAGAGAAATGGTAAACCAATCTGCGAAAATTGGCTGCGCCACAGACACCGACGCACACACACACTAACATATGTAGTAAAATTCAGAGTTTTCATCTTGACTGTGTTTTCTACAGTGGAGGACCAAACAACCATAAAACCCAGGCATTCATCAATGTTAGATTTACAAAGACACCAAGGAGAAAAAGGAAAAAGTAAACATTACCACTCCATCATGACATCCAGCCAAAATCATATCATGGGGAGATGACACAGACCACTCCAGCGTTAGGGGAATACTGTAATAAATCAGATTTAATAAAATTACATGGTAAATTTTTTATGTACAAAAATATATTATCTAATACTACGAAGGTACAAAATCATCTACCCTCCAAAAGCACATAAACTCTATCCAATTTATATTTCCTTTTCTTGGATGTGGTAAAACAAGGTTGTGTTACTAAAATGGGTACTAAATTCCCATCAAAGTAATAAATGTGACACCACTAATTCTCATCCACTAGTTTTGAGGGAAATAAAGTATGGATACACAGAAATTACTATTGAATTTTAGTAAAACAAACTCCAAATTGAGTCAGAATACACCCAAAAGAATGGGCAGAGCGAGTATTATGGATCATGGAATCCTGAAGTAAACCCCAAGGTTGAAATAATGTGGAAATCAATAAGAATCCACTAATCAGTATTTGACCGAAAACTTGTCTGAGCAGTGATTTTCACAGTGTGATCATTTCCTATTATCATCACCCACTGGTACTTCCAACTGAAACAATGGCTCTTTTGTGCACAAAACAGTATGTACAAGTAACAGTAGCTAATCCAGTTTAGCACTTTAATATCAATTGAAGCCTGAAGGAGTACCTCTCCCCCAAGATCAAATGCTCAAGGGTAAAAAGAAAGTGAGTGAAAAAAAAGCCTCTGCTTATGCACTAAAAATATAAAAAGGAAAGCAATCCAGGACAAAGACCAACTAGTATAAGAGTATGAGACAATCATTGTCTTCATTGCCGAGAACCCGATTAGGACATAAACTAGGAATAAATTTCGTATAAAACGAGGAACTAGCAGTACTAGCATCTTGGGTAGGCAAGAACAGGATAAGCATATCTACTGCCAAACTACCTTTGCCTATCACCACACTTCAACATTGAACACCTGAATACTGGTCGCAATTTGATGAAGCGAGGATCAATACGCTCCTGGCAAGCAGGAAATACAAATCTCACTGTATGGGGAAGAGGGACCTCCCACCTGCATGTAATATTTACAATCATGAGACAAACAATGAAAGAACAACACCAAAAGAGATGATTGCTTGATATTGGAAACACTGATGAGAGAATGTACTACCACAACTGCTAGTAGACTAGTCTGACCTATTTTTAACATAGCCAGTCTCAAGCCTGGATTCATATACAGGTAAAAGGTATTTGTGCTAGTCTTACAAACTTTCTCAATTTTATTAGGGAGAAGTCATCAGGTTCTGAATAAAGGCAATAGGGTGTTCAGGCCAAGCTACATGATCTACCTAACTTAGGGTGTTTCAAAAGGTTGTATTGCGTGTTGCTTATACTGCATCTGGGCTGGTCGAGCCCTAGGTAAATGAATGATAGGTTACAGTTCGTAGAAAATCTGAAAAAAACAAAAGAATGCTTGAAATCACATGTTAGAAAGTCATTAAGCATTCGATGTTCAACATATTAGATAGCCCTTGATAGAGAGAGGTCGAAGAAGAGGATCCTCACAACCAACTAGATATATTTGCTATAATATTTTGTCGGAATTTGAGCACACAAGATGTCTTACTTCAAACATCTCATTCATCCAGCTCATAGCCTCATATACTTAAAAGACAAGAAACCCGATTTGAAAATGTATGCAGATTTAGACGAAGTTTCAACAGTATTAGTTGATCTCCAGGTGAAAGATTCTAAATAATGTACGAATACGATATATATATATATATATCAACGATATAACAGATAATTTATGCCATTATTTCAACACAGAATGTTGTATACTGAGTTAGGTAATCTTCATTACAATACTGACATCCATAGTAACTTCACATACATGATTATGATAATTACCATTTTTCAGTTTCACAACTTTGGTTTTACAAGAAAATGGAGAAAAAGGAACAAAAGCAAAATGTTCAATACTTGGACTCGATACATGAAATACACTAGAAGAGATCTTACACTTCTAGAGCACCATTTCCAAGCAAGACAGCAAGATAACCCATAATTATCATGGATTCAGGGTCAGAAGCATGTACTGGCTGCCACTTTAGATCCCACACGACCTTTCCATTGTGAGCTAAACATAGTATCATTCTAGGCAATGCAACATTCAAGGGAATGGATATCTTAGAATTACTAGGATCACAAGAATTATTGCAAGTTACATTCTTGTCAGCTCCTGCACATGCTGGTTGATTGACAAGAGTAGATTCTCCATGGTCACATTGCCTGAGAACATGCAAACCGTTATTATGTACATGGTCTTCTTTCTGTGCCTTCGCTTTATTTCCCCTGCCTTCAGGACTAGCCAACATTAATGCATTTGGATGGTCCAAACAATTAGAATCCTTATGTGTTCTTACATAGTCTTCATCATGAACATGTTCACTGGCAGTTCCAACAGTATCCGAAGGATGCAATGTAGACGTGCCCGTAGGGTATTCGATAGCAACAGGTTGCACATTATCACTATAATTATCTATCTTCTCTACAGACTCATCAAGAGGTCTCTTCCTTGGTCTCCCTCTTGGCCTCTTTGGTTTAGTTGGCTCGTTGGCCTTAACTGGTTCCTTTTTCTTGGAAATTTGTCTTGACCTTTTATTCCTCTGAGAAGGTACTTCTTCGTTCATAGAGACAGTTAACAAACACCATATCTGGACGACCCCTCTGCCAGTTAAAGGGGCACCAATTTTGTGATATGAAGATTCAGGGGGATGGGCAGCAACAGCGACAAACTACTATGTCAATTTTCAAAAATACACAAAATCAGTAGTATATTTAATGTGAAAAAAGTAGTAAAGGGTACATCACAGAAAAATAAGACACATCTTTTAATATCTGAACTGAAGTTGAAGACAACTAGGTGATTTTAGAAAATGTGTGATTCTTAAATAAAAACAAAGACAATACAGAATACTTGGCAATAAATTACAAAAGTAGACAACTAGATATATAATGATTTTGTGTTGTTCTCTTAGAAGTGCAACTGCAGCATTTCCATATCAACAATAATTTAGAAACAGCCACAAGGCCTTAAATTTTAAAGAAAGTATCATATATAGTGACTTCAATAAGGCCAAGTGAGCTCCACCTAATATTTTCCCAAAGCAAAACAGAAAAGTACCCGTTGCTTTGTGGTCACTAAGAGGAAAGAAGACGGGCAAATTCTGTAGCATTCATATTGGAGGTCCGGTCATTTCCTAAGACATCAGAATAAGATCCCAGAAAAAAGACTATAGATTTGACTCACGTCCCCTGATGTTACCTTAAACATAATACCACTAAGTTGACCAAATCATACATATTATATAGAATTCTCTTCTCCAGCACAAACATTTTTGAAAAAACTGCACCTTTTACTGCCTAAAATTGGAAGAAGTGAGACCATAACACTCACAGCAAGAATCATCCTGGGATGGTTCACAATTTCAGTAACTGCTCCTGAGATAATAGTTAGAACTCTTCAAAAGGATCTCCCACAAAAATCTCAAACTAGCTATTTGGAGTAGAGAAGCTTTTGATCAGGCTAACTGCTCAGTGGATGAATATAACAGATAAAAGGCACTTCCTTTGTCATCCATGACGACAAATTAGAGACCCTCATTTCCTTCCATCCTAGATAAGCATATAACTGAAAATTTAAAAATAAAAACACTGTTATTTTTTCAGGCATAGCCAGCTTCATTCCATAAATTTTGAACATCATTAAATTGTCTTCCAGTTTATCTATTTAACATCAGTTATCACATAAAGCAATTTTCATCATCAGTATTTGCCATTATCACAACTTAATTACATTTCTAATAGAGGCACCCCCACCCCCCAACCCCGCGGGAAAGGGAACAACAAACAGGAGAGGATAAAGTAAGAGTTATACTTGGTGGAATACCTCAGACTTAATGTGATTCTCAGTATTGCAATGAAAAGGACACCAGTCTAATGCCCAGACTGCACCGCCAGCATGCATTATGAAGTCTTTGATGCTGAAATAATATAAAAGAATCAATGATAATAACAGATGATATCTCATATGCACATTGCAAGAATGAAAAATACCTAGATTCTGTATCGTCTTCGCTCCCATTTTGTGTCTCCTTCTGCAGTGCCCAAACAGAGTTAAATTCAAAAGCTTATCACAAAAGTTTGAGACAGTCATTCTTTTCACGAAGAATTAAATAGCAAAGTACCTTCGGAACAGATGCAGCTGAAAATTGAGGTAATGTAACCTCACCTATTACATCTTTCTCCTTCGAATTATGTTGATAAGCAAACCTCACAACTCGAGGTGTATATTTAAAATCCCTCCATTCTCTGCAACCAACATTCCACAAAAAAAATTACCTAAACAGACTGGCATTCCGTACACACGACCAATTTCAACCAGTTGATCGGAAAACCAACCAAGAGAAAGCTAAAACCACTTCGGCTACCTCAAGAAAGTTATAGAACCGGACAATCGCTTAAGTTCAGGTTGATTGACATCAAGTGTTTCCGGGTACCCACACAGTTTGGCTATCGTATCCACCGCTTTGAAGTGATTCTCAACGGAGTAATCGAACTCAGAAACTGCAATCTCAGGTGGAGCGTTAGTGGTGAGGTGTTGAGCGTCGGCAGGCAATTGGACGGAGTCAGGACCGCGGGGTACATCGGGTGGCTTGCCTGGCCGGGCCTGCTGTTCTTTCTTCTTCGGGATCGGTTTTCTCTTTCGCTTAAATGCTTGGACGAGTGGAGCCTCTTCGTCGAAATCCATTGCTGCTTCTCCTTCCATTCACTACGAGGGTTTGGCGAGCGAAAATTCTGAAATTTCACGACTTTTGAAGAGAGGAAATATCAACTTATCGGGTCGGGGCGGCAGAGATTTTGGCGGATTTTAACTCTGCCCGCTACCAAGTAATAGCTCAATCAATTAATAATTATACGGTCACTTTTTATTATAAGTGTCAGTTAATTAATTATTTTTAAAAATTATACATCAATTAAATAAAAATCATACTATTATATGACCTATAAGTAACTTATGAATAATTACATAATTTATTATTTATTTCTTTTTTTTTCGGAAACAAGGAGGGAAATCCCCCTGTGACCCCCCCGTTCCATCAGTCATTCGTGCTCCTCCCCCGAGGATCACTCTCTCCTTCGATGTAAGCGATTGCACCTTCCAACTAGGAAGCCGCTCTCTGTCCGCTGCAACTGGAGTATGTCGTTCGAATGCCTCACTCCCTTTCCAACTCATATTGGGGAGCTGCCACTTCCCTTCAGCTATGCCGGTTCCCCTAACGCTTTAGTGCTAACGGGGATCCGGCTAGGCGTCAGGAAAGCAGCAGCCCCCCTTGCTTACCCGTTCCTGCCTTCCAACTAGGAAGTCAGTCACTGCCATTGAAACTAGATTTTGTCGTTCGTGTCTTCGGCAGCTCACTCGATTTTCCTACAAATCATCCTTATATTCGGTAATTATAGAACTGTTCCTAACATAAAAAAAATAGAGGTAATTTTTGCATTGATTTTTATAGATGTGTGTAATTTTTTAGAAAATATGAGTAATATATAAATAGATCATAAATTATAGAATATAAATATAATTATTCCATTAATTTATATTTGATCCAACTCAATTAAAAGTAGAATTTCTTATATTCCACTCTCCTTTCATCACTTTAATCTTTTTTTTAACGTACTTAATCATAAAATATATTGCTGCTTTTTCGGAGCAATAATTTCCATCAAATCAAACTATAGCATTAAGGATTAAGGATGTGGGTGTCAATCATGTCTTGACTACTTTATTCTTGCTAGAGAGAAAAAGTGGAAAGCACAATGATTAGTGAATGCTTGTAAAAAAAAAAGTTAAATGACAGTCCTAATTATTAGTAATCGTGTTCCTCAGTTGTAAAATTGTCTGACGTTATAACATAGATAAAAACCAACGTTTTAAATTAATTGGATTTGGATGGAAGATTTTCTTTTCTTTTATAGGGCACCCAAAACGCACCATAGGCATTGGGTCAAATTTCCAGCTCCTTAAAACTTATCCTTTAGGTGGGCTCTGCGAATTCTAACACATTCAAACATTCTACGTCAGTACTAAAACATGTAAAACCCAACACCTCTGCCCTGTCACTTTCATGGTATACGGGCAGCTTCTATTCCACATATGTTTTTTATGTTGATGCTGACCCAAATTACAGCATATACGCCTTTCTTTAGCACGCGCTTTTCTTTTAAAAGATTTTATATATGTGATTTGTATTCGTCTCAAATTACATGTCAATTATATTGTACTTATAGTGTGATTGAAAATTTCATACTTTTCGGGTGTATTTTCTAATATCGTAAAGTCATAAACAATTATATTAAAAGGAAATTAAATGATTGAGTATAGATGGATGATGATCGCTGGGGTGCTTGGAAGATAATTAAGGTGATATATTTAAGGAGATTATGAAATTTTTAAACTTAGCATAGTCATAGCAATCCATGTGAGATGGGCTGAGCCTAAATGAATAAATTAGTGATTATTTGACTTGCTACCATGAAAGGGCATTAACTATTCAATCAATTCAAGAATTAAAATATTAAACTGATGAATTAATAATCCACTTGGGGCCAATGCCATCTAATTTTCTAGGCCTAATTCCGATGTGTTGCTACAATAGTACTTCTTCTACCTACGCAAACATGGAATATTAACAGAAAATATCTTACTCAAATAAATGAAAGAGCAAGTAAGATACACTTGTCTTGTGATTGGTCTTTTATTTTAAATGCATATTAATTACATAAAAAGTGCAGTAAATATGCCATACAATTAGTTCAGATTTATGCAAACTAGATCTGAATTAGAATTTACTGGACTTTAACCATCCGTGGCCAAGTATAAATTCAGATGCCAGAAAACTAACCTATCACCTATGAACATCTTTGTATCATTGCTGACAACCAGTAATAGTTAAACAGTAGTCATATAATTTACATGCCATATCAATACATATTCGGCCAAACAGCAATAGCGGCTCCCTATAATCTGCACACATATGTATAAAAGGCAACAGCAACAAGCTGGTTAGATCTTACCAGTTAGTTGCCAAATTAAGACAGGACGAACCCCTCATTTGGAGTTCGAGCTGACGCTGATGATGCTTCAACGGATTAGCAACATTTTATACTAATTAACATATGGATCATTTTAGGTTGTTGTGCATATCATAGTTATAAATGATCGATGGTTTGTTGTTGGTCAGCTGTGCTGTGATTATTTTGATGAACTACTTACACTTCGGGGACGAACTAAAACTCGTAATCCGTCAGCAAACGTGGCGGTTAGCCCTGGTGAGAACCGGGGCGTGCACTCCGGTTGGGCTAATTCGACATGAAACTGTCGCAGCAGTGAGATTGCAACAGTTTTGAGTTCCACAAGTGCCATTTCTTTCCCCAAACAGACCCTAATCCCAGCTTGAAAAACTGGGTACTTGAAAGGGTTTTCATGAGGGAAGAAAACTCCATTCCTCAGCCATCTTTCAGGCTTGAATTCCAAGCAATCTGATCCCCAAATCTCTTCCATTCTCCCCATTGCATAAGGGTGGTAAGTAACCCTAGTGCCCCTCTTCACGAAACTCCCATCTGGCAAAAGGTCATCCTCCAAACAAAACTTTGAATCGAATTGGATTGGTGGGTAGAGTCTCATGCTCTCGTATATTGCTGCATGTAAATAGTGAAGTTCTCGCAGTTGTTCATAGCTTGTCAGGTCCTGATTAGGCCCGATGATCTTCTCCGCCTCGATCAGTATGGCCGCCTCGATGTCCTGGTGGCACGCTACCAGCCAGATGAAGCTAGTCAAGGCGGAGGCCATTGAGTCGCGGCCGGCCAACAGGAAGCTGATTATGATGTCCCTGAGATAAGTTTCGTCGCTAATACTACTCATGAATCTTGACAGAAGATCATTCTGATCGGAGAAACTGAACTTTCGGCGTTGCCTGATGACCTCCCGGGCTAATAGGTGGACGATCTTGATAGCCTGCCGGAGTTGTTTCTCGCTGCCGATGTTCAGCAATCTTTTGATCTTCCAAACGATTGGGGAGGCAATCATGGCTCTCTCAGCCGAAAGCTTCGACGCCAAATCGAAGGAGACAGCAAATTTCGATAAGGGTAGTGAAAGCTCCAAACACTTGGGGTCTAACCCGAATGAAAATCTGCAAATACTATCAAACGAAAATCTTCGGAAAACGTCTTGTAAATCCAGCACTTGGTTTCCGGCGGAAACCGACTCGAGAAGGGGTAGCAAGCGTTGATCAATTTCTTGATTCACGACTCGGAATGAGTAAGCGCGGATTGAGGTCCGACCCAGTTCAAGACTCGCCATTTTTCTCTGGAATCTCCACAAATCTCCATCGACGTTGAATATCCCCCGCCCCAAGAAGTCACCCAAAATTGCGGAGAAGGGCTTCCCTTTGGGGAAATTATCGAACCGGGTTTTGAGCATGTACTCAACGTTGTCAGGGTTAGCAGTGATCGTGTTGTTGAGAACATGGATATGGATTGTCCGAGTGGGGGAATTCTTGAGCAGGTGAGCGTACCAATCACAAAGATTCCCAAACTGGGTAGTCCAGCGAGATTCAATGTATGTTTGACAGATTTCACAGTTGCACCAAACCCTCACTCTCACTAACCGGATACTGAAGAAAATCAGCAACATAATAATGATCAAGAGTAGGAAGAAAACAAAGAACAAATGGTAGTCATCAAAGGCCCGAATCCAAGAAGATGCTGCAGCATCCATAGACAAACAATATGATCCAATAAAGGGAGAAAAGACGAAGAGGGAATGAAGAGTGAAGACCAATGAGAGAAGGGAGATAAATAAGAAGGGAAAAACATCTGGCCCTATTTATTTTTAGTTTTCTTTCTTTCCAGAGTGCATGTTTACACCCACATAAAACACTTTCGCGTGGAATATAAGGTCCACCAAATAATTGAATTTTAAAAAGTAAGTTTTAATAATAAAAAATAAAATAAAAGAAAGAAATAATAATATAAGCAAGAACAAGCCATGGCGATGGATTACATTCGTTGGCTTAAATGATAACAACAGATTATTTTTAAAATTAAATACAATTTTTATCCATTAATTATATATAGTTAAATTTCATTTTCGTTTTTTAACTTTTTAGGGTTTCAAAAACATACTTTAACTTTTAAAATTGCTCAATTTTGAGATACTAGTGACCGGATTTTGTCTAAAGTAACTAGTGATCGGATTTTATCTAAAATGACACCTGAATCAGACGTGGTGTTTCAAAAACCGGCGACTTTGGACAAAATTCGATAAATAGTCTTCCAAAATTGAAATTTCAAAAGTTAGAGAACCTTTTTGGAATCTTAAAAAGTTAAAGGACTAAAATGAGATCTGACCATAGTTAGTGGACAAAAAATTGCCTTAATCCTTATTTTTAGTTGTATAGTGTTTAAGGGCAAATTAGGGTAAATTATATTTTGCCATGCAAACTACGAGTGTTTTACACTTTGTCATCAATTTTTTTTTTTTGTGTCATTTTACCATCTCAACTTTGTGAAATTTGTACTTTACCATGTATGACCATCTTTCTGTTGATTTTTCTGTTGGAAAAACATTGAATGTTGTGATATGTAAAAAATATCACATTACATAACTCTTCATATCACATGTGTACTGCATATATATGATTTTTCTTGACAAAAAAATTTGGTTAAAAATAATTATAAAAGACAAATTACAAAATTTTATAAAGTTGAGATGTTAAGTTGATACAAAAAAAAAATTAGACACTAAAATATAAGAACAGTTATAGTTCAAGTGACAAAATCTAATTAGCCCTTAAAATTATGTTTCCTCAACTATTGATGATTAATTTGAAGTTATTTGAAATATATATATATTTCAAATCTTTTGATCAAAGTGAAATCCTTCCATGCAAAAACGAAATAATGGAGTCAATAAAGGATTTAAAATTCAATTGATTTATTGCATGAACCAAACAAGTTAAATGGATTTCATGAATTTTAGATCAACAAAATTCAAATCTATTAATCCAAATACAATCTAAGGAATATTACCAACGTGTTTAAGCTTATTCTTGATACTAATGAGTAGTTTTCTCTTAATCACCGTACTAATTATTCTTAACGGTGTACGTATTTTTAGTCTCAAGGGTGTTGCTATTACCAATTAACGCATAATAATAAAATAATAATAATAATAGATCAAACAGGTGATCTTTCCTTTTACATGGAACTATATATTATATTTGCATATTAAAAAATTAAATTTCTTTATGTACATATAATACAATTTTAATTAATTAAAATATATGTTGAAGGAAAATTCCAACCACAACCTCTGAACATTACCTACGGGAAGATTTTTGTACAGATTCATGCACGTGCTATTATTCTGTGTATTATACCAACTACTGTTTAGAAAATAGGCTAAACTCACCAAGGTATGTGGCTATGTGATGGGACACATTATCGTGTTCCCAACACTTTATTTTTATATATAATTATAATAGTAATGCTTCTTGATTAAAGATTTTAGCTATATATTTTTAATTAAATCCTGGGACTTGTCTTTTCATAACCCAAATGGATGGCGTTACTGTTTGATGATTTGCCTCCATTTTTAAATGTTATTACAACATTAAAAGTCATAACGGCAATTCAAAAGGAATTGTAACAAAAATTCATATATGTATATATAATTATTAAACTTTATTTTATATATACTCTTTAAAGTATGAAAGGTAACAAAATTAATATTCCGATAAAATAATTTGACATTCCAACCTCTTCTCGCACCACAGATTTTGAAATGACTTTGCAACGAGATTCCAAATTTTTAAATTTTGGTAATAAATTTTGGGATAAAACAACAACGAATATCGATCGTAAAATTTGGTCAACTTTATAACATGTCATTTTAAAATCTGCTCACATATAAATATTAGGTGTATACTGAATGTTTCTGGAATGAACTTGGACTATATGATGATAAGAGAAATGCAGTTAAAGAGAAAATTGAAAAAAAAAATTAAAATTAATAAAAAAAAATTGGGTGAACAGCAGAATCCGACGTTGGATGCGTTGAATTGCAGTACAGATCATTAATTAATATTAAATATATAGTACTATTATTAAACAGCAGTTGGAAATAAGTCCAGAGGCACATATAGTAACGTGTTAACTATTAACTGACACACACATGCACATATGACAAACATTATTTATTACAAAAATAATATAGAATTAAGGCACTAATGGCGGAATCTTACATTGCCCCCACACCATTGTTGAAATTAATTCCCCCTAATCATCATTAGATTTAAGGTTTTTTATTATTATTATAACTAACAATAATGTAGAACCCCATGCTTTTGTGCTAGTGAGGTTCTAAATTTTTTGAAATATTTTATGAAATATCAAAAAATATTTGGTAGAATTTTTAGAAAAGAAACTTATAAAATTCAAATTTAAGTTGTTCGGAGCATATACATTCATTTTGATAGAGTAAAGACTTCTCGATTTATTTTTAAGATTGTAATAAACTTCTTCAATCTTAATCGTTTTTGTTATAGAATTGTTAATACTAATGTCCGACAGATATTAAAATATCATATAAATGTACGAGTTCATAAAATATTGTATTGAGTTAGCTTTTTAATATTTATTTTAAATTTAATACTTATTTCTCTAATAATTGTCTATTAAGCTTTATCAACATGATGAAAATGAATTATATTTTATCAAATTTAATAAAACTTTTTGTTTTTATTTTTATTTTTTATCAAAAAGTCAAATACGGCATCTTTTATATAAGGATGATTGGAATATGTACTACGCCAAGGGCCATATTAATTATATATACTATTTTTAATAGACTCTGAAATATTTTTGTATTTTCTAATCCTAACAACTTTAAATTAAAAATGAGCTATATAAATTTGGTCAGAATTGGAATCTATTGCCTATAAAACAAAATTTAGAAAATTACACCTTTTTTTTTTAAATTTAATAAATTGTGAGCATATGTCCTAATTTTGTAATTTTAAATGTCTTTGTTTAATTGATGGGGGGTTGTCAAGCTAGTGTTGATGATCCCTACTCGAGAAAATTGTAATTTATGTTTCATAATTTATTCTTTTTTTTAATTATTTTGATCATATTATTTTACAACTCAACCGAGTGTGCAACGCTCCTTCTATTAATAATTTATAAAAATAGATAATGAGGCGTAAATTATAATTTTTTTAAATTTGTGAGACTAAATCTGTTAGGTTATAAAACAATGAGACCAAAATCGTAAATGGGTAAGTTATGGGACGTAAATTGCAATTTTGTTCAACAAATGGCTAATGAGGATGGGAAATGAGGTTGCGAACTTGTACAAAAAATATTTACATGACTCATGTCCAACTGGCCAAATTTCATATGCTACTTGTAGCTCGTATTTTCTTTACCACCTTTCAAAGCATATGATCTATTAATGTTTCAGAAATTGGGTCATTTTCAAGTAATGTATACGTCCGCCTAATTTATTCCTAAATATTTTGTCTCTATTCTTCACTCTCTAAATAAAATTTTGGTTTCAATAAAATAATTATTTTTGTGTGTGTATATTTTTATATAATTATTCTTTATAGTTGCAATGAATTAGTTGGTTTATAAAAAAAGTTACTTATTTTAAATTAAATAGGATATTAGTTGTTTTAACCCATTAAAAAGGTAAAATACAATCACGTATCTTGAATTTAATCGAGATCTTGTGATATAACCCAGGGGCTTCCAAAAGTGGAACATGTGTTAGGAGTGTGTTCGATTGATTCAATATCGATGAATTGAGAAAAGAGGGTTGAGGGTTGGAACGAACGTATAACAATAATTCTTGGAATGTCGTGGGCATTCTTGATTGGTGCTGAGCTAACCATAGTGCAAAGTCGTATCTTTTTGGTTAATAAGATCTAAAAGGTTTATCGATCCCAGGGGGTGCAGATTCATAATAGGCATACAGAAATTATTGTACGTCAAATAAAATCAAACGTCTTGGTTTCAGAATATTTTTTTCACTCGGAGAACTAATTGGATTGTTATTTACAAATATTTTCTCATTATTCGAAAAATTATAAATGCGCTTATAATTTTAATGTCTATTTAACAATGAACTCATTCTGTTGACTTCCTTTATGTTTATATCTGTTAATTATAGTAGGTGTTCATATTGATATGATTTGTTAATTAAAAACAAGAAGCATTTAAGAGATAAAAGAAAACAAATGGCAAATGATAGAAAAATCGCAATTTATATCCCATAACTTTTTCATTTGTGATTTTGGTCCCATTATTTTACAACTCAACAAATTTTAGTCCTACAGGTCTATAAAAATTATAATTATGTCCTGTTACCCATTTTCATTAAATTAATTGTTAACTGAAGGAGCATTGCACGTGTGTTGTACGTGCTCCTTTCATTAACAATTTAATTAAAATCGATAGTGGGACATAAATTATAACTTTTTTTAGACTTATGGAACTAAATTTGTTAAATTATAAAATAATGGGACCAAAATTACAAATAAAATAAATTATGAAATGTAAATTGCAATTTTTCATCCATACTCCACATGTTTATAGTTAATGATAACGTGAAGTAGAACGAAACGAATCATACTATTTGAAATTTTTTATTTTAAATATATTCTTTATTTTATTTAATATATATATTATGTTATGTGTATATATTTTTTTTAAAATAAAATAAATAGCAAACCCAATTCGCTAATTGCGAGACAACAAATCATAGCTCTAGCGTAATTTAAGGAGACAGAATCTAAGGAAACAGCACTTTAACATTTGATAATGCGTCGTGATTGCAACTTTTTTCAGTTAAATTAAAATATCTTTAAAAAATAAAATGAAAATGTATTGCACATGTCTGTCACCTTTTGTTTCTCACAGTATAATATATATTAAAATGCAAGGACGTATCCATCACTTAATTTTAGGTTGTCATATGCTCATTTCTCCTAAGTGCGTACCACATGTTCGAAATTAAAAAAAAAAAGAGAGAAAAAGGATAGTCATTAATCCCAATATCTTAATTGTCCTTAAAAAAATTATGATGATATGGACTTGAATCTAAATATTATATTTGAATGGATGGATTTCATATTAAAAAATTTAAATTCATAATAACAAATTCATCGAATCTGTTAGGATAATTAATCAGTGCTGCACAAAGTTTCAAATTATTGAATTGTCATTTTGAATTGTATTTTATAACATGGTAATAGTTTATATGAAATTATTTGAAATCTTTCATTCAAAATCATATCATCTCATCGAAACATAATTTAAGATTTTCATTAGCTCGACGATATGTCACAATTTAACGCTCCTATGCATGTCTATTGTGAGTAATTTGAAAATAATTTACTGCATAGATCTTTGAATTATCCATCTTTTGAATTTAGGAGTTATTACGACAAGTTCTGATAAAAATAGAAAAAAATGGTGCAGTTGGACTCAAAAAGTGATCAAGAGAAAAGAGGACAGAAACATATTTCAATGCTCAATAAAGCGTGATCACTCGACTCATGACGAACTGCCTCTATGCCATCCTTTTCTACTTCTAGTTAATTTTAATCGAAGACGAGAAACAAAAAATAAAAAAATAAATGGAGTTGCCAATAAAAACATATATTATATGTTTTCGAAGTAGTAACTACAATTGATGGATCCATAAATAATATTTAATTAATTCGTACGAAATCATATGTTGTTAATTTAGTATTATTAATTCCACGCGAATGTACATTTACGATTGATGAAATTAATACAAAATATATAGCATTAATTTTGCAGTAATGTGATGATAATCAAGTGATATTGGTGGTGAATGAATTGAGTGATATATTGTGTTGGAAAAAATTTTGGTGGTGGAGAAGAGTTCCAAAAATTCCGACTTCTGCTGTAGACCACTGAATAATTAATGTTGCATATGACACCTCATTCTATATACTTCATGCACACGTCCCACCTAGTAAGAATACTACATTCTCTTTTGTTGTGTTTCTATCAAGACTTCCGGCGTCGTTTTGCATTTCCATGTTCTTTCAGAAATTTTTGTCGTCCATGGCCCGCCCGGACACTTGCAAATTCGCCTCCGGGACCGATACAGACTATTAACCCTGCAGACGTTTTTCTTTCTTGATAGCCCCATAGATAAGGTTATGATTGTGTCTTGATATCCCATGTACCAAACCCACAGAAACTGCTACATCCTATGCAGCAATCTTGGTTCTCGTATACCAGATTCATATATAAATGCACTACGGAGCCCGCCAACCAAAACCCTATATATGTCCTTGTGAGACAACACCAACAAGTTATTAGCAGAGGCACTATGGCCTGTGCATCAGTTTTGGCGCCAGACTACTCTCTACTGCACTGCATGAATCTGCCCACAACCAATTAAGACCTAACTAACTAATTGGTTGGGAAACAGATGCAAAAGCTGGGATATGTATTTATCTCTACCAAACGCTTTTGTAAGAATTCAAAATCACATCATAATTCTAAGAATTTTTGTCAAAACAACTATAGGCATCTCTGGTGAACATTGAGTTGGGCTGTCCAACACCAGCACAGACTTATAATCCGGAAAAAGCTCAATTCAGGACTTACCCACGTACTACTATTTATAGCCAGTCCTAAAATTGTCTTGGACCTTTAAATAGACCCCATTTCGATAAATTTTTAACTAATCTATTTACCTGTCAGGTTGGGATCTAAATTATGGCCGATTATGCCTTTCTTCTGTGTAAAAGTGAGGTGTTCTTTTGAACAATTAATAAAATTTATAATTGTCTTTATGAAATAAATGAATAATGAATTAAATCACATAAAAAATTATAACTAGAAAAAATAGTTTAAAATTATGTAATAAACTTAGATAGTAACAATTCCAAAAATGACTTAAAACAAACTTTTAAAAAATAAAGAGTATTAATGAATTAATGCACTAAAGATTTAGAAGTAGAATAATAAAAATAAAAAATTTAAAGTTTTTAAATATAAAAAAATACTAGAATAGTTCATTTAAAAAAATAAAATAAAACTATATATAATGCATATTAAAAGAAAAAAAAACGTAACTCAAGATCAGATAATCCTAGGCCACTAAACTGGTCGAAAGTACAAGGATCAGCCAGGATTGGCCCCCGGGGCGGGCCGGGCCATTGATACGGGTCCATTCAAGTAAATCTCCTGTCCCGTTGTGTAGGAGTCAATGAGCCAATAGGGGGCAGCAGAGGTCAAATTTAGTGAGGCCCAGACGCTCAGCAATACGAATGCCATAACACTCTCAGCAGGCCCATAATCCAACAACTGCCCATTAAGGCTGATAGAGTTAAAAGAAGCTACGCTTGGTATTCCCACCCACAGATCAGACATTATTCCACAGTCCACACCTCATTCCTTCACAACCAACCAAACTTAAGGAATAT